>NC_065511.1:12792849-13008020 GCF_006386435.1 Epinephelus moara | reverse complement strand
CATATAGTTTCATACAAAAGTTCATTGTTGACTTGTTGTGGAGCAAACAATATGACCAAAGGTCAAAAGCAGAAAAAGTCCCATTTCCACTGCCAGCATTAGGCCATGTGATGAGGCAACAATGGCCCGACTGAGTATAAATACCAGCACTTTTTACACTCAACCATCAGACAGAAGTCAGCAGACCTGACAAGAGGCACCAAGAGATCTGAAAAATATATCTGCTTACCAACTAAACCACTTCAACCCTCCTAAGATGAAGACATTCAGTGTTGCAGTTGCAGTGGCCGTTGTGCTCGCCTTCATTTGCACTCAGGAGAGCTCTGCCTTACCCGTCACTGGAGTAAGAACATGACTTCAGTTATTTCATTGTTTTATAGTATTATTAGTGTTTTGTGAAAATGCTTACATGTCGTTTTTAAAACAGATAGTAGAACTGGTGGAGCCAGTGAGCAGTGACAACAATGACAATCATCAAGAACTGCCAGTGGAATTGAGGGAGGTATGTTCAGTTAACTGAGTGAACTAAAACAGAGTGAGAGATAATGTTGGAGATGAACACTTAATGTCTTTTGTCTTTCACACAGAGGCTGTTTAACATCAGGAAGAAGCGTGCACCCGCTGAATGCATTCCTTACTGCTACCCGACTCGTGACGGTTTTCACTGTGGAGTCACCTGTAGATCCTGAAGATCCTGTCTCAGGATTAGACTTCCACAACCACCACTAAATTTGTATTTGTTATAAAAAAATATAAAGCAATTTTACCATTTTCAGTTGTACTTGTGGCACTTGTTAATCTGGGGATGTGATTGCTGTTGTTCATCTATGCTCAGTGATGTTACTGCATCATTAAATGTCTGTGCTGCTGTGTATTATCACAATATAAACCTTCAGGTGTGCATCTGCCGTAGCACTGCATGTCACACAAACCAGAACACTGAGTTGTAAGGAACCTGTGCAAACTATTAAACAGATGAGATGATCGGGCCTAATGCTTGAATGTTTTCTTGTATTTATTTCTGCCACACTGCTAATGCTGCATTTTATGTCAAGTGCATAAAATTGTGACATCAAATGTGGACATATTGTTAAATATCTAAACTCCTACGCTAAGATAAGATAGATTTTTTTTTCTAATTACAGTTGGGAGACATGTTTCTTGAATACCAAATATCCCAAATGTCAACTGGGAAAAGAAGAATTTCAGACTTAGGGACTGTTGGTTACTTATCACTGGGAGGAAGTTGTGCAAAAAGGGGGAGGTGTAACAAATTATTTCTTGTTTTTTATTTTTTGGGTTAGCGGAGGGGTATAGAAATGTATTGTATTTTGTAATTATTCTATTTCTTGAAGAATAAACATGCCCGCAGGTTTGGCAGGCTTTTTTGCTTTATTTATTTATTTTTTTTACCATCTATCATTGCCAGAAAATGTAAAATCAGAAATTATGGTTGGATTTTCAAATTTTAGACAGTCCTGGACACATCATGTGCAATAAACGCTGCCATCAGAAAAAAAAAAAAAAAAAAAAAAAAAACCTAACCAAATAAGACCTTGAAATACTCATATTTCATCAAAATCACCTTGTCCTAGATCTCATTTAAAATTTGGCCAAAAATTAATTGTTTGCACTAACTACCTACCATGCATGACAAGAGTGAAAAACCAAGGCTTTTTTCATCTCCAGGATTTCATCTTCAACTTTTAACTGTTAACAAATTAAAGAGTCACACCTAAGCCACCCCCCTCATCTGATAACTAAAGAACAGTCTCTATAATGAGGTCCCAGGTTCTCTCTCTCCACTTGTTGCATATGCAGGTGTGTGTTGTTAAGCAATACCTAATACTCTGTTTTTCAACAGATGTTTAGTGTCCCTGTTTTACGAGGATAAATATGAGCAGAGAGTTTCTCCAACAAGAGAGCAGAGAGAAAAAGATGAGACAGAAACAAGTGCAGTGAGAGGATCTTTGTTTGTTTTATTACAGAACACTGGGTTTTCTCTAAAGAAGATTAGACACTTCCCCTCACAGTCAACATCCTTTACCGTCTTTTATAAATATGAATCAAACTGTGTCATAAAATATCCTCTGAAATGAAATATTTATAATATTACCTTCACATGATAACATTATTTGGACTTAATAGACTTTATTTATTTTGCAAGTCTGTCCATTATGACTGTGCATAATGTGCTATAAAGATGAGATAAGGTAATATTTAACAAAGTACGGGCTTATTCCAACAGGTTAAAAGCCATTTGTGGTTGTTGACACTGATGTGGTCACCTGAAGCCAGTACATGGGTTATCAGAGTGAAATGGGGGACTTTGGTTATTGCAGTCGATATTTGGAATGAATGAGTTCTTATTGTCGTATAGCAAACACACCTGAGACAGTGCAACTAAAATAGGGGCTTTATAGCATGCCTTCTTTTCTGTTGCTCTCAAGATGATTCATTTGCTTGAACTGTAGGTTCCTTTGTGTTATGCAACATCTGAATTGTTGAAAATTATTCTGTTTGCTTGTAATTGCATCCTTTACACTGAGCAAAATATATTCATAAGGGGCTCCCCAGTAATCCATGCATTAGCTAGACCTGTGCAGTCTTATAGTCTTTAACTGTTCAGCTCTGTTTCTCCGATGGATAAAAGTGATAAAAGAATATAACTAAATTCAAAAGTTCATTTCTGATATGTTGTAAACTGTAAGAGTGAATTTTCCTTTTAACTGTGAGTCAAATGCATCTCACACAAACCAGAACACTGAGTTATGACGGACCTGTGCAAACTGTAAACCCAGATAAGATGATTTGGCCTCATGTGTAAATGTTTCCTTATGTTTCTTCAACATGGATTCCCATTCAGCAGAGAGCTTTCTACATAGGTAAAAAAAAAAGCAGCCCAGTTATCCATGAATAAGCTGGACCTGTGAAGTTTTACAGTCTCTAACACTTCTGCTCTGTTTCTTGTTTAGGTAAAAGTACAATACATATAGTTTAATTCAAAAGTTCATTGTTGACTTGTTGTTGTGGAGCAAACAATATGACCAAAGGTCAAAAGCAGAAAAAGTCCCATTTCCACTGCCAGCATTAGGCAGGTGTGATGTAAAGCCCATTACTGGAAGCAGGTGTGTTCTGCCCGTGATGAGGCAACAATGGCCCGACTGAGTATAAATACCAGCACTTTTTACACTCAACCATCAGACAGAAGTCAGCAGACCTGACAAGAGGCACCAAGAGATCTGAAAAATATATCTGCTTACCAACTAAACCACTTCAACCCTCCTAAGATGAAGACATTCAGTGTTGCAGTTGCAGTGGCCGTCGTGCTCGCCTTCATTTGCACTCAGGAGAGCTCTGCCTTACCCGTCACTGGAGTAAGAACATGACTTCAGTTATTTCTTTTGCTCCTTAGTCATTAGTGTTTTGTGAAATAACTATGATGTCGTTCCTGAACAGGTAGAAGAGCTGGTGGAGTTAGTGAGCAGTGATGATCCAGTTGCTGATCATCAAGAGTTGCCAGTAGAATTGGGGGAGGTATGTTCAGTTAACTGAGTGAACTAAGCCAAATACCATGAGACAAGTCTCTCCAGAAGAAGGAGAGAGAACAGAGTGAGAGATAATGTTGGAGATGAACACTTAATGTCTTTTGTCTTTCACACAGAGGCTGCTAAACATCAGGAAGAAGCGTGCACCTGCTAAATGCACTCCTTACTGCTACCCGACTCGTGACGGTGTCTTCTGCGGAGTCCGCTGTGACTTCTAATGATTTCTGCCCCAGGATTAGACTTCCACAACCCCCACTAAATATTTACTTGTTACACATTTTCTCTAACAGCAATTTTACCATTTTAGTTGTACTTGTGGCTCCTGTAAATGTGAGGATGTGACTGCATTTGGTCATGCTGTCATTCATATATGCTCAGTGATGTGACTGCATCATTAAATGTCTGCACTAGTGTAATTTTCATTCTCACATACTGTGTGAACATATTCTTTTTACAATGATAACATTAACACGATGTATGTTTGCTCTTAAAACGTGGTGTCAGTTATGAAAGTGAATTTATCTTTTAACTGAGTCAAATTAATCTTCCAGCTTAAGCATTTATTTTACACATAAAACAGAAAACCGCATCACAAGGGACCATGGACCTGTGTAAACTAGGGGTAGGAATCACCAAAGGATCTACAATATGATATTATCACGATACTTAAGTCACAATACAGTATTATCTCAATTTTAGAAATGTTGTGATATGCTGAGTATTACAATAAAAAAATACTGCAATATATTGTGATCTATAGCCTTTTTTCAACTGTAAATTATGTCCCCAAAGGAAAACTTTGTCAACATCTGTTTTATCTCATAAGATAACGTTTTCAGTCTGTTCATTGAAATTAAGTAAGTGTTTATATTATCATGTGGCACATTACAGTATATAGACTTCCTCTTCTTAAATCTTCCAGTGAAAGCAAGCTAATGTTTTTAATTCAGTTCCTCTGAGTGATATAACCAAAAACTTAATTCAAACAAGTAAGCAACCAGACCAACAGCTCCAGACCACTGATAAGTAGTGACTAATATTACAATAACTGGTTGTCTGTCAAAAGAAGAAAAGCGATGCTTCCTCTTCATATCAAAACAAACAGGTATGGAGACATATGGTTCTATTTGTTAAATATGATGCTGTGGTCAGGTGAAAAAAGCACACAGGTCAGCAGGGTTTTCAGTTAATGAGAATGGGTGAAGTTGGGGATATTGATCTTTGCACAAGATACTTTATTTTGAAAGCCGTCAAGGTGCAGAATGTAATTCTGAAGAAAGGTAACTGATTGTTGATTCTCATTCCTGGGCTGCTATGATCTTGCATTGGTAGTTGGACTGAACCACTAAGCCAAAGTATCGACATTTGACAACTTGGAAATGAAACTCAACCATCAACTACCATTCTTTAGAATTACATACTGCACCTCTAAATTATACAGAGAATTCAAATGGCCTCTGGTTTTATTGTTGCTTACAACAAGTATTAATTTGCTTGATAACAAATAAATACCATGTGACAAGAACAAAATAATTTAGTTAATGACATATGTTTATCATGATTGGATATTCTGCCAATACTGCAGCTGATGGGAATCTAGAGCTGTTTGATTTTAAACCTATTTCAGTTTTACAAGTTTGTAAAGCTCTGACATTGACCACAGAAAGTCTGCAGGTACAGACAATCTGGATCCTAATCTGTTAAAGGTGGCAGCAGATATTGTTCCTTAGCCCATTACTCATATTTTTAATTTTAGTCTTCTCTCCAACTCCATAACTAAAATTTGGAAAGCTGCCTATGTTCTCCCTTCACTTAAAGTTGGAGACCCCTCAGAGCTGAATAATAACTGTCAGATTTCCAAACTTTAAGTTTTGGCTAAGATCACTGAATGTCGGGTAAACAATTTTTATTTGATAGAAATATTTTAAATAATTAACAGTCTGGTTTTAGAACTTGGCACAACATCATTACTGCTGCTACAGTTGTGACAAATGATATTGATGAAAACAGCAGTGTGCTGCTTTGTTTGTCGATCTTTTTAAGGCATTTAATTCAGTGGACCACAGACTACTAGGAATACTGGTTTCTATCCTAAGACTGTATACTGGTTCCAAAATTATTTCACAGATCGTACACAGTGTGTTTATACAGAAGGCCATGAATCAGAATTTCTTCCATCTTAGGGCATTTTGTGTTGTATTTTTATAAATGATTTGAGTAACGACATTCCAGCAAAAATACATTGATATGCAGATGACACTGTAATATACATGTATGCACCCTCCATGATGCAGGCGGTGCAAAAGCTTCAGACTGCTTTTCAGTCATCACAAACAGCTCTGCTGAGTTAAAAAAAAAAAAGATTTTAAATGCTCAGAAAACAAAGTTTCTGGTCTTCTCAAAAGCATCTTCACTTCTGATGGTAAACACACTGAAAGAGTGTCCTCATACAAGTACATGGGTATATGGACAGATGACAAGCTTTTATTTAATGAAAATATTACTACTTAAGTTTGGAGGCTTAAAGTGAAGATTGGCTATTATTTTAGAAATAAGTCTTGTTTTACTTTCAGTGCTAAGAAAAAAACTTATGGAAGCTACTTTTCTGTCTGTGATAGATTACAGTGACATATTGTATACGCATGCAACCTCTGCCATCTTACGTAAACTTGTTTCAGTCACTTAGTAATCACTGCATTCTTTATGATTTGGTGGGTTGTACGTCACTGACCACTCGCAGACAACAGCACTGGTACAGTATATGTTTTTTGGACGTGGAACAAACACTTATATCAGTCACTGAATTTAAGGGCATCATAAAGAATGTGGCGACAGAGACATGTGCTTGTTTTTCTTGAGATGCCACTATGTTTGAATAATTGTTGTTTTATTGTTAATGTTTGTATTATATGTTGTATTTGTTGCATTTTAAATGTGTTTTGATTGGCTGCTACCTTGGCCAGGTCTCTCTTGTAATAGGGATTTTCAATCTCAATGGGACTTCCTGGTTAAATAAAGGTTAAATAAATAACATAAGCTCAAATAGAAGTTTTAAGAAATGCTCAAGAAATGCATAATAGAAAATAGTTAGGCTATTAAGAAAAAAAAGGGCTGTTAGCTGTATGTTCTTACAGATGTGGAGCCATTTATAGTACTGTTTGTTTGTTTGTTTTGCTGAATCGAGTACTCAGGTCAGAGGGGTGTCTGTAAATGGGACATGGAGGGAGGGATTTTGGTTATTGTGCAAGATATTTGGAAAGACTGAAGTTACTAAAAACTGAAATTACCCCGGACCTTTCTCAGTGTTTACACTGTAATTACTTTATTATGACCTTTTGTTAACTTTTTTTAAACTAACAGACAATCTTAAAAGAAAAAATATTAAAATAAAATAATAGTTGGGTATTTTTGTTTATAATTTAAAAGTTAATCTAAATGTGTTTATATATAAATCTCTTATAACTCGTGCAAGAACTTTGTCATGTATGGAACTGTGTGTTCTGTTCATGGTTGATTTCATTTTGTGACAAACACTGGGCCCTAACCTTAACCAATGTAGGTAGTATGTGTTCATCAGCTGTTGTAAACTTCCCTCTATTTCACCAGCACTCAGATCTCCCTGCTTTTTTCTCAGTTCAAATTCGCTGCATGATGCGTTTCACCTCAGATGTTTTCAGAAACATATTTTAGCTTACCTTTTAACTGTAATTTGCAATCGTCTCTTACCAGCCAGCCGCCATATTTTTTCCTGTGGAAAACATGCCATGCTTGCATGACATCAGCTTCTAACTGTTCATTGATCTGGTGCGGCACAGTGCATTCTGGTAGTTGTAGGTTTTCTACCTCATGAGGAAATGCAAATTTCACAGCATCTTTTCTCTGTTTTCTCTGGTCATATAGGAACAATTTGAAAAGTATTTGCATCTTTCTACTGCACAGACTGCCTAGTTTTATGAGAAGAACATCTTTCCAGCAGTTAAATATTCCTTCAGCACTAGAATCCTACAATGATAAATAGAGAACGTCCCATTCTTCGGGAAATTCCCATCATCATCCAGGGACTGATGCAAGCCTGTGCTGGTGGGGTTTATAAGTGTTGCCCGTGATGAAGCAACAGTGGCCTATAAAGTATAAATACCTGCATGCTTTACACACTCAGCCATCAGACAGGGGAACAACTCAAAGTGCTGACAAAAGTCACCAACAGATCTGACTAAGTGTAGCTGCTCTGCACTTAACAACTTAAACCAGCCAAACCCTTCTAAGATGAAGATGCTCAGTGTTGCAGTTGCAGTAGTCGTCCTGCTCGCCTTCATGAGCTCTGCTGTCCCAGTCACTGAAGTAAAAACTTGACTTACTTCATTTGCTTATTATCTGTAAGGGTTTTATCAAAATGTGAAGAAGTTCCTAAATGTTAACAATTTATTAACAGGTATTAACAGATCCGGAGGAGCCAATGAGCTATGAATATGAAGAGACATCAGCGGAAACATGGATGGTATGTTCAGCTGACTGAATAAATGAAGTAATTTAACATGAGCTAATGTTTTGCCTTGAAACTAACCTGATACTTCTCAGATGAAACAGGATGAACAGAATCAATGATGATGCTGAGAACAACACTTTTCTTTCTCACAGATGCCATTTAATATCGGAGGGGAGCAACAGAGTGGTGCCATTAAATGCCGTTTTTGCTGCAGCTGCTGTGCCTTCGGTGTTTGTGGCATGTGCTGCAAGTGACATTTCTTGGACCAGCATGGGATTCAAGGAACAGCCACTGAAAATAAACTTGTTTTATTTATTTATTTTACCAACTTAAAAAACCTAATAATGATGTGCTCTGTGACGTGACTGCATCATCAACACAGTGTATTTAATACTGTACTGTACTGTACTTGGTGGCATGGTGTTGTAGTGGTTAGCACTGTGGCCTCAGAGCAAGAGGGTTCCTAGTTCGGTCCCAGGAGGGAGCCCTTCTGTGCGGAGTTTGCATATATTGTCAGCATGGGTTTTCTCCGGGTACTCCGGCTTCCTCCCACAGTCTAAAGACATGCAGGATGGGGATAGGTTAATTGGCGACTATAAATTGGCCGTAGGTGTGAATGTGAGTGTGAATGGTTGTCTGTCTCTATGTGTTGGCCCTGCGATAGTCTGGCGACCTGTCCAGGGTGTACCCTGTCTCTCGCCCAATGTCAGCTGGGATAGGCTCCAGCCCTCCTGTGACCCTCAAGAGGATAAGCGGTTAAGAAAATGGATGGATGGATATACTGTACTTGCAAATGTTATTTATATTCCATCACATTCAGTTTTAATGTGAATAAAATATATGATGAAGATGGGTGACAAGTGTTGTGGATGAACTGTTAACTTAAAATAAAGCAATTACACTTTACCTGTGTGTTTAAGCTTTAATTGCATACGGTCAACAACAACCCAGTGATGGTAGTGTCAGCAGAAATGGCCCAATTCATTCAGTGTGCCCAGTGGGCCGATGCTGGGCCAGGTCATCTTTAATAATGGCCCAGTGATGGCAGTGTTGGCAGCAGGAATTGTGCCAGTTGATTTGGCCTGATTCTGGGGCATCACTCACCCCTAGTCTCAGCTGAGTCAGGCAACCACCGACCTAGTTCTTCTGGCATGCAAAGTTTGGACAGATGCTGGGCCAGGTCTTTTTTGATAACAAACCAGTGGCAGTGTCAGCAGCTGGAATTGGGACAGTTTATTTGGCATGATTCTGGGGTGTAAAGTCAGGCAATGGCCAGACTCATTTCTTCCAGCATACCAAATTTGGGCCAATGCTGGGCCATGTCATTTTGGCTACCCAGGACGTAACTGTGACAACCAGAAAGAGAACGCATAATGGGGGGGATATGCTGTAACTCCTGCCACCAGGTAGGCCCAAATACTGGTGTAATAGGGAGGTAACATCCTCCACTGGTCTCTAACAAACAATACTTCCAGAGGGAACTTGATTTTCCAAGGGTGGTCTCCTGTCCAAGTGCTAACCAGGCCCAGCTCAGCTCTGCTATGCTTCACTTGTTATCCAGTACAGTGAGGGGAGGTATGGCACATAGCCACACATGCTATTGTGTTACTTTCAGCATGGCTGGATCACACCTCACAATTATAATGACCACAAAGGTCAAATAAATGGTTTGGTATTAACTCAGTACAGAAATGATTAGGGAGCACACAGGTTCAGATTGACACTGTGATAGAGTTATGAATGGTGAAACAACATACAGAGAGGTCAACGTATTGCAAGTGACAAGCAGAACAATGGCGAACCTGTGGTTGCTATTTAAACCTGTGTGATTATGATTTAATTGCCCCCACGCACACAGAAGTGCATGTACATGCGGAAGCACACACATTTGCTTACAGTCATACATACACAGACTTCCAGTCTGGAGCCTGGCAGACTCCTACGCTGATCCCACCCTCATGCAGCCTTGCAGGGGGCTGAGCGGCATGCCAGGCCTGCCTCGCGCCTAGACGGATGCCCGTTGTACGCCCCCATACCAACAGAGCTGCTGCCAAACCACACAAGGAGATAGTAAATGAGAGCAGAGGGTTCTGTTCAGCTTCCTCACACACACATACACACACACACACACAAATACACCATGTGGTTTATTTTATCTGACTCATGCCCACATACACACACAAAACACAATGCAGGCAGGCAGGCAGCAATTAGGGGCCTGTTCATCGGTGAACTACAGTATACTAGGTCTATAAATCTTCAAGCTAGCATTTTTAAAGCGCACAAAGTGCTCAAGCGGTAAGCTGAAGAATTCACAGGATGTTACTGTTGAGGGACGTACAGAGTTGGAAACTGTAGTGAACAACAGGTAGTTATTGGTGTCTTTCATTTTCCTGAGATAGGTCAGCCACAAGAGTGATGAAAACATGAACACATTTGTCAACTTTATTTGCTTTGTCATTACTAAAAAAGACTGAAACTACAGCAACGCTAAAGGCTATACTCAGAGACAACATGGCCTTGAGGTAAAACGTCAGCATACAAACATTGCAGCAGCTGCCCGTGCCAGGAAGTGTGCAATGGTGCAAGTGTGTGTTCCACCAATCAGTGTTCTTCAGCACAGTTGAGGGAAAGTTTTTTTCCCTGGGTAATTTCGGAGGAAATGCGATAAGGTTTTTCAAAATCCCAGGTAAATGATAGAAGTTCCTGCGGTGGAAAAGGGGCTATAGGCACCACATACAAATATTGGCTGGGCTATTTTGACTGCAGGCACAGGAACAGGACAGCATTTCATTATTTGTACTGTAACACCACCATAAAGCACATGCCTTCTCCTTGTTTCTTGCCAGAATGGTAATGTTACATAGAAAAAGAGTCACCTGGTTCAATGACGTTGGCCAGGATTTAGCCAAGTTTTGGTGAAAAAAAAGACATTGCAGTTCCAGATATCCCATTGAACACTGATGTGGATCGTGCAAGTGGTGTTTAATCTCTCCAAATCATGGCTTTCAGCACTAAGCTAGCAAGCAAACAAGCTAACTAACTCATGAGATAAGTTTACACCGTAACAATGTGCTCCAAAGTGTGCAAAGTCAGCTTTGCACAGATTACAATCTTTTTTTAACTCCCACACTTTGGGTCTTTATGGCTATTAAGGTGTTGCCATCTGAGAAAGCGGTGTCACTACTGTCATTGGGCAGGGACTCACATTGCAGCAGATGATGTCACCAGCTAATTGACAAATTCACAGGCAACTAATTTGGCTTTTGTTTTTTTTGTTGACCACATTGACTATTCATTGCACTCCAAGTGTTATAACAGCATAGTGGGCTGTGTTGGTGGGGGTGAGTTGCTAAGGTTCTAGTAAGATATGATGATAAATGATGAAATACAACCAAGGGAGGTTGGAGTATGCATTTATGCTTGACAGGCACCAAAACACTGCACAATGGTCTGTAACTATTTTATCTTGTGTTGAGATGATAGCGAGGCACACAGTAGAAACACAGTGTTCACATTACAAAGTAATCTGCCAGGAATGGTTGTTGCATGCTGCAAGTGGTCAGTGTAGTGCCTTGCTGGATGACTTTGTGTTGGGTTGCATCAAAAGTTGAGCCAGGTTGTTTTGCGGCACCACCGTGTTGGCACCCCAACTTCACAGACTGAGCAGCTCCATTCAAATGAATAAGAGGTCCACATTTTTCCATGCAGGGATACTCTCAATGGTCAGAATGCTGCTTTAGTTTAACATGATAGCATGGTAATTTTGGCTAATTAGCACCAAATACAAAGTGCATCTGATGCTTAAGTGAATTTGTTAGTATTGGACTAAGGTCACTGACACACCAAGCAGGTTGGTCAATGTCGGGCTGTCGGTGAGTGTCTGTTGCCCTAGCTTTTGCAGTGTGTCCCACATTGTTGTCAATGCTTGTCTCTTGCCAGCTTATTTTCGGCTGATACAGCATGTTGAATCTACTTCGGAGACAGCGTTATCTGTGAATGAAATCACTGTGATTGGCAGGTCAGCTCCAATAAGAGAAAAGGGAGTGAGGAAAACAACTCAAAGGCTAAAGTCAAGAGGGTGTGAGATCGAACAAACTTGGTATATTAGGAAAGATACTAATTTTAGCCATTGAGCTCTTTAGCAGACACGGTCCATAACTGTTTGTCCTTTTAACATAGTGGTAAAGTGCTTACTGGCTAACTAACATCTTGAATCTGTCCTGTGCTGCTGCTTCTGGTTTCTCTTTTTAAATGATGAATAAAGACTACCACTGCCTGCTGCTGTGGAAAGTTTCCTCCTCTCACGCAGGCGCAGAACATGCTAGTCAGCTAGACATTCTCGGTGGTGAGTCAAGGTGCAACCTTTTGGCCGCGACACAGGCAACATGAAGCAATGCAACAGTCGGCCTGTGTCGCCACTAGTTCTTTAATGTTGGTTTGGTGTGTCTGGACCTTCATGGTGAATCATGACGGTCTACATTAAAAGTGGACTAATCAAAATTTTGACCCAATGCTGGAGCTTGATGAAAGGTCAGGAGATAACTAAAGTCATTACAACTCATCCTAAAGGGGAACATGAGTGTCTGTACCAAATTTCATGCCAATCCATCCAATAGTTGTCAAGACATTTCACTCAAAACCACAAATGTCAATTACACACTGGCGCCAGAGGAAAAGTCAGGGGATCACCAATGTCATTAGGACACATAATTTGGGACCCATGAATGTCTGTGCAAAATTTCATGGCAGTCCATCTGTCAGTTGTTGGGATATTTCAGTTTGGACCAAAATACAAAATATTTTACAGACTAATTTCTCCATAGTGAATGATGAATTGTGAGTAATACTTTAAATAAATATCTAACAGTGTGGACTAGAGCTCTGGAATTGCTTTCTATTAATGTTCCCCTTGATTGGATCCAGAGGGCCACATTACACACAATATTGCCTGTAATATCTCATTTGACTGCAATTGTTTCAGACTCTCCACCGACAGATTAGTCATCACTTTCTACAGTTAATCACTTAAACCAGCAACAGCAGAGAGCAGAGTGTGAACCAGAGGCTCCACCGCAGGTCACACTCCACAGCAAAGGCTGGGAGCCATTCACACACACACACTCACACAAGCAAAATCAAGTCTGGGAACCACTGACATGAGGTCAAGACCTCCCCTACGGCTGAGTTGATTAAACACGTTTCTACAACCCACACACTGCCCAATAAAATGTGTTGTGCTGAGGATGATGACTGTGCTGCACACAAGGGGAGCATCACTGGCTTAGCCTTCCCAGAGAGCTCAGCCCAGCGAGTGAGAGGTACAACACCCTGCCGCTGTGGCTCCACTTCCACCTACTCGCTGTGCCTTGAGGGAGCAATCAACCTGACTTCTTATAAGGAGGATAATGCCTGTTTGTACGTGTGTATATGTATGAATGAATATTTCCTCCACAGACCCTCCAAGTGGAGGCAAAGGTTGCTTCGGAACCATGGCGCTGCATAATCCAGCCTTGAATGAAGGCGGGGGGGAAGATAAACATTCCTGGACAATGAGACCCTCCTTTACCCCCTGCCGTGCTCATACCCACTTAAAATCTGCTTACCCACAATGCAACACTTGGCTCAAGTGAATAGCCCCCCTGGAACCAGCGCAATGCCACTACAGAATAACACAGCCCCACTCCTAGAAGCCACAAGTGTCAGCTATGGCTCGGATACAACCCTTCTGGGCCCTTAGTGAGCACATTATATCCAATTCAACTGGTCTTAATATACTTTAATAAGACCTGTTTTCGATTAATTCTCCCTTGAAACCGGTAGTAACACGGCTACTAGGCACATATAAAAATTGAATGAATGGAGTAAGACTGCCAGCAAGTCAGAAGGGGGAAAATAGGAATCCTTGTGGATTTGTCCTCACCAGCTGGCTCTTGAGCCCAATATAATGGTTGTGCCCATGGCTCTCATAGCACCAGTAAGAGGAAATATTTGCCCAGCCTGTAATGTGTTTAAGGTGCGCATTATGATTCAGTTCAGGTCATAAAGCCCTTGCATGTCACATCCTGAGAGGAAGGACAGAGCTGCTCTGCTCTGCCTATATTTCCCTCAAGTGAACAGGGACAATGGCTTTGTGTTGTGTTTGGATTGCAATTTAGAAGAAAAAGCCAGGCATTTCAGAAGAACAGGGGGGTTAAATAAGCCAAAAAATGCTTACAGCACCCATAGGAAACGCCACACCAGGTCGTTATAGAAATGCCTGTCTGTTCCATGTAATAGATGGTGATAAAAAATCCCATGTCCCCCACTGCACCTGCCGTTATGAGTCCTAACCGCAGAAACACTACCACAGCAAGTGACTCATAAATATTCCCCCATTTGTCAAATCAAGCACAGCATGGTTATATTAATGCGCAAGGTGAGGATTAAGAACATTAATCTTTTTCACTTCCTGTCCAGCAGGTGAGGCAGATGTGGAGGGGCTAAATGACTGCGATCGCCAGGTACTACTTCCAGCACAGCCCGGAATCTTTTTACAGTTTCCCGTTTCAAAACGTCTCTGCAGAAAAGCAAATAACTGTCACAGACAATTAGCTTTTATGGAAGAACATATTTATTTTTGGGATTAACTTGTTACCTAGCAACTCCAAATGAAGCCAGAATCCGCACTGAGAGTTGACTTTGGATTGCATTTTTGCAATTAGGAGCAAGTTTAGTAATAAAAGTCACCCATTAATGCCACCATTTAGCGGGCTTGTACACACCATGATGGCTAACATATGGCAAACTTGTTCAAAATGTTAGAATCGGCTTGTCCTTTGACACCACTATGTTCCTACTCGTTGCTGTTTCGGCCCCTGCCAAACACCATGGCTAACCCATATGAAGATTAATGATTCCAGATTTCCCTCAACTCTAAGGGCAAGTGATGGCTCATTATACAGTTATTAAAAACTGCAAATTATTACAACATTTATTATCCCGGGCAATCTCATTTGCCCCACCAATGTCATAACTTCCATTTCTGCCATCTGCATTGGAACGAATGTGTCACATGTGCCACAACTACCACAACTGCACGCTCACAGTAAGCTACAGTATGCGAATGTAGAGCAGAGGTCCTTGTGAGGTACAATAGATGCATTTACATGGCGTAACAACCTGCTTTAAAAGCACAGATTGCTATCACTGATCTATACAGTTCAGAGCCCACTGGGTCATTTCCTGTCAGTGGTTTCACTTGTTGTGCCTTTGAAGCAGCCTTTAATAATAGGACCCAACAGAACTAATGAAAATGCTCTCTGTCAGATTAAAAGGGAGCTTCAGTCTCAGCCACCTAACCACATTCAGCACAAACATTAAAACACACGCGCACACAGAGGCATGCGTGCACACATACAGTTCACAGAAGTGGTTTACAAAGGGAGGACTATTCCCTCTGATGTGTGGATGGCTGCAAACCCTCTTAACAACACTGAGAATACCATCAGTGTCCTGTTTCTCGCAGGACAGTGGATAAAAAAACTGAGTGCACTCATGTCAAAGGTTAAAGGTGAGGGGAAATAAAGAGACCTATTCCTTCAAAATGTGTGATGTGATTCTCTTTGTATCCCTTTTTTTTTCCATTGTAGACGCTGCAATGTGTGCTGTAGTGGTGGTCTTGTGCTTAATGAATCCACTTCAGTGCAGTTCCTCTCCGTAAGCCTTTAGGTTTAATCCCTCAGTCTGGAGCAGTGATAGTCTGGCCCAGGGGATGACATCTGTGAATCGTTCATTAACTTGTAACCAGCAGCAGATGTCTTTAAAAACAACTCTCAACATCTACGCCTGATTCCTTTCCCTACAACAGTCATTTTTGTTTTGCTTCATTCGCTGGTGGGCCTAACTGGCTACATGAAGCCATTGGTCATTTATTGAGGAATATACAAATTTATGACAATAATTAAGAACAATATAGAGCCCTGTAACTGACAAAATGTGGTATCAGGTTATCAGACAAGTCAAAATTATGACACAAAAAGTTTTTTTCCCCACCTTTATCACCAGCTGATTAAATGAAATATACTAGATTTACTTTTCTGCTGATTTTTCATAAATTTTTTCAATTCCATTTCATTAGTCTAGACATACATTAAATACTTATTTTTTCGCTTGCAGCATTTTTGGTTCCTCGCCACATTTCCTATTTTCATTATGATAATGACATGCTCATGTCTATGTATGTGAACGGATTTGATTGATCCCGTGTGAGTGTGGTTGTGCGTGTGTGTCTCTGTGTGTCTATAGCATCAGTGAAGCTATTTAGAGAACTAAGACTGTTAAAAATTGTATACTTACATACTATTCATTTTAAGTATGATGTAAAATTGAGTATGTAGTGTAATTCCAACTGCATAGCATGTGGATTTAGCATAGGTGAAAAAATGTCCAGGTGTACACTAAATAAGCAAGAATTTCTGATTGTGCAGAGTGTAAATGTGAGGCCACGTTATCGGACAACAAAAAGTTTTTCTTGGGACAGCAAAGGCAAGACCTGCCCTACTCTCTTTCTGATTAGCTAGTACTCATTGCCTTTGTTAGTTGGCTGTAGGCATGAGGAGTGAGACTGGTTTGGGTTAGGGTAAGAACATCAGGGTGAGCCAGCCAGATGCAGAGTAATGCCAGGTCCATGAGAAGAGTTCATTTGAATGCCCCCCTGTTGTAGTATTCATGACCTTGTGAGCTGAAATTTTCTGAGAGCTCCGAGTTCACAACTTCGTGTACACGACTTTCCACATCATAAACTCAAACTCGCAAGTTCCACTAGAATGTCACCTATGGCAGAGTAGGACGGGTCATACCTTAATCCATCCTAGGATAAAAATACCCTACTTACTGGACATAGTTGAGCACCCAAAAATGCTTTGCATCTCTTCAGACTGTGCAGTGGTGGGCTGCAAGGCAGACAGTTAAAATGATTAACTGTTTGGATAAAATAATTGCGAATACGTAATTATTTAATCGTATGTGATATTTAGGCCTAATTGTAAATGTGAGTCACATACAGTACTGTAGAAAAAATATTTTACTCTAAAATATTTTATAATGTTAACAATATTTTGTGAAGGAGGTAGCCTAATGTTGGTTTTACATATGTGATAAACACATTTCATGTAATGGTAGCTTGAACTGGTAATGTCGTGATCAACACAATCATGAGATGCAGTGGCATACTTTATTTACTTTAATTGACCTATGGCTAAGCCACGCCCCCCTCCACTCACTCGGACAAAATATCAACATTCAGTGACCGCCGGCGCTATGGCAGGTGTCACAGTACATGGCATTTCGCAGGATTTTTGGAGACATAACGTGCATTTGGTGCATCAAAGTGCCACTGAAGTTAAGGTTTTTGGCTCAGAATATGAGAAAAGGATAACGGCCTTTTTACCATCTTTACCAAGAGTGTCTTTCCATTAGTTTGGTGCTACAGTATTTACACTGACTCATTCAGCATAACATTTGCCAACCTTTGTTATCTCTGCGATTACAGATAAGTTAATGAAGCTAAGCTCCAGAAGTTAACGTTAGCTTAACTAGAGCCCTTTGGACAACAGCTAACAATGATGTACAATCACCAAAGTACAAAACTAGAACAAAATAGGCTAATGAACTCCCAGCAAACAAGCTGACATGATGAACAACGCAGCTAGGAGCTAACGTTAGGCTAACTTTAGCTAACGTTAGCTAGAGATGTTGAAGATAACTTTATATTTCTTTCCAGCAAAGTGACAATATGTTGCCTCAAACACGATGTTGACTTACCTTAGAACAGATGTAGACATCATTGTTAATCTTATTCACGTTGAGTTGATGTTGTGGTCTAACGTTACCGCACAACTTTATCCAAAGGAGACACTTTTCTCGGTTGAGATGTGGTTGAGGAAAGGGTAAAAAATACACCTCATCGCCCAGCGGGTCCATGTCATTGGTTCGACATCCCATTAGTCCGACTGTCCGCGGTGCTGAACATAAGCCGTGAGCCTGCTCCGCCTCAAGCCGGTCGCGGTGCACCATACGCCCGCCGCGACCGGCTTGAGGCGGAGCAGGCTTACGGCTTATGTGTTTGTCACTTTCTTTTTCATTTTAACCCACACCATGATCTTTTCCTGACCCTAACCAAGTGTTTTTTGTGCCTAAACCTAACCAGACCTTAACCACAGTGCATCATGATGATTTCGGAACGGACTTCGGAACAATGAGTTTAATATGGTCGGAACAATGGGATGTCGAACCAATGGGCTGTCGGACCAATGGGCAGTTCCCCGCCCAGCGTCTCAGGATACCTTGTGTCGGAGTTGCATGTACCCCATGCACACTGTTTGACCATTTTTAAACTTCAAATCTCCGAAAAAGCTCATAAAACCGACCAAAACTGACTTTCTGTAATGCATTTCAATGAACGTCCAGGCAGAGAATGTCGGAGTGTATGGGAATGGCTATACGCAATGTGATTGGCTCATCGCGTTTGGGGGTGGGGCTTAGCCATAGGTCAATTGTTAAGCAGTACATAGGTTCGTATGCCATTTCTAACACAACCTAAGTGGCTGGCTGTCTTAACTGAAAACAATGCTAAACATTGAGCTAGCTATCAAGCTAAAGCTACCTCTCATCATAAAGCCACACCAGCCAGTGCTGGTAATGTTAATTATTCATCCTGTACTACATGTTGCTGTAGCATCACTGTAACTCCTGTAACAATGGCTAAAGCATTTTAGCTAGTAAGCTAACACAATAAAGTTACCTAGCTAACATTACTTAGCAGTTCACAGATGCTATGCTTCTTGAAGTGCATGTCTCTCTTTTCTTCAAGGACCACATATCAGGCTTGATTAGGTCTTCTGTCTCATAAGATAATGTCTTGCTGGCTAAAATGCTTTAGCTACTGTTACAAGAGATGATATAACTATATGCAGAACGTGGGCAATAATGCACTGGCTGGTGTGCATTATAACTGTTGAGTTTAAGTGGTTATTCTTAAGGCATATCTGTGGGGACCCCAGTAAAATATTAAGTCCAAACACATTATTATGTCCATAAAAAGTCATGGCGTGCCACTGCATCCTTTCAAATGTTCTAATGTAAACTTGACTCCCATTACATGTAAAGGTATTTGATAAAGCCCCTACCAAAACAGTTGCTGCACTCTGACCATTTGAGTGACACCTCACTTGATACAGTAGGAGCTCCCATGTCTTGTCCATAGCCTACAATAGCCAACAAGAGCCTGTGTTGAAAGGAAAGGCCTGCTCTCCTCTAACATCCAGGGATCCAGCCAATAACAAGTGGCTGTACCGATGACTGATGCTTCATACAGCCAATGAAATTCCAGACATACGGTATACAACTCACAAAATATGAATAAATTATAAACAGATGGTTCCAATATTGTCTTGTTTGTTATTCAGGCTTTTTAAAATTCTTTTTAGATAAATGAGATCCCAAAAAGTCATTTCTGTCTTTGTTGATTTTTACTCTTTATCAGACAGAGCACCTTTACAAACCTGTAGGATGGCTAGGCTAGGTAAGGTTTTATGAAATGGTCCCATTAAGTCCCAGCTATAGTCATCAGCAGGCATCTGTTTTGAGAAAATATTCAGGCGGAAATTAAAACCTTCTATTACAGTGTGTTCAAACTTTTATTACTCAGTGCCAGTAGCACTTACAGTGATTCTGACTCAAAAGAGACCATTGGGTGTGCATATACTTAAAGATCCAGTGTGTAGACTTTAGGGGCATTGATTGGGAGAAATGCTATATAATATTCATAACTAGGTTTCCATTAGTTTAATCACCTGAAAATAAGAATCTTTGTGTTTTTGTTACCTTCAAACGAGCCGTGTCAAAACAGAGTAGGTCCTCTTTCATGGAGTCCACCATGTTGTTTCTACAGTAGCCCAGAATGGACAACCAAACACTGACTCTGGATAAATTTGTGTTTTTTTGTTGTCCGGTTTTCACTTTGGCCACCATAGCTGTCCAACACACTTGGCACACAGGAGAAAATTTCAGTTCTGCTACCTCACCACTATGACACTAAATCCTACACACTAGATCTAGACTAGACTTTAAATTTACTATGCCTTGGATAGGTGTCTCAGGCAAATTTTACAGGAATGTTTAGTTACAAATTACAAATGTTAGCTTTGACTTTGTAGCTTATTATTCTGTATTTATGATGTAGTCCCTTAGATTTTTAACCTTAACTTTCACTACATTTTGTCAGTTTTGGCACAAATGTTACTCAGTGGAAGTGTTAAGCTGTGAAAATGAAAAGCCTCCTGTGTAAAATATGCCGTGCCACTTTGAACACCTGCGAAAGATGTTTAGGCACTTAAAACCGCTCCGTATTAGGCCTCAAGATGGACATGGAGCATATAAAGAGTGGGGTATTTCAACACTGACAGCCTCCCTATGGAAATATCATGTGTGATTTCAGGGGGGTTAACCAGAGCAGGAAGACTGTGGTCTGTGTCTCCCAGGATGATATATATGTGACACAGCATGATTCATCTGCTACTGTGCATCCATAAGCTGTCCGGCAGATTCAGCTTTTTTCTCTTTCGGGACAATGATTATACAGTGTGGATCTTGGGCTAAACTAGCCGTGACTTGCATTAAAACATTTTCTCCTTGCCCATGTACCAGGCAGATTTAAGCCTAAAGAAGACTTTTTTATGTGTTTATTTGATGTTTTGAGAACCACTAAAGTGAATAAGTGCGACATGCATTACATAAAGAGGTGATCGAATGTGTGCGCGTGATGAAAGGCGAGTGCCGCAGCCAAATGCATGTTGTTAGGGTATTACTGTATGATGTTGGAAATGAATGAGCCACCAACAGCATGCACTGGTTTTGTACCATTCATGGGGATACGTCATAGTGAATTACAAACCCTTAACAGTGCCGTCATGCTGTTAAGGCCCAATCGACCATGTCCAATCCTTTGGCTGGAGGTAGCACTCGTGTCATGCAGTGTGACATGATGGATTTCACAAATGTTTTTGAAATCACATAATTGTACACTGAAGTGAGACAAGGAAACGGCAGTTTTGGAGTTTAGCCACATATATTATAGCCATAGACAATAATGAAAAGCTTCATCATACAGTCACATGAAATGTATTTTAATAAAACACAATGTACACATATGCAGTCCTATGACCATACATTTGCTGGATCCTAATCATTAAACCTAGAATACGTCAAAGCATAGTTTTGTCTTTTTTTTCTTCTTCTTTAAAACATTGAAATCAGTAGATGAGGTCAAATGAATGAATGTAACACAACACTTTGCGCGATATCAGACAAAAACCTTTTTCCACGTGTTAAAGATATGCACTGTTATAAGGAACTCAAAGAATATTTCAGCATATAAGAGTAACAGTATGAGGCAAAAATTCTCACTGAACAAAAAAGTACAAAATAGAATCAATAAATAAATCAAATATATACCATATAAATGAAATAGCTATGTGGCGGCTATGTTTATTATTTGTTTTTAATCATTTTAATCTGTAGCTTGGTATTACAACCTTTTTATCTCTAAAACATTTAGAACGGTGAACAAGTCAATACTGAAAATACAGTAATAAGCTTTCATAATTAGATAAACTATATACACATGAGTCTGTTGCCATGCTAGTCGAACAACTAAATTTCTTCTTTTTTTATCCACACTATACAGTTAGAGCATAAAGCGGTCTGAACGTAAACAGTTTGTGCTGAGAATAAAATACTTTGCAACTATGCATGGTAATTTCTTTAATATTACTCTCAAAAATGTACATAACATAAAGGCCACACATGGGAACACTCCGTCTCCGTTCAGAGGGTAAGGTGAGGGTAGTTTTGACATAAATATAGGAACAAAAAACAGTCTCTTTCAGTTCAAGATGCCATTTTCTTGTCCATCGGCATCATTTGCTTCAGCCGAATCTCTCTTTCCTCTTCATCCTCCCTCTTTTTTTCATCCTCCCTGGTCCAACCCCCACCCACCCCCACCCCTTCCACGAGCAGTTTAGCTTGCCAACTCCCTTACTACCTCTCCTATCCACCTCCCTCTATCTGGCTCTCCCGCCTCCACAGTCTCTGGTTTGCCCCTCCATCTTCCATCACCCTGCACGGTTAATGACATTGTTAATGACAGGAAATGAGTTCAGTAATGTCAACTGTAAAGGTCCACAAGGCAAGGCAAGGGGTGGGGCTGAGAGAACAGAGTCACCTGGCTGGCGCACTGCAGCAGGGGGAGAAGCAGCGGGAGGCAGAGGCATGAAGCATGTGTTTAGTGTGTTGATACTGATATCGTACGTTAGACATATATTTTTGTAGTGACGGACTTGTGAGTCATGGTTTTGTCCGGGTGGGCTGGGGAAGGGGGGGTAGGGAGGTGGAGCGGTTCGTGATAGTCGTCGGTCAGAATATGGGTGCAGCAGCGGCTAGCAGCTTTGCGTTGGTTCTTTGTTCAATGGGAAGTCCGTAGTTTCAGTCCTCACTGGCTGGAGCGCGCAGAGGCCAAGTGGTCGCTGTGCTGGTTCTGGGCCCGAAACCGCAGCCTCTGCTTGTTCTTCTTCTTTGGTTCTTTGGATCGGTGCTTACCCGAGCCACCTGGGAATAAAGACAGAGAAAGAGAGAAAGATGGTTATCCCTTTAATCAGTACTGCACACTTGTTAGATTCTCCAAGTAACTGCCTTCCCTCTGTTTCCTGTAACCTCATGTCAAAGTTCTTGTACTCAGTGTTATGTGATCTGTTTCTTTAGCAAATGTTACATGATGACTAAGGCCAACTGACCTGGGGCCCCAGACCCTCAGGGGCCCTGAAGGCCAAAGGTTGTTGGTGTGGCAAATTACTTTGTGGTAACCTAAATTAATTTTAAATTGGTTTGAAACACAGTGAGAACTGAAATGGTAAATGCCCTGAGGTGACCCTGCAGCCCTGTCTCATGGAGGGATCCTGTGTCAACATTTGGTTTTAAAGTCGGGGTAAAACAAAAATAAATGTGTTCTGAGTTTGAAACACCGCAGAAAATTGCGTTATTAACCACGCAACCAAATTTAAATGATTAAAAAAAACAAGTATATAATATTAAGTTTCAAAATTGTGAAAAATTGAGCAATATTCTCTGCTTTGAGACACTGGGGACATGTCTGCTGAAGACGCCAAAGAGTGAGCTGCGGCACAATGAGAGACTTTCCTTAGCAGCTGACCTAATAGCACACCGCATACACACCTTGAGCCTAAGAGCGAGTGCTACTCCATAGTGACAGACTCTTGTTAGCAGCTAATGTTAGCACAAAGCACACACCCACAGCAGTGGCCATTAACAGCCAATGAGCCAAGTAGCCAATTCTGGTTAAAGACTGAAAGGTATGTTGGTGATGGCTAAAGTGCTTGTGTTTATATGATTGTACCATTTAACAGAGTTGTTTATTTACATATTTATTGGACTAAAAGAGCTAAGAGAGGTTGTGAAATGTAGCAAACTCCGCTTACAGGGGGGGAACAGGGGGTTAAACGACAATGATGCCCTCTAACGTTAGTTGTAACGTAGTTTTTAAAGGGTCCATGTCATTAGTCCGACAGCCCATTGGTCCGACATCCCATTAGTCCGACAGTCCGTGGTGCTGAATGGCTCCCGGCGGGCGTATTTCTGCCTTGATGGTGCGCCGCGACCGGCTCTGGGTCAGCTGGGAAAGGCTTGAGACGAAGCAGGCTCACGGCTTATGTGTTTGCCACTTTCTTTTTCATTTTAACCCACACCATGATCTTTTCCTAACCCTAACCAAGTGGTTTTTGTGCCTAAACCTAACCAGACCTTAACCACAGGGCATCGTGATGATTTCGGAACGGACTTCGGAACAATGGGTTTAATATGGTCGGAACAGTGGGATGTCGGACCAATGGGCTGTCGGACCAATGGGCAGTTCCTGTTTTTAAAGATATTTTTTAGGGCATTTTTTGCCTTTAATTGACAGGATAGTGAAGTGTGAAGGGGGGAGAGAGAGACGGAGAGACATGCAGCAAAGGGCCACAGGCTGGAGTCGAACCCGGGCCACTGCATAACGTAGTTTTTATATGATGGGGGTTATGTTAAGGATGACTCCAGCGTGTCCTCGAGTCATGCTTTTAGGCTCACTCGAAAAATCCTGGGGCCGGTTGCACAAAACACCTTAAATTAAGATTATCCTTAAAGTCCTAGTTAAGATTCCCTCAAAATAAAATCAATGGCACAAAACACCTTCTCCTAAAGACTTCCTTAAAATGTTCAAAATGTATTTATGTTTTTTTCCTTGTCTTGGTGTTATACTTAAGGAATCCCTAGACCATTGCACAAAAGACCTTAGCGAGCAAAGCAAGGTAACAAAAAACAAACTTAAGGTACCTCTGACTCTATCTTAACTGCAACATGATCGAGTTTTTGGTGATAAAAAAATTAATAAAAATAAATAAATAAATAAATAAACACCTTAGAAGAGCGTTTTGTATTTGGGGATCAAATTTGCTTTGTAGTTTGTGCTTTTTATGATTGCATTCCTCCAGAAGTGTAATCTTTTCCTCCTCTGACCAATATAGTTGTCTTGTCTTCTTTTCTTCTGCCATTTTTTCACTATCTAACTATAAGCCAAATTTGTGAGACGGTAACAGACAGCTGTGTGGGTACCTCAGTTAAAGACAAATTAAGCCTTAAGTGCCATACTTCGGGAGAAAACTGAAGGTGTTTTGTGCAACTGGTCCCTGGACACAGAAATGGTGAAAAGCAGTTTAACAGTCTAACTCCAGAAGTCACTTAATTTGCTTAACCTGTATATTAAAGAGACTTTAATCTCTTTAATATACTGTTATTATTACGTGACGCACATTTTTACACAGACATTTGTGTTTATTTGAATTATTGCAAACCTACCAACAGTAAATCTTGGGCAAGGTAATATTCCAGTATAGGAATATTGGTTTGTTTCTGGGGCCAAAATGGGTTTGAGGAAATGAGTGTGGGGAAGCTCACTCTGCCCTGCATGTCATCCACCAAACTTGAATTCCAATAAATTCTGTGCTTTTTTTGACAAAAATGTAAGCAAGCTAAATCCCTATAGGGAGACTGACGGGGAGCTCTGAGGCCCCCGTAACATAAAGGAATCCAGAATGTCAACATTTATCAGGTATTGTGTTGTGAAAAGATCCATGCAGTCCCACACAGCAAAACTATTCCATCACATAACCTCACTGACCTGGCCTCACTATAAAGAGATTGTTGGCAACTGTATGGTGCTGCACTAAGCATATTTGCTCTAAGTGCACCAGGGGCAGGGCTGTAGGACGAGTGGCTGCACTCAGACTCAAAATTGGGAAAGTTTTTCAATGTTGTGTTAAATTTGTACTTGATCATGTGGTCATATCACATCTTGCCGAACAACCACTGATAATATGACGCAACATATTGATGGGTTCATGGGATTGTTTTTCAAGCAACAGATTAATGACCTGTGAGCTCCACTTCTATTGATTTCACCGTAAAATGGCAGTATGTAGAAGCACAGCCATGAAACAGACTGCTGTGGAATGGATTATGTGAACTCAGCCTGCTTATTTTGGGCTGGAGTACTCAGGATTTGGGGCTTGAGCTTGGATTTGATTACACCGTCCAAGAGTTGGGGAAATTTGAAAAAGGTGATGGAATAGGAAGATAACCACTTGGAAAAAATTTGATTTTAACTACAAGTTTCTTAAAAGAATCAAAGTGTGCTTTGAGTATTGATGGCACAACAGGACTCCAAAAGAGCCCTCACAGTGGTGTTGTGCAATGAAGAAGGCCACATTACATAAAGAGCCTTATATGAGGGAACATTACATCCTCAGGCCTGAACCTCAGTTTTAAACAAATGTCTGTTCAGCCCAACACGTTTCACTGTCACTGCAATAGAGAGGAGAGATAAGTATGGGAAGTTGCATAACTCTCTTTCCAAGTTGGAAAGGTCCCCCAGCCCAAGGTTAATCCATCCCAGGTTTCACTGGGACAGGCAAGGCATGCTGGGAACTGACTTCCTGCTCTTATGGAAGCTTGTGCGGTGGAGGTTCTGCACCCACGGCTCTCTGTGACAGAGAAAACTCTGGCTACCGAACCGCAAGGCAACAATCTGGCTGCCAAGGCCGCAAATAAGATAACGAGGTGTGTGTGCGAGATGTATGTGTGCGAGGGGGGAGTGAGTGTGAGGGAATTTAAGGGAAAAGAAAATCTAATGGGGGGAAAAGTGGAGTAAGGCTTGGATGATGAGACGCTATCTGGATCCTGATCTAGAACACAAAGAAACAAGCCACGCTATGGTTCGCTGAGGGGGGAAGCACGGGAAAACGCACCAGAAAAACAAGTCTCGTCGTTTCGTTGCCTGATCCTGGTTCTTATTACTGCACTTGTTCAAGCTTTTTCTCTCACGAAGAAACAGGTAACGGCGTGTAAAATGCGGCATTATCTCTAATTGCCTTCTCATATGTGCTGGCATCGCGGTGGCCTTTTAAGCACCCCTACAAAAGACCTATTTCCCATTGGGCTACACTGTGAGGTAGATTTGAAAATATTCACTCGTTTAAGCCGACACGCATGACAGAGCGAGATATTGCTCTGCTAATAGGGTCTCCCAATGAATAATACAGATGCATGCAAACATCAAACCATCTCAGAGCTATTTCCTGCAATTAATCTAATCTTGTTATTTTGAGTCACATTGCCAATCCGAGCCATGGCAATAAAGTTTCTCGCACACAGCTTCTAGTGAAAATCCCTCTTTAAAAACAACTTTCACATCTCTTCCATCAAAGTCTCATGACCTTCATTTTAAAAATTATTACTTCTGGGGACTTTGTGCACTTGCTTAGCTGATGCCACTTTAGATTTTTTGCATGACTTACTGTACGATAATGTTTGTTAAAGTAAATCTGGAGCTGAAAGGCATTTGGCCTATAGGTTCGTTTTCCTAATTGCTCTTTAAAGAGGTAATTTTCATTCAAAACAGTGTTGCTAGGTGCCTGATAAACACGGCTTTCAGTGCAATCAACTCAAGATGAATTACATTTGACGGCAATAAAGTACATGGTGCAGCATTAAACTCCCCCTTTGTAACAGGCGAAGTCTTTGTGGGCCATTTCTTGGACGCAGGAGCTGCATTTAAAGTGAAAAAGCCTGCATTTACAGCAATCACTTCAAACACAAATATATATGTGAGAGTTAAGTTAAAAAATACTTTTCCTGGCTTGTTCGGGACTGGGCAGGAGATCTGTGCATCAAAGAGTTTTACACTCTCTGTTACAGTGCTCACAACACACACAGACACACACACTTACATACAAAAAACGCAGGAAGGGAACAAATTCAGTAACTGCATGTGCAGACTGATTGAAGAGGTATAAAATGCAGATAGAAATTACAGGTACACCAATCATCATGGGCTAGTCATATCACTTCTTTCCCTTCTCCATGCTTTTTGTAGTAATTGCAGAGCCAAAAAAAGGGATTGTCTATTTGTACCCAGGTGAGAAGTGTCACACTGCAGCTATTCCGCTGTTTACACCCACCCTACAACATGTTATTATGGATCCCACTGCACGCTGTGACTGGCGAGAACTCATCATGTGGATGTATGGGGTGCTGAGGCAGTTGGGGTTAGGGCAAAGAGGTCACAGCTAGGGCGAGTATGAGCCAATCTCAGATATTCTTTGAGATTAAAAAATTTCCAAGAGAAAAATCGCAAATGTAGAGTCAGAAAGACAATGATGTATAATGAGCGACACAGCCCAGAGGACTGTAGTCCTGTGTAAGTTAATGCTGGCTTATCATTTTTAGACTTAGTTATTATTTTCAGGACGTGTAAAGCTGTACACTGTGTACATAAGCCTTCGCAGAATAGCTAAAGTCCATGTTAAAGTCCTATTTTGATGTTGCTAGGATGCTCAGAGCAGTGTTGGGCGGTAACGCGTTACTAGCAGCACGTTACAGTATTATTATTACTTTTTCCAGTAACAAGTAGTGTAACTAATTACCAATAAAATTTCAGTAATAATATTACAGTTACCCCAAAACCTACCAACTCGTTACAATGTTACTTTTGTTATCACATCACAGCTGACTTGAAATACAACAATCACATCAGTGGACTCATTTTCGTAATCCTCGCATTGCGCAGGCACGTCACAAAGCAGCAAGCTAGTTTGGAAGATGGAAATGCTTACCTTAGCAGCTAGAAATATTCATTTTATTTTGATTTTGTCAGGAGGAAACATGACAAGAACGCCGTTGCTGCAGGTAGTAGAATTTAAACTATCTCCAAGGCGAAAAACACGTCCTCAAACCTCTGGTCTAAAACACCTCTGCTACCATGACTGACAGCACAACAACGTGAAGCTCCAGGAAATACACCCCACCAAAGGTGAGCCCTCCTCGGCTGCGGACGTCAGCGGTAGCCTTATATTGGCTCAACAACCAAAACTGGATTTTAATCGTGGGCTGCTGCAGGCTACAGAGAAGTAATGACGCTTGTGGTTGGATATGTGGTGGGTGAAATGTTGTTCCATGAGTTACTCTCCGTCTTTCAGGCAGAGCCTTGGGAAAATACTGGTCACAGGCAACTGAAGGACCCCAAGTAAAAAACAAAACAAAATCAATCGTTTGCAAGCTACTTAGCCTTAGCTACACTTACAGGCGTTTACCCAGACATTCATACAGAGGCACACATCTGAATTTTGGTTAGATACGCAACTACAATTTTTATGGGGTGTAAAAAGTAATATAACGAATAGTGTAACAACTTACTGTTAGCAGGGAGTAATAACTTTACTTTTGAAAAGAGTAACGAGTAGTACATAACATTTTTAGAGTAGAGCCCAACACTGGTCCAAAGTTATTACACCTGGGTTACACAGCTAGCCTTAGCTAAAGCTAGGACTAAATTTACCAACTAATTTTTTTCTAGCTGTCACTGTAAATGAAAAATATCCATTCTGATGAGCCGATCTATTACTTTTCTACATAACTAAATAAAGCTGTAGCGAGACACGATAAAGCAAAATCCCAAGCTAACCCATGCAAAAGGCAATTAGCTTGACGTTAGCTGTCATCTCAGCTTTTGTCTTTAGTGGATTTTATGTGATTTGTTAAGGTGCATTTAAATCACATATTACAAGGTAAAGTCAAACATTAACCTGTTATATTGATTTCAATGTAAACAGACTAAATGGACATCTTAAAAAAACAGAGCTACATTTATGATCTGTATAATAAAACTAGCTAAAATGGACAAGAAAGTAGAAAGAACACATTTTGTTGGTCGAAACTGCATTTTTCAAGGATTCTATAGACATTAAAGGTAGAGTGCAATATCTGTGTTTTGCAGGTACTATATTGATTCTATGGCAGTGATTTTTTGGGCTAAATAATTAGCCTATGAGGCATAAAATGAAGACACTGCAACCGTTTCTATCTGTTCAGCAGTGTTCAGCTTGATATCTTTACTGCCTCTGTAGTTACTGCTCTCAGTCCTTCTCTCAGTTGATTCCAAGGCTGACTTTATAGCTCCTATGTTGTGCCTGTGGTTGTAACAAGTTGATGACAGCTGTCAAGACAGCGTACAAGTCAAATTATCATGCTGCACACATGGGATATTAAAAACATTCCTTCTGAGAAAAAAAGAAAAAGTTATGGAAGTCTTTGCAGCAGTATCCAAATACATATCAGCTGATGCCTGATGCTTTCCAGTCATCACTTTTAAACTGTACACTCAGAAATCACCAGATTCTGGATATTGTAAGAAATGCTGTGTGTATTCTTACAATATCCAGAAAAACGTCTGTAATATTTTGTTTGAATACAGTGACAAGCTCTGACTTTTATGATTTTGCTTGCAGACACCAAAATCTTCCAATCAGACTCAATACCAGCATTATCAGTGTGTTTCAATCTTCAACTCCCCAAACTCACCTACACAACAATCTCAGACCATATTTTATAACCCAATCTCAATGCTGACAGCTAGAGGGCAACCAATCCCCACATAAGCCCCTTCCCCCAGCATCTGATACTAGAGAGATGGTCTATCATATCTACTCAAGAACTCCCATTTAGCCTTTCCTCAGGGCACTATGCACTCTGAACACTGAGCTTTCATCATCTCATATTTACGACCGATGTAATCACTTAAGCTGATTACCAGGGTTCACAGAGGAAACAGTTTAATTTGCCTGGAAAGAAATGATTAAGTCATCTCAATTGCTTTCAAAACCAAGAACAAATTCATAAATCTTAAAGCATGTTAAGATAATTTTGTCTTGGAAGGCACAGCAGGTTTCAAATCATTTACTGTCTTTGTTTTGCAACTGGCACAGTGAGGATCAAATCAAAGGAGCATGGCTTTTATCAGAAAATTATAATCCTTCTTTATACTTTTCTTTCCGTTCTGGCGGCATTTACTATCACTACAGCAAACCATAATTTCACCAATGTTTAGTTTTCCTTCATAGATAGAATCTTCCCCTGCCAGCTTGGCATTTGTGTTTGAGTTTGAAATGAAAATTAAATCAAACAAACAAACAAAAATCTCGAGCAAATCAAAATGTTTTGTATTTCTGAATCAGAAGCAGAGCCTGTGGTAGGATGGTTGTTTACCGCTGTCAAAAATGACCTTTGTGGAATTCTTTCATGTATCCGTGTGTCTGTGTGTGTGTGTGTGCGCGTATTTCTGAATGATATACATGCCCTTTATGCCTGTGCGTCAGTGATTGGGAGCTTCTATATCACCTATGTGAGCTTGAGAAATGCTCAGTGTCATTTCCAGTCCTTTCAGCTGCCAAACCAGTGAGCAAAGAAATATTAAACTCCTTTTGCACGCACTGTGGTGGACGTTCCTCAATAACCTCTCAAAGCCAGCCGGGATCCGCTGCTTTTTCTTTTTCTTCTCCATCATTCTCCTTCTCCCTTTTCTCCTCTCCGATGCTATTTGAGGCTCTCAGCAATAATCGAGACGACTGCATGGTGAAGGTCCAACTAAGAGTTAAGCGCTATTAGACGTATCATATTATTAGGCTCGCACTCCAGAATAATATCTCCTTGCGGAATGGCAATATGACTACTTGTCCAACTGATGCACTGAAAGATAATCAGTCAAATCCATATCCAGGGGGAAGGAAGCCAAAGCCAAAGCTCCCTTCATCTGTGTCAAAGCTAATATCTTTGTTTTGGAAAAGGGGACCAAAATCAAGAATATGCATATGTTTACATAAGAGAAAGTCTGCATAATGCAACAGTGTTGTATCCTCTGATATTGGGCTTTAATTGACCTTTTTGTCACCATGCATAGTTTCGAAGATCTCTCCACTGAAGGAAAGAGATTTTGTTCCTTTTCTTTGCCGGCCCTGAGGCTACTGTGGGGGTATCTGTATGTTACCCTATAATCACAGAGGCTATGACCTCCTAAAAAAGAGCAATGCACCGACTGTTGGCACAGGCCAAGTGATTTCATCCACTCACGGCTCCGGCGGCAGCGCAGGAATCGAAAGCCTAATCTTATCTCCATTGCTTGAGGTTTGAGAAAAATCGATGGCTGACCTCGAGAAGGCATTAAGACATACGGTAAATGGGATCCTATACTGCTGAAAACTCTCCCCTGCTCTCCTGTTACCCCATCCCTCCACTCGACGCAGACGGTCAATTAATAACTTTCGTCGTAGGACAGGGAGGGGGGGCGGTGGACAGAAGGAAAAAAAAAAAAAAAAAGAATCCAAACAATTTTGAAGAAGATTCTGGTGGACTTAAGGAAGGTAAAGCCGGAATTTTTGGCGGCTCGTCTTTTTCATAAACAGGCCAAAGCGGAGGCCATTATTTGTGAGGGAAGGAGAGAACTACTGGCGCCAGTGAGATTTGATTTCAGTGGCAGAAATTGGATTAGCAGCCATTAAGGGCCTCCTCACACATACATTTATAATGCTGTGAAGGGGAAAGGATCTGTAGCCAGCCAGTGCTCTCTTTACTCACACACCGACAACTCCTCTGTCTGGGAAAAGGTTACGGATGCTGACACTGCCCTACATCGTTGCTGAACTTAGTTTTCTGTTGATTTATAGGTGGGACACAGTGGTATGACCTCAAGTGACCAATAGTTCATCAAGGCGTAGGCCAGAGGTAGGCCAAAACTTTTAATGATGCTTTGCGCTGTTGTCTGCCTGCAGGGAAATGCTGCAGAGGGCTGATTTGACATTTGGAACAGAGGGGAACCAGATACAGATGAAAATAATGCTTAAGTGTAAAAAGGAGGAGATTTGTAACAAATAGAAAGTGAAAAAGCTACAATATTTGGAAGGAAAACTACTGCGGCAGAGACACAGACGTCAGATGTAGGAAAAAAGAAATCAGCCTTTTGACGGAGAGGACAATCATTTACAAGAGGCTCATCTTGCCAACCAACTGACAAGAGGCTCTCTGCACAGCGTCACTTAGCCCTAACAAGGTTACTCTGGATCACACTCTTTCATTCACTCTTTCATTCTTTCGTTCCCTTTCCCCCCATGCTCTGCTTACTATCACCGCGCTGCGAGGCGAGAATGATTTAAAACATACGCATTCCGATTTAAAAAGCTAATGTTGGGATTAGGCCGGTCATTATTTTCTCATCTATGACCCGACGGAGGATCTGCGCAGAGATTAAAAAAGCAGGTTAGCTCACCGCTCGGCTCTTTGATGCTTCGTTTCACTGACAATAAGTTAAAGCGAAAACCCGGCTCGGAGATTAACGTCTCTAAGCGGAGAAGTCCCGGCAAAACATGCATGACTGACACGGTGATTAATACGCCTGATGGTCAGTACAGACAGCGTGTTTTTTCCCCTCTGGAGAAGGTCGGTCACACCAGCAAGAAGCAGCCACAACCAGCCCAGGGAGGCTACAGAACAGATGATGACCCCGCACTTTAAAGTTCTTCTCCATCAGTCGACTCAGAGTTCAAAGTCATGCTCTGCTGCATCTCACAATATGGTAACTGTACCCTTGCGCTGTTGGGGTTACCACCTCTGGCTCGGGCGCTCGAAGGTAGGTTATCAAGCAGAAACCTTCCATGACAGATGTGAAACTAGGCCAACTTCCAAAAAAGCTCAAAAAGTAAGAGCTTGCTCTCCAGAGCTATTTTCTCTGCTACACCTTCACTTAAACACTTATATGCTGTGTTTCAGAAACGTTGGAAAGTTATGAATTACTTCTTCCTACCGTACTAGGGAAAATTAAATGGCATAATCCATTAGGTCAGATTTCCAAGTTGGAAACTTGGGGCATGATTTCTCAGGTTTCTGAGACGCACTTTGATGCTGGCATGTCAACGTGACACTGTAATCCTTCAAATACTCCTACAGTTGATGTACAGCATTACACTCTAGGAATATATGAAATGTTTTTGAACATCTGCGTGGCAAACAGTGTCTAGCCAGTTAATGAAAAATGCTGGAATCAATTACTCATTAGTCATTGACTATGTTTACATACACACAAATATTATTTTGAATATGACAAAATTCAGAATTTGATACAGGTCATGTAAACAGCATATTCAGTTTGGAAATTCCAAATTAGGCTTTTTCCACATGTAGCATTTTCCAATTAAAATGTGTGGGATACACGGAACACGGAATTATTTGGGTTTTAGGAAAACATCTTTGGATATATAGTGCATTCAGAATATGCGTCTCATTAGGGTTTTTACTGCAACACGCAGCCTCTTGCCTGGTTATGGTCAGCTCTGTGCGTTGTACATAAACCACACATTTCTGGTTGGGCGGAGAAACACAGCTACTTTTAAACATGATGAAAAACTTGGATATCAACAGGTTCTTGGATAGGTGCAAATATCGCAACGCCAACTTTTTACAGAAGGTGGCTGAAGGAATGAAAGAGGGAGCCAACAAATCCACCACCCGTAAGAAAACTTTGGAAAAATCCTACTTTGACACAAAGAATCCAAACGGCTTTTCCACTTTTTCATATTTTGACGTGATAAACAACACGTTGGGGCATGTGAATTGGATCATGCATGGCTGCAAGTAAACAGGAATCTTAGTGAATATTCATTTTCACTGGTCATGTAAACAGCTTAGTAGGAATATTGTCTTTTTTGGAATAATAGCAAAAACTGGAATATTTTGTGCATGTAAACGTAGTCAATGAATGTTGCTCTGCCCGACTCTGTCAAAAGTGCCTTTAAACAAATCCAAAGCCCACACGTCACATCTTCTGAGGCATATACTGACTATCAGCAGCTAGCTTAGCCCCTGTGACTTGTAGCAGTTTGTTGTCGAGTGAAACCAGATACAAACAAACAATATAGCTCCTATAAAATTAGCTGCACCAGTCAGTGCTGGTACATTTGCAGCCATTCTGCCAACAGTTTCTTGACACATCGTGGGTGAAAGAAATTCCATATATCTTAGACTCTCAGGTATGATTATGGTTAAATGGTTAGATTATGGTAAAAAAAATATAATGTGAATGCTGGAAAAGCGACAAGTAGCTACCTGGCTACTTACTGCTTTAGAATTACGAGGAAATGCATTTTTTGCCTTTTTTTTTGAGCCTATGCGGAATTTTTATCCCTAACATTACACCACTTAAAAAAAACAACAACTCATCACTGCGACATCAATGTAACGTGTCACAATAATGCTTTACCTTCCAGCACCGGTGTGGAAAATTATTACAATCTTAGAATAATATTATTGATAAAATCTGTGAATTCTAGGTCGCTTTCACACCTGTAGTCCGGTTCATTTGGTATGCATTGTCGCATTTTAGTTTTGGTTCAGTTCCTGTTCACACTGACTTTTTGCAAACGAGCCAAGAGGAGTTAACATGAAGTTCTACCAACTGACAGGTAACTCGTTGATTGGACAGTTTTGGTGTTTGTCGTCCTGCATCATCAGGGTATCACCAGGAGCCACGTGGGGAAAGAAAGACCGATGACTGACAGCAGCACTGTAATGCTTCTAAAGTGTTTATATATTATAAAGAGCTCATAGAGAAATAACTGATTGTAAGCATTATTAGTCGGCTATTATTAGACTGCAAATCAATCGCATGCTATGAATAAAAGAGAGAGGATGAAAAGATGCCGTCTTGTACAGTAGTGATTTGGGGCCTAACACTAACACTGTGGGATCACTGTCACACACTTTTTGATGGACTTAATATACAGACAAAGTACATGGAGTCGGATGCAGTGATGGCAGTTTTAATCTTTTTTTTTTTCCTTTAATCAGGGAAAATACCCACACTAACGTGCATATATGTTACCATGGTTACATTTATGCATTAGCATAAATAGGTTATGGGATATATGTGGCCTTTACCAGGATCAACAGATTCATGATCAGCAGATGGATTTATTATTGGTTTAGCTGCTGAAATCCTGCTAAAATCACATATTTGCTATTATAAAATCCTGTGGTTGGTTTGTTGTCCAGAGTCCATTTGAAAGTGGACTGAGACCCACCTTTTTGAGTGGTCTCGGTTCGGTTGTATAGTCCGCACCAGGGCTCGATTGACAGCTTTCAAACCAGCCCAAACGAACCGAACTAACCGCACAAACGGATCTGTGTTCGTTTTAACCCAACCAAACAGGTTAGGTGTGAAAGCACCCTTACTTTTAGTTGCATCACTAAAACACACAGAAGCAGTCATTTTTATAACCTCTGCAACCTCCATAACTCTGAAACTTTAGACCCTCTGTGGAAGAAATTAACAGCCTCAGACGTGCTATTTTTCTGACCTTGCTGTTGGCCTTACCAAACAGCAGACAAAAGGGATGGTCAACTGTGTTAACTCATATGATAGATGTTTAACTGTTGATTTGTTTTCATTAATAAACAACTAAACATTAAATTCACTTTTATAACAGCTTTAAAAAGCTGGAAAGTGCACTGACTTCTGCCTGACACTTGTTTTACTATAATCCGTTTCACCACTGTAACACACGACTACTGCAGCACTGTCTCTCTTGACTGGGGGAAGTTTAAAAACGGCCCCACACAGGACCAGATGGTTTCTTACCAATCCATGTAACGTTTATTAGTTTAAAGCTACACTAGGCAAGATTTATATGGAAAAATACACCTGGCTTTTCAGCCTAAACTGAAAAACGAGCATTCAGCTTGGAATAGCATCCCATCACTGTTGCATCCTTTTCACCCATATATCTAGTAACAGCTTCGTATACACTATAAACACAAAGTGTTTCATATACACTGAACATCTAAATGTGTCTCTCTTAAACTGCAGCAATGGCTAGATTTCCTCATCCCAGTGGTAACGTGGTTTAGCCATTATTTTTAAATGTCTGGTGGGGGTACCAGACACAGAGAAGAAGAAGTTAGGTCTGAGGAGTTAAATGACGTTATATGGTTTCTGGGCTATGACATCCTGCCAACTGTTACGGTTTTCCCACTTCCGCCTGAAGCTGCCAAAATGTAACGACTTGTAGTTTAGCTTCAAAGCAACAGTCTGTACGCACGCTGTCACCCCCTGCAGCAGTGACAGGTCATCTGAATGGAAGCCTGCTGTTTCTGTGACTCAGCCACAGCAAAACTTGTGCCAGCTAGTGAGGTTTGATACTCTCTCTTCATTATTCAGTTTTGAATTAAGGCGTATAACTGATCATTATCGACTCTTTTTTCCACTAAATGGAACCTTGCAGCGGCTTTACACAGCCAATGGTGTCATGAGGGTAACGTCAGCAGCCAGGCAGCAAACAGGCATCACGACGGGCCCGCTGAGGCTGATGCGCCTTGAAACCGCAGGACTCAGAGAGAAGTGAGCAGCCCCCTCTGTGGTCTGCTATCTCCCCACTGACTCATCGACACATCTGGGCCTAAGTATATGGGGCTCTCCTGCCCCACGGGCACTTGGGTAAATGAGGGATAATTAGCTTTAGTTGACTTTAATGAATGGCTTAATGTTGTGTTTCATTTCTGATGAGAAAAATATAAAGCTCAGCACTTATCAAAGGGAGGCCCCGTGCCGATGTTCCTGAAGGCTTGCTGCTGGTGTGGGTCTGTTTGTTTTTGTATTTGTTGTGTGCACGGGGGCGAGGCGTGTTGAGCTGAAGATAGCTGCAGCATACGAGGGAGTGGTTTAAAATGTGACCGCAGATCCAAAGATCAGCAAACCTGCTGGAAGATACAGTAGCAAATTCATCATTCCAGCAGTGAAGTTACCACAGATGTGCGCTCTGTTTGTCTTTACTCAAAGCTAGAAAAGGCCCATAGCACTCCACTCTGATTTCCTTCTATATCAAGATGAGACCTCTATAACAGCTTTGATCCAGCTTATAATTCCCACATGCTTTGATATAAAGCAGGAAGTGTCTCATAGAGTTATGATAGTCATTCATCTTAGTTTCCGATAAGTGTATTGCATTGAGCTGATGAAATTAATCATTTTCAACAGACACAAGATCCCACATGGATTTATTTGTTCTATTCAATCTTTGATAACAAGATGCTCTCAAGCTAGTCTGATATAACTGCCATCCACATTTCCGTGTCTTTCCACTGATGCACAGTCGCTTGCTGCTGCAGCTCAATACAGTTCATTATCTTTGCAGTGCCATTAAGGAGTAAAAGCTAATAAACGCTGGACTTGGCAGATCATTTTAGTGTACTTTTACACACTCTACCTTTCCCTTTTTACAGCAAATCAAGCTTGGCATCCTTTGACTAATAGAATGAAACACACACTTACTCCAGGACCTCACCAATCTTCTTCTCTGTGTAAACCAGCACCTCGCCAGGATTAACTGTGCACTTCTAAAAGCACCCTCATATTGACAATGGATCACTGCAAGAGAAGCACATCCTGCAACGGAGGTGACTTCTTCGCACCGCTATTAAACAAATATTTGGAACACTTAATATTTATCTGAGGAGGTGAATCTGCATTTCCAGGATCTGTTGAGTATAATGTAAGTCTGGGCCTCGGGTAAAGGCGGGGGGTCAGCCCCCAACGGAAGGCTCTGGTTTGGGGATTTACCTGGCTCGGCCCCCTCACATGAGCCTTCACAAACAATCCCTCTGCATTACAGCACCCCACCCCACTTTATGGAGAGGAATAAAATGGTTGTTAACACAGCCATGAGGGGGGCAGGCAATAAGGTGCGCTAAGAGTAGGGGGCTTTCTGCACCCCTATGGGGCTATAAGGTGGAGGAGGGAAGGATCGGTGAGGGTTTCAACAAACAATTTGTAAACACTGTAAACCACTGGCAGGTAGTACATGCCTACAGTCCACGGCAGGGTGTACTTTGGTATGTGAGTGCACACACAGATTGCTCAACCCCTCCCCCAGGACAGCGATGGTCCAATCGTTGCTTAGGAATTCTCACAAGCCTATCAAGCTTTCTGTTTGTGCATGGGGCTGCAGCAAGAGCATTTAAAGAGTTTGGAGAGTGCTGTCTTACTTTTAGGGATTTTGAAAACCAGAGACGCACACAAAAAATGTAAAGATTGGATTAAACAGTGTGTTTATCTTCCAGTGGTGCTGCTAAGGGGTGGCCAGGAGGGAGCCTACAGCCACCAGATAGCTTCTTTGCATGTGACATCAGGCATTAGTGTGCTGTCCAGATGGAGGGCAGGCAACTGGAAGCAAAGTCTATCAGTACTGCACAAATGATTTGTTCTGTTTGTGGCTGTTCCAATTGATCAAATTGGGAAAAAACATGAGGGCCACTTTAAGTCCTGAAAACAGTAGGACATTAAGGGCAGAAGTAAAAAAAAAAAAAAAAAAAAAAACAGCAGCAGATGTGGATCAAAGACCTCCCTCTTCCGTCTGAAACAGAGTCAACTAATGTCAAATGTGAACGTTAAAGTGTGTTAAACATGCTTCGAGTTTTCTGTGACAACTTCTCCGTATTTTTAGCCACGACCCAGATTTCAAATGTCGTTTCACCAGACTTTCGGAAACTGTTGACCTAGTCGGTAGAAAACACTGGCTAAAGTTAGCTAACAACACGAAAACAAGACAGCAGTAGTTTTCATACACAAAATAGTTTTGTCCACTAGACTCTTGTACACTTTCATCAGCTCACAATGTAACACTAGTAACGTTAGGAGGTCTGGAGTACGAGGTACCTAATTTGTAATGACAGTTGTGTCAACACCGGGCAAATCGGTCAAGGTGTGAAAAAAGATCACTGTCCTTAATTTTGTATGGATCACATCCAGCATGAGTTTCAATTGGTTTCAATCGGACAATGCCTGCTGCCCGCAGGTTGATCCGCTTTTTACACTTTTATGTAGTCACTTTCCTCTAAATCCAAGTCACGCAGTATATGGATTTATCACTTCATGCCCTCCATCTGAATTTTACACATCATAATCGTCATATGATTGCATTTAAGCCATACAATCGTTGCCCCCACGTGTCCTCCCTTGTGAAAATAATCAAGTATAATCTGAGGCCTCTGTGTGGCTTGTTTCCAGTAAATGTTTTGTTCCTCACCATCAGTGTAGTCCTGAAATTAAAGGTGTATATTTGTCTTTTTAAGGAAAAGGACTACCTGCCTGTTTAAAGAATAATAATTCACCTAACACATGTATTTGATCTTGTGTCGTTAAGCACTTTGGGCTGCATACTTTATATACAGATACATAACAATAAAACAGGATTGTTGTAGAACTCAAAATAAAAGTCTATGCAGATGAGATCATTAGTAACATAGTGACATAGTTTTGAACTAGCCTATACTATAACATCATAATACAATTCTTGATTATGGCTTTTGGTTTTGGTGTGCTACCCCAACAGTCTTCTCCATCTGGCCACCCCTGAAAGTTTTCTGGGGGTGCCACTGTTGTCTTCTCTAAGGAAAGCTACAATCAACAGCATGTCCTGCTAACTACTTTCCTAGCTAGTACCTGAGCATTACTTCAGAGGCCAAGGAGCATGTCATTACCTAACAAAATTAGTTTGTAGGGTTCCAGATTATGTTCAAAAAACAGTTCCGTTCAAGACCAGCAAATCCACTGTGTGGTGTTTCTCCACTGTGTGGTAGCCTGGTCCTCCATGCTTTGAGTTAAGGGTAATGTTAGCAGCTCTGTCCTGGTCTGTATTGGATGAGCGACCCCAGCCAGACTCATCACCCGAGATAATGTTACATTTGTCAAACATCAGACAGTCTTAATCCTAAAAGTCTGTTGTAATGTAAAACTAAAAACATGCTGTTTGACGTTTGCATGCAATAAAAGTCTGATATTACATTCGTCCTTATCTTACTTAAAATTCTTGCACTACCTCTCCACGACAATATAGGAACAATGCAGTTTCTTAACTTTCATGTCTTCCACATGGATCATCAACTGGTGAGGTTCGTACTACTGAGATAAATCTGCCACTGCTATCAATAACTAAGGGGTGCAGGGTGCTATATTGAGACCAAACAAAATGACAATGTGTGATCCAGACAGTCGCCATCTACACGTGCATGTGTACATCATGTGTTCGTGTATGATTGGTTTGTGTGCGTACACACTCTTCATTCTCTAATTCCACCTGGTCTGCATCCTTCTGGTCTCTGTGGGTCTGTAAGGGAACAGGCAAGGATATAGGAGGAAATTGTCCGGTATGATTCCCGCTTTATATCTCATTTCTGCTCAAGTCCTTTTATCCGCCCTTCCCTCTACTGGGAAACCCCAGGAGGAAATCCCTCACATGTTTGGACATGGAGCACAACTGTCCCAAAACAGGACCAGACCCTAACAAGTGGGGAGCCAAGCTAAGTCAGACGGGCTTAGACACTAAAACAGAGACAGGGGCCATCAGGATCATGCTGCAATCCCCGTGCAATGGGCAGTGATGAGGGAATCAAGTCTGGCCGGCGCTTTTTGTTTTCTTTGATTGTTCGACTAACTCTCAAAAGGCACTGTTGTTCAGTCTCCTCTGATGAGCCAACACACTGCACATATTTTTTGATAAAAATAGTTCATTAGTTCACAGCGGAAAAGAGGGGGTTGGAGGGTGTGTTTGATGTGTTCGCAGAGCTCCTGTTGCACGGGGAGAGAGGTAAAGCCAATTCAGGAAGGGCTTGATCCTCTCTAAGGCCTGTGCTGCATCAAACACTTGTCAAACACCAGGCGGACAGACAGCTGAGTGGCTCTGACAGATCTGATCACATACACAGGCAATAAGAGTCACCGCCGCTCTGCTCCTCTATCCAGGCACTGCTCTCCCACTCTTGTCAATAATCCCCCTTCAACTCACTAAAACACAAACAGAGGGCTTTGGGGCATATGGCAGACATTTTCTTGTTGTTTTTAGCTGCGTATGATTACAGTGCAATTTCAACGGTCATTTCAGGGTCTCACCTCGCCAAGGGGAGGTTTGTGTACTCCAGAAGGCAGCAGCATCTGTCAGAGATGCAGCAGGGGAAGGAGAAAGGAATCAAATCAAAGGGATGTTTAAGCTCCCACTAATCTGAAAGAAATGTCTCAAGGCCTGTCGGGATCACGGTCCTGAACTTTGCCACCCAGCGGGAAGGAGCATTTATGTTTGAAGGGATTTGATATGGTACCTGGGACTGGATTGAGTTTCATGACATCAACCACTCAATCATGTCTTGAGATTTTCCTCGGAGAGCTGTCATGTTACATTCCCTGAAAAAGCAGCATCATGTGTGTTTCTCACACAACAGAATCTTAAAATGCATTTTGGAAAATGTGCCATGTTCAAAATCAGTCGGATGTCACAACTGCTGTGTTAGCGGTAGAGGTGTTAAACACAAATACCACTAAATAAACAACTACATGTACAGACTGCACATCCATGATGCAAATCTCAGGTTCCATCACATCCCAGATTGCTCTACTGGACTGACATCTGGTGACTGTGGAGGCCACTGGACAGCAGTGATTTCATTGTCATGTTTGAGAAATCAGTTTGAGATGATTTGAGCTTTGTGACCTGACATGTTATCCTGCTGGAAGTAGCCATCAGAAGATGGGTACACTGTGGTTATAAAGGGATGGACACGGTCAGCAACAATACTCAGGTAGTCTGTGGTGTTTAAACCATGCTTAGTTGGTACTAAGGGGCCAAAAGTGTACCAAGAAAATATCCCCAACACCATTACACCACCAGCAGCCTGAACTGCTGATACAAGGCAGGATGGATCCATGCTTTATGTTGTTTACGTCAGTTCTGACCCTACCATCTGAATGTCGCAGCAGAAATCAAGACTCATCAGACCAGGCAACATTTTTACAATCTTCTATTGTCTAATTTAGATGAACCCGTGTGAACTGTAACCTCAGTTTCCTGTTCTTAGCTGACAGGAGTGGCACCCGGTGTGGTCTTCTGCTGCCGTAGCCTATCTCAGCTCAAGGTTCGATGTGTTATTGTTCAGAGATGGTCTTCTGCATACCTTGGTTGTAACAAGTGGTTATTTGAGTTACTGTTGCCTTTCTATCACCTTGAACCAGTCTGGCCATCCTCCTCTGACCTCTGGCATCAACAAGGCATTTTTGCCCAGGGAAGTGTGGCTTACTGGATAATTGCACTTCTGTAGACCATCCTCTGTAAACCCTAGAGATGGTTGTGCATGAAAATCCCAGTAGATCAGCAGTTTCTGAAACACTCAGATCAGCCTGTCTGACACCAACAACCATGCCATGTCCTAAGTCACTTAAATCACCTTTCTTCCCCATTCTGATGCTAAGTTTGAACTTCAGCAGGTCGTCTTCATGCTTAAATGCATTGAGTCAAAAGGCTCAAGTCCAAGTGAAGTCACAAGTCATTGGTGTTCATGTCCAAGCTGAGTTGCAAGTCTTTGTCTGATTTTATCAAGTTAAGTCTAAAGTAATCAGATTTGTGACTCAAGTCTGACTCGAGTCTGAACCTCTGATAAATACCCTCACAGGTATTGGCTCCAGACCAGTGACTTTTCTTTCACTTCCTAGATAAGCGTTTATAATTGCAGACAGGCTTGTGTCTTAGCTGACTGGTGCTTATGTTTTATGCAGTGAGAAAACATGTTAAGGTGAGTATTTTCTCTGTTAAGGTGAAATAGCAAACCTGTGACATCATCTTAGTTTTTAGCTTTTTTTTTTTTTTTTTTTTCTTGATGTAAGGGCAGTTGTCTACAACCTCGGTAAGTTGGCTCTGGCCTCTACTTACCACTGTAATGGCTGTGCTTTTAGTCTGCATCCCCCCTGTATTTGTCACTGTTAATTCACACACACTCAGAAAAACACCCAGACATACACACAGCCAAAGGCCGGCAGGTCTATACTTGCTGCTTTGTTGTGTCTGCATGTCTGTGCGCTGGGTCCACGCTCCTGGACATGAGTGGGTCAGAAGCCACAGCCTCTGTCTGAATCACCAGCTGTAATTAAAAGCTATGATGTCTCTATGAAGACGCCCGCCAGAGATGGAGAAAGACAAGGAAGGAGTTTGGAAAGAGGTGGAAAGGAGCAGAGAGGAGAGGAGAGGGGCTTCTGGTGACTGAGCCAGTGCAACTGTGCACCAGATGTTCTCAGGCTCCCCCGTTTGCCTCCTCGCCTTCCTTCTTTTCTCCCTCAGCCAGACCACTGGAGAGGGAGGACTCCAGTGCACGCAGCGCTGCCTCAAACAATGCGCGCCACGCGAACACATCATCCTCTCTGACATGCACATTGTTCCTCAGACAGCCTCGCACCGTGATATGTGATACATGAGTGAGAGAGTGTCATCCGAGTGCGAGACAGGAAAAGAGAATGGAAACAGGGACGAGGAAAAGAGTAGATAATGTGGTGACTTGTTCTGCCTGTGAGGTCTGTTTTATTGTTCAGCGGTGTCTATTACGTGTGTCTCGCACTCGGGCTGCGTGAAATGTGTGTGTCTGCGAGTTTGTGTGCATCTTCGTCTGCCTGGTGTGGTGGAGATGTGGAGATGAAAGTGTTTGCGGCCCACAGGAGAGCTGGCAGCACTGTCGGACTGGAGGTCTGGCAGACAGAGGGAGGAGGTGCAGGGATGCAGCACCATCAGACAGAACCCACTCTGACCAGCTGGGGTTATCTAAATATGAGGTGAGAAACCTCGACACAGGGCCCTACTCCAACATAAGGTCAGACCGATGTAAGCTCTGGATGTTTTTTTAATGGACTGAAGCAGAAAACAGATGATATTTTGTGTATTTGATACTGTTAAATATCACTGTTCCAAACGCTTCCAGTAAAGTACAAAATTCAATGTTTTCCTAGAACTTTATGCCCGTCAGGGTGGAGGAACCTCTAAAGATTCGGAACATCATAGTACAATCCAAATCCATACTAATGAAATGTTTTAAAGCAGGGTAAGCTGGTTTTATTACAGGTTTTACAGATTGCCACCCCTGAAGCTGCTCTGTAAAATCCTTGAACACCTAACTGTATCGATTTCTCTTCGAGGAAATAATTACTGACTGTGCTCCGAGGCAAACCTCCATCATATGACAAGTCGATGTCTCTGGCAGGTAGTCATCATATATTTTATAGAAGCCCAAATAGAGGTCCATATATGAGCCCAAACCGACTTCAAAGATCTCATCACAAGCTGTTGCCATCCATCCCTGTAAAGATACAGACCGTGTCTCGTCTGCTGTAAAAAAAAAAAAAAAAAAATCACAGGGTGTAACAGCACAAACTGCCCATCAAGGGAGCAATCACCAAAGGCGCGCTTTACAGCCCTGACCGTGTCATGGGCAATATCAGCCTATATACTGCCCAACGGGGGGAAATACTGTAGCTCCCGTTTGTGGGGCATGAGAACATGAAAACATTCCACTTCTGTACAGTATCTCCCATTCCTCCCCCTTTTTTCCTCCTCCTCCCCCTACTTCTTCTTTCCCCCCTCCAGTTTGCTGCCACTTTGTTTGTTTGTGTACGTCTGTTTTTGATGGGGCTGTTGATGTCGGCCCATATGCCTCATTTCCTCTGCCAGAACAACGACAACGGAAGCCTCGCAACCAACGCAGTGTTCCTCCTCTTTGACAAAGTCACGCTGAACAATATGTGCACACAGCTTTTCAAGCTTATAAAATGATCCACTTAGGTTATGATTTCATAAAACTGTGCAGATTGAAGTCACAGCTGAATATAAACAACTTTTTTTTTCATGTTTGGTTCTCAGTTGGACATCTACTAAACATCAAAGTGTGTTCTAGAAAGATACCTACATCCACCAGCTTGGATTATTGGAAAGCGTTACGACCGATGCACACTTCACAATAAAGCGAGTCAAACAAATAAGAGGACTGCTGCATCTAATGTGTGTACACGAGTCTACAAAAGGCAGTTCAGCAAAACCACAACTCAACTGGGCCAAAGAGTGTGAAAAAAACACACACCCTTCACTCACACCCCTCCTCTTTCTTCCTGCTTGGAAAAGACCAGATGACAATAATGTGGAGTATGGAGCCCCAGTGAGCGCCGCTGACCCCTCCTCTTCCACCTCCCTCCTTCCATCCCTCCACCCCCTGGTCTTTGAAAGGCCTCCACATGTTTATGGCTCATGCCTGTGGTATGACGATGGATTCTCCATATAAAAGCCAGCAGGATCATGGGGTGTTTCAAATATTGCTCTCTGAAGACAGTTGCTGACAAAATGACAGCAGCCATATTTATTTTGGTCAGAGTGCAGGGGCACTTAGTGGGAAGTTAATCAGAGACCCCCCTTTCTTTCCCCCCCTCCCCCCCCCGGCTTCCAGCATCGTCCCCCTTCCCACCCCCCCACCCCCCCAATAAGGAATGTACCCAGGGCAGAGAAGTCTCACAGACTACTGGTAATGACTTTCTCCTCCGACAGAAGATTTAACACCGCTAAACTGCGCGAGAGGCAGAAAAATAAACCCAAAAGTTTGGTTTGAGAACATCAGCATAAAGCAAGTGTTGATTGCCTGTCCAGACATGAGCCTAGATAATCAATTTTCATCTGGTTAGGAGGAGATATGAAACATAAGCGTGGAGACGGGGGGAGAAAAAAAAGAATAATCTATAGCAGAGATTCGCAAATATGTTATAGTTGAAACAGAACTTGTGTTAATTTGTGACTGCGACCGCAGCGGTGACCATAACTGCCATTGGCACTGGGATGCTGGAGACCTGGCCAAGTCAATGACAGGTTGATGTGTCTTTCCTCTTCACCCATACTCTTATTCACTACAGCACAGTGCAAAGCTTCCAAAACACTCTGTCATCTCAGATTTGAAGTTTCACAGCCATGTGTACGGCATGAGGAAATCATCACTATGTCTCTGTTTGCAAGTTATTTTTTTTCATCTTCACAACCAGATTTCTGCAGTATTTAATTAAATTAATGAACGATACAAGCTTGTGCAAGGGGGGTTGTCACAGTCAGACGCCTACCCAGGCCCTGTGTCCAGAGCCAGGCCATCCATGCTGTCCAGAGGAGGCATGGTACTTCTGAGGCCTTCTCACCAGCTACTGTGTCAGCCCCTACAGAGCGGCCTTATTAAATGAAGATTAAGCTGTGGCTCCCTCAGTCACAACAGGCTGCGGTGTGAGGCACACATAATCAGTATGACAGGTCGGCTGCCAATTAGTGCTCTCCTTCTGTCCTGGGAAAACGCTCCTCACTCTGCTCCCGCTGGCGGGAAGAACTGATCCGGATTGTCCATGATATTACCCAGGCCAGAGATCGCCGTTAATCACCACCCGTCATTCCATCATGGCAGAAATAAGAGTGGGACTTGTCATCTGTGCACCAGCTCTCCCTTCCAACAGTCCTGACTTCCCGTAGAGCACACCCGGGGAACATTAATTGGAATAATGAGATAAGTACATGAAGGAACAGAAGTGAAAACCTCTGTTCTCGAGTGCTTTGGTTAGACATCAGAGTGGTGGCTCGAGCAGGGCTCGATTGTTGTTTGGCTTGGACAAACTGCACCATGAGCTCTTCTGCTGAGACGAGAAGAACACGCTCCATCAATTAGCCTCAAGTTGAAAGCGTGCATCTGTTTAAAAAAAAAAAAAAAAGCTGGCCTGATGGTAGAAGGCAATGTCTGACAAAAACACATCCAGAAATGTGTTTGGATGTCGGCTTTCCAAGCCAAACACAGGCCAGACTCAGATGTGATCACACTGACTGTGTAACTAAAACGCTCAGAAGTGAATGGCATCTTTCGCCAGGGCTTAAACCTCTTGGCTCAGCGAGTATAAACACCAAAACTGTGTGTCACACGCTCACACGCACGCACGCGCATTAACTGCTTGCTCGTACGCAAAGGCTGCCAGAAACTGGAATCATTTGGTGTCCCGAGCAGTGTGCGCTACAGACAAGGCGGTTGAGCTTCCTCCACAGCGGATTTGAGGCAATCACCGTTGCTCTGTGCATCGTTTTACAGGAGTAGAGACTTATGCGCAGATGGTTCGCAGACGGTGAGGACCAGGAGGTCCACAGTGCTGTGGATTCACCGCAGAACCACACTGGCTTCAGACAGAACCTGGCGTAAATCCCACTAGTCAACCAAACCTTCCTGGGGTCTGGTCGATCCAGGGCGGATCTGGCTTCACTTTGGTCCCCTGTACCAGACTGTAGGTGCTCTTGTGGTAAATTAAACAACTGCCCGCCTCTCTGTCATGTCCAAGGCCTTAAATACAGACAAAGACCTTGCAGGGCCTTCAGATGTCACACTGCGGAGGAGTGATGAGGTGGTAAACTGAGTCTAGGTGGGTTTATCCTCTTCTACACCCCAGCCACAGAACGTGTAACAAAACTTATTTATCCAGGGTTTCAAATTGATGGCGGAGGGAATAGACTGGGCATCATGGCTACAAAAGGTAGTTATCACAGTTACAGTACAAACACAAACTGCACACAGAAGTTATGACAGACAGTATTAGTGGTGGCTGGATCCGAGCATTCAGATGACGGATGGGATGGAGGGCTTGGCCTCGATTGAGCCCTACAGCAGAAATGGTTTCTCTGGTTACACACACGGGAGATCAATACTCCCACAAAGGCCCGTAGCTCTCCAAGTACAGGTACATAATCCGATGGCCAAATATAATCATTATGCTCCTTCTTTCTTGCACTTACTCTTTCTGCTTTCCTTGCCTTTTTCTTTCCATAAGGTCAGCAGGCTGTGAGTCTTCATGGGCTCGTAGTAGCACTTAAACTGTAAATTGAACTACATTGTTCTGGAAAACCTTAATATGTTTCTGTTATCAGTTCCAAAATTTGCTAAGCTATAAATTTTTACTGTTCTATAACTTCATATTATAAAACTTCTGTTCTTGTTTGGGTTAACTTTGGGCTCCTGCACTACAAATGCCCCTCAAAATAATCTACTTTTACCTACAAATGAAGCAAACACAGCTGCACAAATGTCACTCCTGCCTGCTGCCATAAAGACTTTTGTGCTGTCTGAGAATCTGAAAGCCGATTTGTGAAAAACTGTCGGAAATTAGCCCAAGCTGCAATGGTACGTTTGTGTTGGACTTTAGTCCCTTTTAAATCCCAAATCAGGGATTACATTAAGAGTGGGAGTTTGGAGAGCTTTCACATTTTAAGTTGTTTACACAAGATCTAATGTCACTGGCAGAAGCAGCTGTTGTTCAAAGATTATAGTAGAGTGGGTGGGCAAGAGAGGAAGAAAGAAAAAACGCACAGATGGATTGATGGGATAGCAGGAAAAAAAAGAAGCAAAGAAAGAGCAATCAAACTTGTCACGTGTCACTTTGTAAACCAGTGAATCTGGTGACAGGGGTTGCTGGGAAATATCTTAAGGGAATTCCTTAATGGCATCAGTGTGGAACAGCAGGGGCGCTGTGGCGTTATCGCTCTCCTCACCTTTCCTCTCCTCTCCTCCCATCAGCTCACAAGACAGAGTGGGGGGAACCCAGTCTGTCAATGGTGATAGCGCCGGAGCAGCTATTAATAAAGTCTCTTTATTGTTTATAGCCTTGTTCAGAGCACTACTCCAGGGATCCGGAGGATAGAAGAGCGTTTTACCGTCTCAAGGGTACAATGTAAACGGCTGGCACACACGCCAGCCAAGTAGCCACGAGACAAGACTTCTTTATTCCTCCAGAGATTGTCTTGCACATTTTACACTATACGAAAATCAAATTTAAACAGCTGGTAGAATCTGACAAAGATTTTCATCAGCACTGCATGGACGGTTTTCTAATCACTTGATGTTTTCGGAAGTTATGTGATTAATAGCCATGGGAACACTTTTTCCAAATAAATAACGCTGCAGTTGTTTAATCTCGCTGCCAAAAACAAACAAGCAGGTCAAACTATTCAAAATGGCTTCAGATGCTCTGTGCAGCACAGCTGGTGGAAATGTACCAAACCTCTATTTTATTTTGCCAAACTTCAAATGTTTGCTTAAAATTAGCTTGACAGCTGGATGGAAATATCTTTGACAGTGAACCGCCACATATTTTGTCTGTCCGTGCCCTGCACACAGTCTTTCCTCGCCATTTCGGGGGACAGGGTGCGTTATCGGGACAGTGCTGTCCTGGCAAACGCCAGCTGAGAACAGCAAATGAATCCCAGCAGTGCGAATGATATACGGTGTTTACACTGATCGGCAACTAGTACGGAACACATCAGACACGGTTTACACAACTCGTCATGTTTGCTGTGAATGCTTCGCCTCTTGACATTATCTGGGCTTTACTCTCTCTGACTTGTGTGTGTGTTTTACAGAGGGATTAGATCTCTGCCGACACAGAGGGAAAAGAAGAAGATAATTTGCGTCGTCCTTGTGCGTCTCGGTTAAGCTGGGAGACAGGGATCTGTCAATGACGTCCAGTGTAATTTAAATACGTAGATATGTAGAAATGCAAGCCCGGGTGATCAGATAAGCATTGCCATAAATAGTGTATACCTACATGCTGTGTCCTCTTATTTCCTGTCTCCATTTAATCCACAGCATCTTTGCGGTCTGCCGTTATATAATCCTATGCTTATCCTAAACATTGGTGTCTGGTGTCCGCTGAGAAGAGCTGATAAAAATGTTCATTTTTAGACTGTCTTAAGTTCCAAGTGATCATTATAAGCACTCCTTATATTTATATTTCCTTCTGAATATAAAATCCATATGTTGAGGTTACAGGTTTCTAAATTTAAGATTCATTTTTACCATAATGCATTGCAAACCCTGTTATTTTAAAGAGACTGTTCACCCCACAATCAAAAATTGATATTTTTCCTCTTACCTGTGGTGCTATTCATCATCTAGACGAAGAAGTTGCAGAGTTGTTGGAGACATCAGCTGTAGATGATGTCTGGCTTTTCATGAAAAATATGGACCTAGATGGCCACAGACCTTGTTGTGAGCAGTTTCGTGTTGGAACTATTTTCTTTCCAACCAACCTATTGTACAGCCATTGTATCACAACGCAGAAGGAAGTGTTCATGTACTGCTCGCTCACATGGCACCACTGAGCTTACCAATATTACAGCTCAGCAGGGATGGGAATTAATACGTTTTTTTTCATTAATACCAATGCCATTATTGATCCTGCTTATCGGTCCAGATCTTTATCACATTCCTTATTGATTTCTGATCCATTTTCTATGTGGAAAAAAAGTAGGCCTCCACAGGTTTTCAGCATCACTTCAAATGTTTTGCATTTTGCTGTTACTTGAAATGATCATTGTACAAACATTACAAGTAGCACTGTTGTCATCTCTCATCATGACATAAGCCAGGCATGGGACTGTTTTGTCCCCTTTGCCATGACTCCTTCTTGTTGCAAGTTTCCAGCAGTGTAGAGATATGAATTTGATGAAATTGTTTTGTAATGTACAACTGCCAGAAAGAAACATGCCAGCACTGATAAAAGGAATTGATAAGCTTGGAAGCATGCAATTCTGATGGATCGGAAAATTTGCAACTGGTTCTCAACTAGATTGGATTCCTATCCCTCCAGCTGAGCCAAGGAGGACGCCATTAATGTTTACATCTAACTGTGTCACGAGAACAAGTCTTCTTTTGCGAGGTGATCCGATTGGTGGGTGGAGATTGGTAGAAAGAAAATAGTTCCTACATGAAACTGCTCGCAGTTTTTACTCTTAAAGTGTGAAAAGAGTACAAGAGTTTGAAATAGGAGCAGGAGTCCCCGCATGAGGTCAGCTACTACTCTTTAGTGTTAAAAGAGTAAAGCACTCTAGTGGCCCTTGACCCAGGGTAGAAGGAGGCCAGGCCAGGGTGTGCCTGGCTGCCCGAGACTGCAAGACGAAGTACCTCGCTCAGGGTTGAGGTCACCTACACTCTACCAGGTCATGATTTCTGGAAAGAAATGTTGCTGTTGAGTTTTTTTTATGAATTTCTTTGGGGCTTTGAGCACCACACGCTGAGTGCCATCTAGTTGCATTAGATTTGAGAGAAGACAGACATCCCTGCAGCCTATATGTCCAACACAGCTCACACCAAAACCATCTGGACTGAGAGCACTACAGGTAAGAGGAAAAATATGCATTTTTGATTCTGGACCTTGAAATTTGTCCTTGAAATTTGTGATAATGTAAAAGGTCACAAGGTTTTTCATTTTGAACCCAGCCACAACCTTGAACCTCCACTTCCTGATCACCTGCATTTCAGAGGGTGGCCTCTCCTCCCATCGGACTATGCTTTATTATCACTCACGGGAAGTGATTATTTTACAATGTCAGTCAGTGGAGCTCCCATGCGACACCACTGGATCTCACTCCAGTTCGACTACAGCAGCTTACATTTTTACATCGTATTTATTTGAACTGCAGAGTGTTGCATTTCACTGGCTTTTGCCAAGTGGGGATTTTTCATTGGCGGTCAAGCAGTGGGAAATTAACAACACATGTCTAAGTCTGAAATTTACCTTTATTAAACGGGCCACCACAGCACTTCACGAGCCCGGAGAGTCCTAAGATGCACACACAGTGACACATTTACACGCAGCTTTTAACCACACAGCTGAGGCCACTGAGAGAGACGTAACTAAGTTGGTGGATAAGGAACTGTATCGAGAGCTTTGCAATGGACAGTAGCAGGGAGTCTGCTGTCAGTTCATAAAACACTGAAGAAGATTGGTTCTGCTATGCACTCAGTTCAGACTTCACAACAACTTCCCATCAGTGACTTCATGCTGTAGATAAAAACGGCAGTAACCAGGTGCAACAATGCCAAATTTTAATTAAAGGAGGTCATAAAGTTTGTTGGAAAAGGTCAAGCAGGCACGGAAGAGTCATGAAGAGGTGCGCGGGGGTTGGGGAGAATTTCCCTGACAAACAGGACAGGGCTTTAGGAACTAAATGTGCCATGGAATCACAGTTTCCAACCCAGAGAGCAGCGAAGGCCTTGGTAGCGCTGAAATATGAGAAACTATCAGGGTTTATTTCAAGTTTATTTACTCTTTCACCACTTCACTAAATGATCCTCCCATCCAACACTCCAGGCCAAAAATGGAGAAAAATCCTCGAGGTTAGAATATTTTCCTCTTTCTGTTAAACAATGTTTTTCTTTTTTTGACAGCCTGAATGATATCTGCCACTGTAATTGCTTCCTTATTTGGTGAATTAAATATTTACACTTGGCCTATCCTAATCCAAAGTTTATGAGAGACGTAAAAGTGCATTAAGGGAAAAGACATTTATTTTAAAAGCACTGCTAACTGAGGCCATCACCCCAAATGGTGTGTTTGGACCGTCTGAGAGAAATGGTTTACTTTTTGAAAAAAAATATTTCCCTTAGCTGTATTCACACAGAGAGAAATTCCAGATTTGACTTCTCATTTAATGGCCTGACATACATGCTGTGCGCACCGCAAATATCTCTCGAGCTGACGGGAGGAAACAGAGACGGCCATTGAGGAAACCTGCAGTTCGTACTTTGAAGAATTCCACTGAGGAGAGGGAAGGGAGATGGGAGAGAGGGGGGAAAAATATACCTCAGAAAAAGGGCTGGCTCGAACAAGGCCGGCGTGGAAAAATACTGATATTTCATGCACGGGAACGCCACCGTGCACCTCAAAAACACAGACGGTGAAAAAACAAGGTTGAATGGAAGGTACGAGGGTTACATGAAACAGGTGGAACTCTGAGAAGGGGAAAGAGTTCCCCTACGGGATGAGTGGGCTGTTTTCTTTAATACTCACCAGAGTAGTGTAAACCTTAAAGTGAACATGGATGGAGTTGGTATGGACTGACAGAATATTGCTCTCACACACACCAACATATGGCTGAAAAACATCCTTACCTCTCCTGCAGTGCCGCATGGCCATTTTGCACATCCTGGACTCGGCGATGGTGGGACAGGGTATTGTGTCCTTGGGTGGTTTCTTTACAATGTGCCGCGTCCGGGTCTCCAGACCCCACTTATAGCCACAGGTTTTGTTTCTCCTGGTGCAGGCTCCCCATTCGCTCCACTGGCCCACCTCGCAGCCCTCTGCAGAGACACACAGACACAGTGATGTGCAGTGAAACCACCGCAGAGTGCACATTAGAGGCAACTCAAAGACCCTGGGTCAAGCTTTAATACAGGGCAAAGGAGCTTTACTGGGATGCTATAACCTCTTTGTGTGTGGTCCCAGTTCAACTGCTTGTCCAAAATAAGCAGGCCAACTGGGAAGTTATAGAGTACTGTGTACACGTAAAGAAAGGGGTTAAAGACAAGGTTGTTTACTTTCTTGACACTCTTTGCACATATCAGTGCTGTTTCACGTACCTCCGCACTCCATGGTGTCCTCCAGTGGGGCAAAGCCCTCGGGGCACTTATCAAAGCAGCGCCCTTTGTGTAGGTAAAAGCCCGACTTGCACTTGGTGCAGAAGTCTTTGCTGAAGCAGGACTCGCAGTTCTCTATCCTGCACCCTGGAGGAAGAAGGAGAGACAGAGGAGAGTCATCAGGGTCTGAGCAAACCCTCTCATCTGGAGTTGATCGAAAGCTAAGGGGTTTGGGGAAGGGGGGTTCTTGAAAGGATTATACTGTCTCCCCCCACAAAAAAAAAAAAAGCTGTGGATGCCCTGTGAATCATTTCTCTCAGGGGTTCAAGTGTATTTTAGAAAACTTGTTTCGCCTGACAGGTATTTTATTTTTTCATCTTCCTGTTCTTGTTCAGAGTGAGCAAATCAACAATGTGAAAACACAACAACAGACAGTGAGGGATTATGTCACACTGACCTCTTTCAACAAATTGCACCAACATCCAACAGCCTGGATACAAACACACAAGGGTGTAGGATTTGTTTTAACACTGGGGGGTTTGAGGGTCCTCTGCAAGGAAATTTTGAGCATCAAACACTTACTCTCCTACATTCCGATGAACTTTTATGCACCAGTTTGTGTCTTTTCTGCATCAAATGTCTTAATTTTTGTCAAAATAAAAGTCCTCTGCTACTTTGGTGTTTGTGTTGGGGTGACAGCTGCAGTGGTGTGCTGCAACAGGGAGAATCCATCCCATTAGCTTTCTGAATAGCGTCCTAAATATGCTATGTTATCCCTCAATGCTGCTCCAGTCTGTCTGCTTCCATATCTGAGCATTATTAGGAAGTCATGTTTTCATTTAAGCGCAAATGATGGCTCATCATCACAATGCCGGCCAGCTGTGTGGATCTTCAAAGTTCTGGCTTGCGATATAAAAAGGGGGAAGGTGGGTTAGCAAGGGAGAGGCGGGGTGGGGGGACGACAACATTTTCGCGCCGCCTTGCCAAACAAATGCTGATGCGTTTAGTCAGCAAACACAACAGCACACTTATCCTCCCACGCCACACCCTGCCGCTGCGCATGACACACAGCGCCGCGCTTGCAAAAGAAAGGCACGGCAATGTGTCATCAAGCTCTCACTCTGCAAATAGCACGTCAGGCAGGGCCAAATTACAACAACCACACCAACAGGGCGACGCACAGGCCCACATGATTAGAAGGAGCCTCCCAGGACTGGCTAATTTATGACGTTTCTCAGAAGCTCTGTGTGGCTCTATTGCCCAATATGCTTCCAATGTCAAGGAACCACGATCTATAACCTGCAGCCACGGCTTGCAGGGGGCTCCCCAGGTAGGATTATCATCTGCTCCTCCAATTGTGTCTCGCACGGGGTCGCAACCATGCATTAGCGTGTGCACATTTCTCGGCGCGTAAACCTGCGTCACTGTGATTTTCCACATGTGAGAGCGACGGAGGCTGAGGGCTGCTCTTTTATCTGTGACCCTTGCAGGGCCCGGGGAAGGGAAGGTTCTCACAATCACACCCCTTAATTACACCATCTCCAGCTAACCATCAGGCCTCCTCCTCGACATTCCTCCAAAACGAGGGGGTCCCTCCCCGCTTTACTTTGAACCCTAAAGTATGGCCTCTGCCCACTCACTCTGGTCTCACGCTTTCCCGACCAGTCTAAACAAACCGTGGACACGCACACACACACATGCACAAACACACACATACCAATCAGATATGGCTGGAGATAGGCCCACTCTGCAATGAAGCTGTGCTCCACATTATGCAAAGCCTAGATACACTGACCATAAATCACCAATCTCTTTTGTAATTTCCTGTGTTCTCACATCATTTTCACGACATTAATTCAATCATTTGATATTATTTATCTTTTCTTGGGATTTAATTCACTTCATTTAATCTTATATCTCAACATAGGTCATGGATCTCTGGAGTTATGCAGTGCTGTAGAGATTTTGATGTGGAATGTGTGAGTCTAGGGGAGGTATAAATGCATTTTGCTGTCCTTTTTTTTTTTTTTTTTTAGCCGTCTGCCTCTCATCCACTTCTTTTCTTGTGAAAGTAAATCAGTCAGGTTTGATATAAGACAAAACCAATACAAGGAGCAGGCTAATAAATCACCAAGCTAATTGGAAAGCGCAGAGCTGTCTTTTACCCTTAACACTTCCCAGGCCTGTCATCACCTGAGAGACTTTTAGCTCCCAAACAAAAAATAAAAGAGTATGAAGGGGAACAAGAACATCTGGCAGTACTCTCAAGCACTGTTGTGCAATCCTCAGTTATTGACAGTAAATAGGAGAAACACAGATGTGTGAAATACTGTATCCTTGCAGCAGCAGTAGCACTTGACAAGGTTTTTGATTGAAACATCACTGTCGGTCTCAGACGCAGTAAGGCTGTGGCGCAAATGCTCGGAAATGTTGTTTTCTAAATAGAAGATAAGTAATAATGTCACAATGTGAGATGGATGAGGTGGATGACACATCAGTGTGGCTCCATGGGAATTAGAATGCAGGGAGGCAAAGCTGGAGGGTCAGAGGTCATCAGAGAATGCGGTGGGTAGGAAGGGATCACCATGACAGACATTTATCCTTCTGTCCAGTTATCTGGCAAAAGGCTATCTGGGACAGCGTGGGCTATCTGTGACACTGGAGAAGCTCCCACAGCGATCAATGGCCGAGTCGGCAGTTGGGCAGCTCGTCCAGCAGCTCCAGAAACTGATACAGGGGAGCGGGTTCACTCTCCCTGCAGGATTAACCTCTGGACCACCTTTAAAATCTTCATCTAGGTGCCTCAGGGAAACTAATGAGAAGTAATGAGGTCATCAGATCTCACTGAAGGCCCGCTGTTCCTGGGACTTAAACGTATTATCATCATTATCTCCCAGCCTGGTTCTGGCCGTGAGTTATATGATGAACACAGGAGGGAAAGCCTTGTGTTTCAGCTCTGAGAGGAATTTCAAAAGCTGTGCGTAAAGTGGCCGAGGGTGCACGACAGAGGTGTGGACTCGAGTCACATTACTTGGACTTGAGTCAGACTCAAGTCAGAAATTTGATGACTTTAGACTTGACTTGACAAAACCAAAAATACTTGCAACTCCCCTTGGATTTTAACAACAATGCCTCGTGACTTCACTTGGACTTGAGCCTTTTGACTTGAAAATACTTGATACCTTCCCCCGAGCCAATTTGGGAAGAGACTTTATGGATATTTTTCCTATTTCAGATGAGTTAAATACAACACGACAGGACAGAAACATACAAAATTCATTCTGTTGTGCTGATTGTAAATAGTGCTATATGAAAGTGCAATGACAGCACTACCTTTTTATCAGTTGCACTTGTTCAGTCACTTGCTTTTTGATTTGAACTTGTTGTAACAAACTTATAAAAGTTTAGGACATGGGACTTGAATTGGGACTTGCCTGTCTTGAACTGGGACTTGACTTGGATGATCTAATGATGCCTGGGTCCCACCTCTGGTGCAAGGTTTGAAGCGGTGTCGACTAGTTCCACTGTAACCCGTATCGCTGTTACACTTCTTTTGTTATTTGTTTGACTTTGCACTTGAATTTCATGTGGTTTGCATGTCAAGTGCATTTGAAGCAGAGAGATGAGTCACAGAGCGTCACTTGTGATCTAATGGCGCATGCTTGGCAGAAGCTGGTCCCTCCGCTGCGGTCTGGATAGGGATCCCGCCGATTTTATCACGGACACTCAAAGCCTCAAGTCAGCTTCAGTCAACTGCTCTTCCCCCGCAGGCTGACAGCACCATGTGTAATCACTCTATTTATTTACATGAATATTCACTGTGTCAAGAAAGGGTGCTAAATCATTTTGTGAAGATGGATGAATCTCTCGTGTTCCAGACGGGGTCTTTTACGTTATCTGAGCTGGAGGCGGGTTGTGAGACCACTCATCAGTCTACCGAGAGAGCCTCAGCCTCCTCCAGAAAGCTAACCAGACCCGATGTTGCGCAGCAGGAGTGTCCATGTCGTAAAAGGCCTGGCAGTGTGAGGGGGAAAACAAGCCCGATTTTTCCATCCTTTGCCTCCAAGCTGAGTTGAACAGCTCTGACCTACTCTCTAGGCTTCGGGTTTGGCTGACATGGAAGCTTTGGCTTGCTCGCTGCCACCCAGCCATGTCGTGTGGAGCTGTGGATGGCAGGGGTTCATGGCAAAGGCCAGAGCTGCCATGTTCTTCCCAACTCCCTCAATGCTGTTTTTTCCACCTGGGTGCTTCTCCGCGCACCACTGTATGTTTAGGTGAAGCAGAGATGGTGTTCTTGTCAATCAGCATCTCCCAGAGAAAGAGCAGCGATGACAGATGTGTCAGCGGTCGTCCTAGCTTCTTCACTCCAAGGAACACAGTCTGTGATATACTGCTCCTGTATCTGCTTAGCCAGCTCCAGCATACACACAGACAGCTCAAGCCTCAGACAGTGGTCAAGCACAGACAGCCCTTCCACTAACACTATAGTACGCACAATTACGCAGAGTTGTGAGAAATAACCCGATTCAACTCTGCGTCTGGCTGTAATGTCCTGGGAGCAGGGCTTGGTTTGGTGGGTCCATTGTATTGTCTGGCAGATGTGAAAGTGCAGTTAGTAAAGCTGTGATGATTAAATGTCCCTCGGTAAAGCACAAAGGCCAAAAGCAACTGGTCTTTTTGTTGGTTAGACTGTGCAATGGAAATACCCACAAGCTCAGAATTAGAGCGAGAAAGGGAGAACTTGAATGAGAGACACGGAGCGGCTGCCAGGGCTGCCAACTAAAGGTTGCAAAACCTGCATTAGTTCTTTTATACAGCCTCGGTACCAATTTGGCCGAGGCCCATGATGCATGGCTGGAATCCACCTCCCGCCCAACAAATTCCCATGATGTACTTTAACACTTAAACGATCTTGGAAAAGGCACATACAATCGCCTTCTACTTCCAGCCCTAATTTGATGTGACAAAGCTTCGAGAAATACAACAATGGGATTTGGTAACAGATTTCCTCAGTCCGAGAAATGTAGTAAAAAATAAATCACAATTGGCAACCAAAAAAAAATTACCTCTGACAGAGGAGTCTCTAGTGGCACATTAGGCTGACACTGACTGAGCTGTGATATTTAAACCACGCTTCCAGAATACTGGCAATCCCAGGCCTCGATCAGACTGGTGTTGGTTGGCAGCGGACACAGCTGGGGTTTCTGTGTGTTTTTAAAGCCTGCTGCAGTGGGAGAAGGCAACTGGGTTGGTGGCTAGAGTGTGTGGATGTGTGTGTAGCAGTGGGGGGTCCGTAATACACCCCGAGGGAGGAAGTTTTGAATGCAGCCTTGCTCCCATGTTGACCCACTCAACACTTTCTCTCTGCTAAATGACAGCTCTGATAGTCGCCTTTCAGCTCATAATTCTTTCAGCCTGAGAGTTTGCTTGTGATACAGAATGACAGAATATGCTTTGGCTTGGGAATGTATGTTAAAACCGAGGTATTATGAAAGAGAGCAACCACATTCACACAGATTTGGCTGTACATAAAGCAGCACACTGTGTGACCGTTGCTACAAATCTTCCCTGCAGAGCAGTGGGTTGACATCCACAGACACTGGTGCGGGGCCTCTTCTGGGCGGCTGATAAGAACCCCCGTGGACAACACTGGAGTTACTGCATATGGTTTATGGCTCATATCAACCCGTCCATTAGCTGCTGAAAGGAGTTCTTGCAAAGCAGAGACCCGAGAACATAATATATGGACATACAGGAAGGTATTATGCAACACAAAGGCATTGCTAACGAGCCAGCTACATCTCAGGAATGGCAGTTAACGCTGTGGCTCCTATGTCTCGGGCCTCTCTGGAGTCCAGCTGAAGTGTAGCTGTAAATGGGCCCCCAGTTATGTTATGTTGCGGAAAGTATAGTTCCCATTGTTGTTGGCTCTAACTGTGGTGTTATTTTCTCTGCAGTGTAGGAGAAAAACCCCAAAACGGTGAACCTAAGGCCCAATCCACATGGACTGGGTATTTTTGTAAACAGAGCTCTTTTTTTATGAGTATGGCCTTATGTCCACACGCAAAGTGCGTTTTAGGTCACGAAAAACGACCCTTTTGTGAGACTCAGGACGAAGATGTTCAGAAACTCAGTTTTTAGTGTTGCGGTGTAGACAGGGAACACTGAGTTTCTGGCCTGTAATGGCTGTGTGGCATCATCTCTTTTGTGAGGCATCACAAATGAGGTGGCATTTCATGCAATGGCGAACGTTGCTGACAGGACTTTACATGTTTACACATAAATGTAAAGTTACTCTTCCACTGTTTTGAGGAAGGAGGCGTCAGATTGTGCTACGGAGGTCACTGCTCCAGGTAGCCTTCCGATAATAGCTTTTTTTAGGCTGCTGATTGGCCAACATCTTCTTCGTCTTCTTCCTCTTCTTTGCGTGGCTTCAGGGTTACGGTTATGTCACAGCCTGTGGATTTGGCATGCTCTTGACAGTGCTTCAATTGTGTTTTTGCATTTTCATTTGGACGGAGATTCTTTTTTTTACAACAGTGTGTGGGCAAGAATGTCTTTGAGAACAAAGGAGGGATGCATGTGTAACTACATAAAGGACACAAGTATGTTAACATAAAAAAGGCAGTGTTGATTCTTAGTTTCACATGGGACACAAACAGCTGTCTCCTGAGTAAAAGTCAGGTGTTTGTTGACACATCCGCCACTCCGATCTCCTCCCTACACAGACTTTTCTGCTTAAATACTGCCTATGAAGCTCAGTGTAACTTCAATCAGGAAGACTTTCTTTATGCTATATCCATTCACAACTCGCTCTCTGTCCCACTCCCACCATTTCCTCCACCAATCAGTTGACTAAGGGTGTTCCCAGGTTGGTATTTTAGAAGACCAGAAGGCCATGCTGAGCCTGCTCCTCTGCCCTGAATGAGACAGTCGACCTCTACTGTGACCAAAACTAATGGTGCATTCAGGCAATCCTCATCTCTTAAAATCATAAATGTACAACTTTATGATCAGGAGGTTGACTTATAATATAGTCTGAACTGTGACATCTTCAAAACATGCTGAACAACTGGCAAAAATTAATGGTGAATATACGACACAGCTTATGTTTTAGCCCAGAGACAAACTGATGACCTCTCCATAGTTTTTGCCCAGTGCACGCTGGGATAAGCTGTAGCCCACCCATGGGGGTGAAAAAGAATACTAAAGAATGTTTTCTAAATGCTGTTTTAGATGTTTTATATAAATAATATCTACATGCATATGCTCACAGACAGACTGTTTCAGCCTAAAATTAGCCGTCTTGCACTGACCTATTGGTGAAACTATCTGAGTGACTCTGACTGGGTCAAAATGCATCAAATTGAGAGCTCATGCAGTAAAAAGTGTATTCATCCCTCCTCTCCAGCCATGGCTCTCTCCATCACATGCCTCAGGAGGCCCTTTAGAAAAATTGAAAGTGAGGTTTCAACTAGCAAGCGGCTGAGCGTACAAACCTCTTGCTTGTCTTGCTCTTGTTTTCCTTTACCCAGGCAGTCCACAAAAAAATTCTTGAATGAGATAAGATCACACAGACAAACTCTGGTGTAATAATAAGCAGCTGCTCCCTAAGTGATTTCAGAGCCTGTGTTTAAAAAGCTCATGATAACAGAGACATAATGCCACGTTCCAGGCCTCTTTGGATACCAGGAGCACCCGGCAGCTCCGACCGCGTCCGCAGAGAACCCCCTCACTGTCATTTGTCCACTGTGCCTTTGAGCTCTTGCATACCAGTTGCCTGTGTCAACTCACAAATAATATCCACTGACCTGACAATTAGCTTCCAGCCCAATAAAATATCCGCTTATGGAGGTTGGACGTGAAGTGTTTAGTGAAAATGACATGCGGAGCGCAGCTGAGAATGGGGGTCAAATAGGAAACTGGATTAGAGAGCAATGACTGAAACAGCGATCACATCAAAGTAGGTCTCGCTCTGAGATCTGATGCTACGTGACAATACAAGATGTTGTTCTATGAGCAGTTTGTACGGAGCGGGATTCAGATTAACTTGCCACACATCAGGATCATTTAAAGTCAAACTTCACCCAACATGGAGATACAGCGGTTAGGATAGCAGGGTTAAAGTTAAAAAAAAAGAGAGAGAGAGACTTTTTACCAAGATGTCTTTCTCTTCCAATTCTCTGAGTCATGCAGATAAAGTGAAATGACTGTTACTGGGTAAAACTGCAGTAGACAAAAATGTTCTGAGCCTAAATGACACAGAGGTGCTGCAAGACAGATTCACCTCACTTGTTAAAATGGAATTTTGATGTTTGGTATTGATACTTTTTGGACATTTTTTTAATTACTCCTGTTTTTGTATTTACCACATGTAGAAATAGAAAATGAGATAAGTTGAACATGCAGCTAGCTTACATCAATGAGTCACTGATGAGTCATACACCCTCCAACCGCGAACCAAACCAAGGGATTCCTGAATGTAGATTTACCAGTGACTAACGTTACCAAGCTAGCTAAGAGGGCACAACATATAAATAACAACTTTGGAGTTATAGCGGATTTATACGTGTGCGTCAGATCTACGCAGACTCTTCGCCATAGCCTACGCATGTGGCCTACGCCATTGTGAGCACTTGTGCGGTGTGTCGCTCTGCAGTTACACCTCCAAAACACTAGTTGGCGGCGGGGTTTTTGTGAAGTGCTGTTAAGTTTAGTTGATTCAAAATGCACCCAAAACACACATTAAACATGGCTAAATAGCGAGTACACAAGTCGGCTTCACTATAACTCGCAGCGTTCATAGACAAAGCACTTGTCTTTTGCTGGACACATTTTCCCCACAAATACAACATGCTTATATATTTAGCATAAGCCCAAGGCAATTTACATTGTATAAACGTAGTGACTAGCAGACATTTCCTCTACTCATATTAAGCCAGGGACAAAAGCAACATTAAAAAAGGTAACCTTACAAAATTCAGCTCCATTAAAAAACAACAGTCTTAAAATAAGCAAAATTTGGTTTTCAAACAAACACAACATGCTAAAGTTATCAGCACAAGCCTATGGTACTTTACATTGTATAAATTAGCCTAGCGACTAACAGAGATTTCCTTTACTAATACAGTATGAAGCCAGGATACATCACACACAAGACTGAAAATGTTATTTTGTGGAGGCTTTATTTTCTTCACAATTTATTGTTTCTTATCTGTGAAATAAAAGTAAATAAAAGCTTCATTTCCACTAAGGGAAATGGTTTCAGCTTACAAAAACAGAGAGGAGGTCTGTGTCGTCACCACATTTAGTTACATTTCTGAGGAGGTGCACGTCAGGCTACAGTATAGGGTGGGTAGAGCCTACGCCGTAAGTATGGCGTTGATTCGACGCATAAGTATAAATTTTCTTTTCTTTCTTTTTTTTCTTGTTTTATGTTATCCTTGCACCTGCTAGCTAACAGATACAGGACCAGTCTGTCAACTGATCGCAAGTGTGCTGTGCTTTAAAGCCAAGTTTTCGTAATGGCCAAACAGTATACATCCGTCATGTGGTGCCCTGTGGCCCAGAAAGACTTTTCCCATTGATTTACGTGGTGAAAGAGACATCTGTAAATCAGTGGATACATTTTTTTGAGGGTCACAACCCCAGCGAAATAATTCATTTCATTTTTAGAATTTAACCCATCCGGTCTGATAACATGCAAAAAGTGTTCAATAGATTGATTAAATCATTTTATTCCAATTTAAGCTAGTGGACATCTAAACTGGAAGTAGCCAGCTTGGTCGGTGGAATTCTCTGCCGGCTGCTCTATGGGAAAAAAAATCATCATTGTCACATGTTACTAATTAATGCATTAGGTAATCATCACAACTTGTCCTGCTAAATGTGAACATGCTTATCAAATTGCCAGATTTCTGGGTACATCCAAAACTGTCTGGTGCAGCTTTAACATGCTTTTCATTTTCATAATCAAATGGAGCCAGTGGATGTTGCATCTATGTTGGCAGTGATTAGGTAAGCAGAATTTTTTTTTTTCCTTCCTGCGGTTGCTGCATGTTCGAATTATTGGGCCTAAAGGTCCGGACACCCTCCTCTGGGGTTTGAGTCTGTCAGGAGTTTGGCTCAGGGAACCAAGTGAGTTCAAGTTCCTCTCTGTTTTCATATGAAACACTCAGCCAACACCTCGGGCTCTGTGTAAAGCTATAAAGGCTCCCTCTCTCTCTTTCTGTTTGAGCATATTCCATGTTAAAATAAGGTTATGAGATCGGGGTGCTACATGAGGAGGAGAGGGAGACATTTCATTAATTGGATTTTAGTGTTATTCTTTAACGAGAATCATGAGAGCGTATCAATGTTTCGCTGTTATTGTTTGGATTTTTATTAGAGTAAAACATAATTCAGAGTGTGTGAGAGAGAATGTGTGGTCTGTTTCACGTTATTAAACCAAAACAGTATTTTCCACCAAAGAAAAAGTATGGTGAAAAACAACATTTACTACTTTTACTGCAGGCCACAAAAGTAATATGCGTAACAATGAGACTATTACGAGACTTTTAGCTAAAAATGTCATTTGGTTTTATCGCTGAAACAGTAATTAATGTGATGATGTTTGCCCTCCTTTTGACTCCACTACTAATCTTCAGTGATAATGCTTTGCTGCTCTTAATGCTTTGTTTTTTCTTATCAAACTTCATTGAAAACACAGTTAATGGTGGAGGATCTGGACACTTCATTTGTGACTGGTTTTCTGTTCAAAGTCAAAAACTACATTGGCCGCCAAGAAATTATACTGTCTGGTGAAAATCTCAGTCCGCAAACCCTTGCAGGCAGTCAACAAAAGAAGCTATTTTCATGCCCTAATGCGAATATATAATCATCTTTGTAGTTCAGATGATATTGAATGACATGGCCAAAAGGGCTGGCTTTTACATGTTGCTTTTAATGTGACGTTAGCAGTCTCTGGAGTAGGTTTGGCCAGTCTTCAGTGCATCTTGGTTTCATTTGCACCTGGATTTCATGCCTTTAAACATCCTCTTGACTGGTATTGTAGGTGTAAGGGGAGTGTTAAAGAGAAATGAGAAACAGCGCTCATCCTAGCTGGAGTTCAGTGTTAAATCCCCAGGGAGACGCCGCTAAGACGAGGCTTCACTACTTACATCCACCTGTGTGAACAGATGAGCCGTTCAAATTGCGAGGTATGTGTGTCTCCTCTGGATAATTGACAATAAATCATGTGTTGTGGGAAAAGGGGGAAGCTGAGGGAGTGTGTATGTGTGTCTGGGGAAGATGGGGTGGTGGGGGTGTTAGGAAAAGGAGGGGAAATTCAGCGGTGTGGGAGACTGAGGGGAAGGGGTGAAGGGAGGCTGGATGAGTTAAAAAATTGAGAAGACTTACTGGAGCACATGTTGAGTTCAGGGCTGCGCATGCCGTAGTATCCGGCTGGACAGTCGTGAAGACACTCCCCATACTGCCTCATCCTCTCCCTCCGTAAAAACAGGAAGAGTTTGGGCTGGCAGTTTACACAGCCGTTGTCTCTGGAGCACACCGAGCAGCCTTTACAGATGGGGTACGCTCCATAGCTAGCTGCAGGACAAACACAGAAGCAAAGGTGATTAATAAGATGGAAGCAAATATGTTAAGGTGTCAGTATGCTTCAACCGGAGTGCTTGTTGAATGGTCGAACAGTATCTGAAACCCCCTTCCCACACACATTTTCTGATGTTAGCTTCCTCTAAAAAATGTTGTAACTTTATGAAATAACAATCTAAATGAGAACACCTGGTTTACGCAACAGTTAGCCGGGTGTATAGACATGAGAAAACAGGGTTTGAGTTTTTATTTCAAGCTCTCTGCTTCATTCTGCACACAACTTTATCTGTGTGCAATTTGAGTGCACAAATGTCTTTGAGAACAGATTGCCCAAAGTGTGTGCAATTGTCTCACCCCTCCCTATGACGGCAGGGTTTTGTCCTCTCAGATGTGGTTGTTCATAACTGCTTTACACACTTGCCCTCTGACGTGGTCATACAACATTAAGTATGAATTTGTTAATTTAGAGCGTTCTTTGGCCTTCACAGTAAGCATTAATAAAAGCATGACTACATCATACAAGATATCTGACTTCAAAATTTTGCTAAAGCCCTGCACACAGTGTCAAATATGCTTTTCACTGATTTCATGGAGAGAGCAAATACACCCAACCTCTTGTCATTGTCAATTTTTTGTGCACTTTGAATGTAATTAAGGTGCTAATGTGTATAAAAAGCATCAAAATACAGATTGTTTATCAGAAAAGTGCCAGGGGAGGATCCCACTGACTCCCCCCTTAGCCCGAAAGAGGTCCAGACTAAGACTCCGAATGTCCTCAAATCCTAGAGACGCAGCATACACCTGACCGGGCTGCTGCAATTGGATTTGCCTATTTGCAAAGATTATATAGGCCCTATACTGATATATAATATGAATGTTTGTTTATCAACTAACCCTGGCCTTCTGTCATTTTGCAAAAGTGGCCAGCGGGCAGAGCAAGTTGAGTATCCTTGGCCTAAGAGAACGTAGCAATATGAGGTCAGCATTATTGTTAGTGTTTTTCTACAGCCGCATTGGAAGATGCATCTATCATGTTGGTTCAGAGGCCTGTTTTTTCTGCACTAGTAACAGAAAGATGAATTCTCTTGGATCTTTGTACCATCCCTCATGTGTGGATGACCCTGACTTCACCCGATGACAGGGACAGGGTGAACTAGAGGCAACAGACTCAACTGTGGGGGGGCTGACCAGCAGAATACAAGCCGAGTACAAGAATAAAACCAAAACAACCATAATAGATATATCAGCAGGATATTCTCTAATTCACAGTAAATATGTCCAATTCAACAATTTGTCATTCATGCAAACTCTGGCTCCCCTCTCGACGTTCGAATGCTGATTGGTTATGAATGTGAATATTGCATTAATTCTGGTCAGAGCTGGCCTCCTGAACGATTGTGTTGAGACAGCCGATGAAAGCCCCCAAAACCGCAGTGGCTCTGGCCTCGGCTCGAGTTGCCTGGGGAAGACAAAGGAGCCAGTAACAAGACAGTCCATTCCACAATAAGTGACTTTCAATGTAAACTCCTTAGCGTCCCGTTTACAGGAAAATGTCCTTGGGCGAATCCAATCTCCAAACGAGAGACACTTCAGTTGATCTAAGCCAAGTCTTAAATATCACAAGCAGCGACCGGGTAACAGCGCTGCTCAAACTGAGGGACCTACCACAACGCTTCATAAAACACTTTGCAGCAAACTGGACAAACCCTGAGAGACAGAGCAGAGCATGCCTGTGTTACTGGCCGTGGATCCGCATATTAGATTTCTCTGAACAGATTCACCCAGACGAAAGTGAGCACTAAGTGGGCCCAGTGCAAGCATCAGTTTGTAATCATGTGAAAATCAGTCAGCGAATGTCAGTATTATCTTTTTTCAGTTCTTTTGTTGGTGTGCTGGGAGACAGTCTTCAGAGAGGTATGCTGGCTCTGCCAAACTACACTCATTCTCCTGAAGCCAGGGTGGATGGAAGTAAGATTAAGTGCTAATCAAAATGTGTCTCCGATGGTCTTTAGGGATGAGGTTTACAGCGACACCCCATCGATCACAGCAGCGCCGGGATGTGCGCTCCAAGCCTATTCATCACACAGACTGGAGATTGTTCATCTCCAGTCGGCACTCACTCGGTAAGACATGAAGGAGAAAACTCAGAATTATGACTAGCTTTGGCTCTTCCAAATCTCAGATGGAAAATTCTGACTTACATTCAACTGTCAATCCAGTGTCTAGTACTATTATTTTTTATTGCAGTTGTACCAATGCAGGTTGTCTCTCAAGTCAGTACAACATCTTTAGAGTCAGCTGGCTCTACTTGGTGGACACAGGTGCCGTTTATCAAGTTTACAACGGGCTAAAGAACAATATATCAAAAATACAGCTGTTTTTGTTTTTTACTTTTTGATGTAGTTTTAAAAAATCATATGCCTTGCAGGGATTGCTGAAATAATGTGCAGGTAAGTATATTTTGATATATGTCCATATTTATAAGTTTCAACACATTTTCACTCCCAAATCTTCAAATACCAACACTTGGTAAGACTATGATGCTCTGTACCCTCCACTATCAGTTTTGAATGCTTAGGGGCGGCATGTCAATGTACATGCATTGTGTCTTTTCAGAATGAGACATATAGTCTCTTTCAAAATAAACTTAGAACATAGACAATATTGAGTTTTAGGTTTACTTCTATAGTTTTAATCAACAGAAGTACTTGGTTAGATTTAGAAATAACATCATGGTTTGGGTTAAACTAAGTACGTTTGTTACTAACTTCTGGTTTGACACGGGAAACGAACAGCAGGCTCCCTGCTGAGAGTCTAGAGTTTGTTTGACCAATTCATCTCACTTCCCCTCACGCCCATCCTATGTGGACTTTGTTTTTTATACTATCACAGTGGCTCAAAGCATCACAAAATCCATCCATCCATCCATCCATCCATTTTCAACCGCTTATCCAAAGCCAGGTCGCAGGGGCAGCAGGCCGAGCAAAGCATTCCAAATGTCCCTCTCCCCAGCAACACTTTCCAGCTCCTCCTGGGGGATCCCAAGGCATTCCCATATCAGACCAGATATGTAATCCCTCCAGTGTGTTCTGAGTCTGCCCTGGGGCCTCCTACCAGTAGGATGTGCCTTGAACACCTCCAGTGGAAGGCGCCCAGGAGTCATCCTGATCAGATGCTCGAACCACCTCAACTGACCCCTTTCGTCGCAAAGGAGCAGTGGCTCTACTCCGCGCTCCCTACAGACGTCTGAGCTCCTCACCCTATCTCTAAGGCTGAGCCTGTATCCGCAACCTCATTCTTTTGGTCATTACCCATAACTTATGACCATAGGTGAGGGTTGGGATGTAGATGGACTGGTAAATCGAAAGCTTTACCTTCCAGCTCAGCTCTTTCTTCACCATGATGGCCCGGCACAGCGCACGCATCACTCATCAATCCATCTCACGCTCCCTCACTTGGGGCAGTAACTCAGTCCCAATGTGGAAGGGCCACCCAATGCATCTCATACCACTGCTAAAAGATGCCTCTGTATGCCTGTATCTGATACCGAGGGACACTGGCCAAGCGTCTGTATCAGATGAGTTGGAAGTGAGACCTGGTTGGTTTCCACACATATACAATTAAAACACTAACATTAAAACACGTAAACATACTACATGACTCTTTTATTTACAAAAACCTGTTGCAATTTTATTAAAAATGTTTTCAGGTAAACCACAAATATAATTTCTCAAATGCATCTTGTATTTCATTCTGTCAGTCCTTCCATTCTGTAAATCTAAACGGCACCATTAGACCAAACCTCATAGTTAACCATATATTTCTGTGGAATATACAGTCTGGATGTGTTTACAGCAAACTGACATTCACATTAACTTGGTCACATTTACTCCCCCTGCCCTCGCCAAACTTGAACACAACACTGACAGGAAGGGAAAGCCAACTTGGCAAAAGTAAAAAACTGTGAAGCTGGAAACCTTATTTCTTCAGCCTGTTCTGAGCGGGCTCAACTCTGTAACTATTAACCAAGTGCTAACAATACTATCCTAACAATAACAGAAAAATAAAAGCAGGGCCTGTGGTCATCTTAGATCACTGGCCAGTCAATCAGCAGAGAAATTACAGTCACTGAAAAGTCTCTCATGACTCTGGCTCAAAAATTCAGCTCACTCTTTTGTTGTCAAACATTTGTTTTGCTGGTTGCTAATCTCGCAATGCACACTGATTGAGGGCAACATAATCACACGCCGGTTGAATGCAGCAGATCCCACATCCTGGAATTAGCATACGATTGTGGGGGAAAAAAGGGGGGAAGAAGGAAAGGCTGTATACGGTGCAGAGAAACTCTTTTGGTGCTGATCTTGGGAGATTAGCTTGTGTGTGTGTCTGTGGAAAGGTTTGGAGGTTCAGGCCACAGGTATGTCAGGAAGGAGGCCACAATTCACAGTGTCTGGAGCAGCGCTGTCCAACTCACGTCCTACACTACCGGCATAATGTCTAGCGCACTTTACATCAATCTGTCGACTGCCAGCAGGTTTTAGCTGTTCTTAAAGAAAACAGTCATTCATATGAATCTGATTCTTGAGACCAGAGGAAATATAAGAGTAGTTCCTGTACAGCAGAGCTGAAACTCTTGAAAAAAGTATTTGGAAGAGGCTTGTGAGTAAAACCTTTACTCCAGCGTGCTTCATTGGCATGAAAATTGAAAACAGTTTGCCAAAGCATGTAGCAGCAATGTTTTTAAGTGGCACTAAAGAGGAGAAAATCAAAGGGAAATGGGTTAAGTGTTAGTTCTGAAGTCTCTATAGATCATTGCAGCTTAACCTAATTTGGCAGGAACATGAAGCCGTATGTTTAGTGTGCTGGGGGATGTGTTCTGAGTTATGGATGTGGTTTTTGTTTTGCAGATTGTGTCTTTCTCCTGTTCTCAAACAGCAGACGCATTCAAACTCAGTCTATCCGAATGACAACCGTGTTTTGACACATGCTCGACTGCCCTCTATGGCTTCTCCTTTCCCCACAAATCATATAAAGCCTCAGCTCTTCGAGCGTTTCTTCTGTCAATCACATTGAAACCGAAGTGACCCAGACATATAGAAAAGCCGCACAGAAAGTGCTCATTTTGAAATTATGGATACCGGGTTTGCCATGCATGTTTTTTAAAACAGGAGAGGAGCGTACACGCCATTCGAAGTGCCACTCGCTGCGCACGATAAACCGATGCCGTTTATGGTTTCAACCACAGAATACGTATTACGTGAAACAAAACAAATCCGCAGTTCCCACTTCTGACAGCTAACTGAAGACCCCTCTAAGCCTGAAGTATTGTATTTACAAAAGCCAGGGGCCAGATGAAGATCTCTGAAGAAGCCTCTGCAAGAACTTTTTAACACAAAGACTTAATAAGAGCCTCAATGTGTCATGTCTACCAGGCAGAGGGTTGCTATGAAGCTGCTGCTCTTGTACATGAACCACATGAAGATCCTTCATATATCCTCTTCCTCACGCATCCTCAATGTACTGTGGCAGCTAGACTGAGGATGATTTCGTTTAAGACTTGGAGAAAAATGCATTCAAGTGTTCATGGGAATGCCATTGTTAATAAGCATTACCAAGGCGAAATGTACACTAATGTGTATGTTTTGAAAGAATATTTTGACATTTTGGGATGTATGCTTATTTGCTTTCTTGCTGAAAGATACAAGATACACTTGTGTTCGTGCATAAATATAAAGCTACAGCCAGCAGCCTGTTAGCTTAGCTTAACAAAACTTGTTTATTAATAAACAAATGATATGAAACGACAAGAGTAAAGGAAGCAGGTGGTGGCAGTGGATGGGTAACAAAACACAGGACTTTCCTCCAGGAACTGTGAACTTTGAATGAACTTTGAATCATATTCAGGTTCGTCATCACCATGTTTCTTTTCCTATATCTAACCACAGTATCTTTACTTGCCCTAACCTACATAACTTTACATAAAGTACATAACTATACATTGCATTAACGTCAATCAAGAGAAAGAACCAAAGAACATGATGGCTGCGAGCCGCCTAGCAGCAGGATGAGTTCAATCACCTGTCAAATCCCACGTGTGTAGTCGGCAATTAATTACAGGTAACACTAAGATTGCTTTATTCAAATGGTCTTAGATTGTTTCAGGCCTCCTAACTTTGCAAACCGAGTAGCTTTCCTCATGTTTTACAACAGCTAACAACATGACAGTGGTAGCTCCCTCCTGTTCCCTGATACAAGGACCCATTCTTCTAACGCTACAAACTAAAAAGGCTGGACTGCAGCAGAAAGATATCTGGGAATGACACTTCAGGCCATTTAGTTGGATCATTTGTCCAGTCTTTTATGAGATAGGCACAACAATCCAATCCAGTTCTTCTTCATTTTTGAACGTGGCGTTCTTTGTTAAGTGACCGCAAGGCGTCTGTATAAGACACAACACCTTGTTGACATTAGCATGTGAGTTTAAAAACCGCACTTTCCAGGCCCCCAGGAAAGCAGTTCAGCCCTGCTTCTAATTTTTCCCAGTGGCCAAAAAGCATTTTCCCCACAGACCACTATTATAAAAGAGACGTCTGTAAAACTGTTGACAGGACACATCAAACTGCAAACAAGGTCACATAAGTCTCTATCTTTTGTGCATTTTTATCCAGTGAGGTTTTATATTTCTAAAACTTTCCTTAAACTGAGAAAGGAAGTCTTAAAATCAAAGTAAAATTAACCTAGAAGCTAGAAACTTTTTGGCGTATGTGCAAGGCGAGCAGTTCCATTGGACTCAATAGGCACCATCTTGGGGTCCAGTATCTTATTATTATTATACATCTATGGTGCTTTCCCAGCATTGGGGGAATAGATTATTTTCCCCCTTGTCAAATCCACCCTCACCACGCCTCCCAGCTATGACTAGACAGCGACTGTATCTATGAGAATGGTATGGACAAAAAAGCGAATAAGTGTACTTCCCCACTTGGAAGAATATCAAAGACCAGTCATTTTTTGGTCATCATTTTTGAAACTATTGCATCTGACAATTTGAAAATTACAATTTAGACCATAAAATCAACATTACACGGGGAAATGGCCTTGCAGATATTCATTGATAAGTATCTAGGTTGTGCAGGTGAAGTTTTGGCCTTTCATTCATGCGGAACAGTCAGGCTCACAACATGAGGAATGACGGCACTTTCATTCTCCAGCCGTAGGCTCGCTGGGAGGTTTGCTCTGAAGCAGCTCAAGAGCAATTAGGGCCACAGTGAGATCCAGCAGAAACCCAAACTCTGTCTCAGGTACGTTTTTATGAGTCCAAAGCAAGCGTGACAGACTGCGCTCGAGGCTGCCAAAAACCTCCACATATACAAGGGGTTCCACCCACGACCGGCTCACTTCCTGCCTTCCACTCACCTACCGTTACCCATGAAATCATTCACATTGACCCATTCCAACTTTCTGCAACCCGAAACCCTAACAAGGCAAATTGCACATAATTTTTGTGTTTCTTTTAGAGCCGGGAACTTAACATTGAGAACAAGAAGACATTCTTACGTGGAGTTTCACTGATGTGGGCTGTTTTAAGCTGCCTTCGATAAAAACGTTTTAGAGCCGGCGCTGCTGAAAACTGATACCTTGGAACCATTTTCAGCTCTTTAAATTTGACAATTTTATGAAAATGTTAAAGAATAACATAAAGAAAATGCATTATAGTATTAGAAATACAGTATAATATAAACATACTTTATCTTAGCCATCATGTCAGATGTGGCCAGACTGGAGCGTATCTGATTTTTAATAAAACTTTAGTAGTATTTCCTCACGCTTCATGTTTTATGGGCAAAATGGGATTCAATTATGCCAAAAACATTCATATTCGTGTTCACGTTGCTATCAGATGTGGGTTTGTTATGGTCTGCAATATCTGAAAAATGTTAAAAGGTGGTTACATGCCTCTTTCTCACCTCTCAGCTGCTCATGTCAATCACAGACTTGTGGGCTGAGCAGCAGTGGCACTCCAAGGGGGGCCAGGGGGGTTGTGGCCCCCCCAATACAATTGCTGGCCTTCCTGGTGAAAATAATTCTAGGCTGACATTACTGTCTTTAAGAGCCTGATGGGCAATAAAGTAGTGGTGTCTTGGAAACTTAAGGCATCCATTGGTACCAACTGCATGGGCATAGCTTGTCAGAGGGGGGACTAAAAAATGTGCCAAAGTTAGGCTAAATTTTGGTGGGGGAACAACAGGCATGGCCATTTTTAAAGGGGTCTCTTGAACTCTCACCTCAAGATATCTGAATGAAAATGGGTTATTTTGGTACCCATAAGTCTCCCCTAAATTCAATTTGTTTGTCTCCACCTATGTTTTGTTCCTTACAATTAATGAGCTGCTTCAAATTAAAGCCATACATTTGTCTTTCTAACGAAAAGTACTACCAACCTATTTGAAGAACAATGAACTGCCTAACGTACGGATACATGACACATTCAAACAGGATTGCTGTGGAGCTCAAATTGTTAACTGGACCTGTGTTAGTTTATCCACATTAGTAAAATAAGAAACCAAAGTATATCAGTATGCGATTCCTTAACCTTTCATATTGACACAGTTCACAGTACTACTTCAGCAGTATCCCTGAAATTCAGTTATGGCTTTTGGTTTTGGTGTGCCACCCCAAGATTTTAAGCAGCCCTATCTGGTTATCTCTATGAAAAATTTCTAGTGGAGCCACTGCCAAGCATTATCAAATAACACAGAAGATATTTTGTTTAAGACCAAATCCCCTCAGTCATTACTTCTCTAACATGCTACCACTATTTTTTACAATACGTATTGATTTCTTCTCCTTGTAAAAACCCAAATAGCGTGCAATGGGTCACCCACAGTTTAGTATTAGACATAAACTCCAACATATCCACATTAGATGTTGATGGTATTGGGCAAAGAGGCATATAACGGAGGCATTTTTTAGACCCTATAGTTTATCTTGTCAAGTATTATTTCAAATCTCCTGAAATAAAAAGCCACTGCACAGGATACAAGCTGGATACAAAGTGTGTCTTGAGTAACTACTAAGTTGGAAATGCAGCAGACTTGAGACAATATCATAGCACAGCAGTGAATTCCACACCCAGCAATGCGAGGACAAGAGCTTATATTAAAACACAACTGTTTCTATTCTCACAGTTCTACTCCATTTCTCCAAGGGCCCCTGGTATGTAAATCTAATAATACAGCCTATGAATGCAACTAACCAGCAGCCACACTGCCCATTGTTTAGAAAAGGCACTTACAGTACAGTCTATAAGAGAAAGTTTATCAAGTAACATGACAATAGAGTTATTCACTAGATGTATACTAATTATAAATGTCACATGGGGAATAAGCAGGGATGGCAAACCTCAAGTTTTGGAGTGGCAAAGCAACATCAGGTCAAGAAGATTTGTGCTCTCATGTGGAAAACATCACATCCACCAACAGAATTATACGTTTTCCTCGTGGCACTGAGACAATTATTGTTTATTGTCCACCTCCCTAAATGATGGTATAAGCTTACTGCTGCTCCACTTTAGAGGAAAAAGAGAAAGCTTGGGAGAGCGAAAGGGCAGATGCGGGACAGAACAGCACTGCAGCCATCGGCCGACGGGCGGCAGGCGGAACTGTAAGAAGCAACAGGCGCTTTCTGGATCTCTGTTCAAACCACCTAACCAACCAGGCTTACACTGTGTGGCTGTAAAAAGCAAGGAGAGCCAACAGTGTCACCCCTCGCACTCAGAGTTCACCAGCCGTTGTAACGTCTCAACATTGTTCAAGCTCGTTAAAAGCTGGTACATGGAAAATGACATCAAACCACCCGCTTTTCAGGCCCGTGACTTTATTTGTCATGGAACTGGAAGTTGCACTTAGCTCAAAAATTGTGGAGAAAAAACAGAAGGGGTAAGAGGGGGGTACTTCGGGCCTGTGCGCTGAAGGCACATTTCTGTTCCAATTTAGCAGAAAATATGTTGGACTTGCCTCCGACTCTTTTCCAGCTGGAAATAGTCAGGTTTTAGGATCTACGTTTTTTCCCCCAGTTTACTTTAACAGATCATACTGTAAGCACATGTTTATAATTTAGGACAGTCCTGCTGCTTATAATGATTTTGCAGCATGAGACTGAGCAAACACATTTGCTGTCAGACATATTAGCTCGGCCAAAGTGTTCCTGTGACACAGATCCACCGGGCGAGGCGGGCAGCACAGAGATTTGAACCTTCACTTGAAAGGGTGGTGGTTTATATGGTGAATGGGTAAAACAGGCAGCCGCGGTTCAAACAGGCAACTGGAAAATGGGGGCCAATTTAAAGCTGCACTTTTTAGTGCTCAATAAAACAGAAGCTCAAGGTAATTTACTTTGGTGTGATTCAACAGGTTCAGACACATTCACATGCAGGTGAGAAAACTACATTTGAGTCATTGCATGACCACATCGCCATCATACAAAGTGCTTGTTGTTAAAGGAATACATTGACATTTTGGGAAATGCGCTGATTTGCTTTTTCACTCAGAGTTCAGTGAGAAGATTGAGACCATTCTCGGGAGCAGTCACTTCCCGGAGTCTTTGCTGGTAAAGCCGGGAACCATTTTTTTATTCTGTGAGAATCAGAGGTGCTGGTAGGTGGATTTTGGAGATAGGTTAGCTACTGGCTCTAGATGGCTACATATTTTTGGTACAGATTTGAGAGTGGTATCAATCTATCTCTTAGCAAGAAACTGTAAGCATATCCTATTTCCCAAAAAGGGGAAACTTTCTTTAAAACGTGATGTGCTGAAAAGCTGCAGCTACAAGTGACAATTTGCTATAGGATACACTACTGTTTAACAAACATTGCGTTAGTTAACTGACCTCATGAGTGCTGTCTACTTTTGCTACTGTTTCGGTAGCTTAGCATTTTAGCTAGTAAGTAAGCTAGTAATAGCCCACTTAATAGTGTCAAACACTGATATTAACCAGACATTTGCTAACGTTACCAACATAGCCACCGTTAGCTACTTATCATATCAGACCAAGTAAGGCTTGAACAGTAAAATACTTGAATGTATAGGACTGAACAATGGTACAGTTTTCTGCATATGAAGTAACGGCTAATTTCAAAGAGAAAGAATGTTTTATTTTCTTTTTCTCAGAAGACTTGAGGTCTTAGTTTAGCCCACTTTTAATCAGATTCTCTGTCATCTTATCAAAATGTAATGAATTTCAACAACGGGTGGATGCGCTATTTAGCCCCTTTACCAGCGCATGCAGAAATGGGCCGCCACAAAATACTGTCCGTTTACATCCAAGCAGCGCTCGAACATTGTTCAAAATGTAGTCAGGACCGAGTTTGAGAAAAAGACTTAAAAGTAAGAGATATAAAAAAAGAAGTAACCACCATAACACTGTCACTCACTGCTTTCTACTGTTTACTGACTTGTTTAACGGCCTGTCTATGACGGTGAATGTGACACATTAGGAAAAAAAAAAACCCAAACATACTTGTCTGTTGTCTACTGGCAATGGAAAAGCAGTTTATCGCCTATTTATATCAGGTTTTCCCACGCTTAAAAAAAACTGCATGCATGCACTATTTTTTGTGGAAAAGGGGTATTAGCTGACAAAACTAGAGGCTACTGTACATATCAGCAATCCTGAAAATGTAACTTGTACAGTGTATATTACTAACCTTTGTCTTATGTTTCCTAACCCTGCAGACAGTCAGATAGAGACATTGACTCATTGAGCCAATCTGGAAACTCTCTGCGCACCTTTCGCCCATCTGTCCAGCTGAACTCATCATGGCTTTCACTCCTTCCCCCTTTCCAACTCTATATGAAGACCCTCGGTTAGTTCACTTCCTTATTAACATCTTTATGATGGATTATGACTTAAATCCTGTGCCCTGGGTCAAATCCCACATCTGGATCCCCTGATGTGAAAGAGCCCTCATAATTCTTGTTTGAGGAAAATTAGAAATAAAAGGTGACCTAGCTGACCTCATCTCACAGTATGTGCTGCAGTCTTTTAACACTTTCTGCCACGCTGATGGACACTTGCACCCCAGCACCCTTGACCATCATAACAGACATGTGACCGCCATGGAAAGATCCATGGTCACACAGGAGGAAAAAACTGAGAGAGCAACCTTGATGTGGTGGTCAAGTAACGGCATCGCCTCTTCACTGTGGGTTGCGGTCCCCATAAAATGTTTTACGGCTCAGTCGGGCCTTGAAGACAACGGAATATCTGCTCACAGTTGATGTCAACATAAGCTTAAACAATGCACTAAAACAATGCAAACCTCTAATAATCCTAAACTTTTGTTCCAGAGAAGGAAAATCTATTCTGAAGGACAGTTTTAACACTTTTAAAAATAACTGCTATAGATGCTGCTTTATTTTTGGTGGTGGATAAAGGCACAGCTATTAAGTGGTTTAACCAAAAAATGGTGTAAATTGCAACACTTCATAACAATATAATGCATGAAACATCACACATTTAGTAAGAGCTCCCCTTAACCTCTACGCATACAGCACAAAAAGACTAAAACAAAAACGTGTCTGTCTTCTCACCATTGATTTTTTTTTTTCTTAATCAACCTGGCACTTCCTGTTGAGCATCACAGGTCATCACTCGGCATCTGCCTTTCGTTCTCTCGACAGTGATACTCGCTTCATACGTCATGATTGGTCAGCACAGGTGCAAAAGGACTTTACAACACTCAGGAATGAAGCACTATGGGAGTTCAGTGACTCAGGGGGATGGACTTTATCGCTCTCTGGGCAGGCACCAGAAGATGAGCATGTGGTTTATGTTTCTTGCCAGCTCTTCATCTCTCACCCATCTTTATTCGGCTGTTCAAAGAAAAAGGTTGATATTCTCATGAAACGCCCCAGTATTTTTCGACTCACCACTGTTTCTCAGCAACTCGCTCCATACCTGCAGTGTTGTTCCGTGAATGCAACATGATCCAGGACCTATATTTTAGCATTGCAAGCTGCAAATCAAAGTTGGCAGGTTCCAAGCACTGTGACAACTATGGATAAACTAAGCACTTAGAATTTGCAGATTTAGTGAAGACGAAATTTTAAAATTTGGTCTAAAATGACATTTGTAGGATTTCTGAAGATTGGACTTGATTAATCATGGCCTCTTTGTAACTTTGTGCCAATAACACATTGGCCTTTAGCTGCACAACTATAGTGTCATAAAAACTTTAACAGCTTTTAGTCGTGAGAGTCCAGAGATGATGTACACCACATTTGGAAATGATTAGTTCAAGTGTCAAGGAGGTGTTCGCAAAATACAGGAGGTCTGTCAGGAAATTCAAATTCAGAGAATCAAACATGGCAAAAATGTATGTATCTACATGCAACTGACGGAGCTGGTGGAACAGTTTTTACCCATCTGGACTGTTTTGCTGCTGTGAGTCTTAGGATTTTATACTGAATTTAAGAAGATGTGTTTTGCATCGACCAGGCATCAAAATGGAAGGACCTCAGTCAATATTATAGCAGGAAAGACAATAAATTAAGAAAAATAAGACTTATAAACAAACTATGGAGGCAGTGTTAATTATGCCACTGAAAATGGAGCTGAAATGTGAAATTTCTAAATATTTCTCATCCGAAGAAATACTATAATGTATAGACAAAGTGTGCCCCACTTCAGAAAACAGGGAAAAAAGGTAACACTGATGGATGTAAAGATTGTAAATTAGACTTTTAAAATCTTAAATAAATCTGCCCATGTGCCCAAAACACCCTGTTCTTCCCCAACTTCCCAAGCCGTTGACAGTAACCTATAAAATACAAACTGCAGATGAAGTATAAGCAGTGGGAAGTAAGAAATGAGCTCCAAAAGAAAGAGCAAAGTTTGGACCTTTGAATATTTCAATATTTACACTCCCCCAAATCCGCTCAAGCTGTGGGAGAAATGTGTTTTCCCCCAACAGAAAGGAGGAAAGGGGAGAGAGAAAAAGGTGGGTGGAGGAAAAGGTGGGGTGGCTCCGATTAGCCCACATGTTGGTAATTTATCACACATAAACCTCACACCTAATTTTCACACCTGTAGCTCAACGTGCTGGAAGTCTAGTAATTCACTCACTCGCACACAGACGCCCACACCTCCCACTCATACTCACACACACATGCTGCTGAGTGGGACCTGGCCGTGGGTTTCCCTCGGTGCAGGAGAACGAGGACATCACAGGCGAGGATCAGTAAAGTTAGCGGGCATGCTTGGCATATTTGCACCCCATGTAGCAATGCTCCGTCTCTCCCACCATAGCCCGTTTTTCACTCTCCTTTCCCCATTTGTCATCACCTTGACTAAACTCATCCTGACTTCCAGCTCACACATCTGAGAAACAGAAGAATTGGATGTGGATTTCTCATACCTTGCCAGAAAGCACAACATGGTGTAGCTGCGAAGCCAGATGGAAGGGGGGATGCTCATCTTTTGTTTAAGTGTCACACGAAAACAGCTTGTCAAGTAAAAGACTATCAAATGTTAATATAAAAAGCTGTGTTTTATTACTTCCAGTCACTGATTGATAGTGCTGGAAAAAAAACTAAATCATTCACTTCAGTAAACTGGAAAAAGGGATGGAGGGGTGGATCATTGAATCAGTAAAGTGAAAATCCTGCATCAATTAATTAAATTAACAAATAACTAGTAAAGTAATAATGTGTTACAGAAGGTAAAACCAATATTTTCATTTTTTTAGTAGCGTTAAATAGCCTACTTAAAGAAAACGTGTCGGTATATTTTGGAAAATGTCTGTGGTATAGAATGAATCAAAATGTTTGTTTACAATTACTACCATGTAGAAAACCCCCACATCACATCGGGAAAAGAAACGGTGCTGAGCAGACACTGCCTCAATTCAAAAATCAACATCAGTTTAAGTGTACACTATATTTAGAATATTTTCACCGCTTAATATTTCCATCAGACAGCCCTTTCCGATGGGGAGCCAAAGCCGTTATCTCAAAGCCACCAGATCCCATCAACAAAAACAGTCATTTTATAAGTCTGGTCTACCGCTGCCTCAATCAGTTAATGTGTAAGGTAGAGTGGTGAAAATATTCCAAATATAGCGTACACTTAAACTGACACTGATTTTTTAGGTGGGTCTTTTTGGTGGCTAAAATTCGTTTTGCTGTAGCCCCGTCCACAGTAGTAGGTTGCTTAGCTTCAGTGCTGGTAGATTTGGTTTATAAAAGATGCTAGCAAAGCAACCCAGTACAGTACAGATAGGTTGGAGCACAGTGTTTAACATACATTTTTAAAAATTACATTCACGACATCAGAAATCAACATGTCTGCCATTTCACATAGCTACACAATTCAAAACAATTGCCTGTTGTCTGCCTGGAAGTGTTAGCACGATGTTACGGTGATTCCGTCTGTGAAGCTAACAGCTGGTTAGCTCAGCTTAGCACAAGAATTGGAAACAGGGAGGAACAGCTAGCCTGGCTCTGTCCAAATGGAACAAAATCTGCCCACCAGCACCCGTAAATTTCCAGTCTTTGCTTAAACAAGATAAGCTAACGAGCTGCTGGCTTTAGCTTCACTTTTCAGAGACAAATATGACAGTGGTATCAAAGAAAACAAGCATGTATTTTCCAAAACGTCATACTAATCCTTCAAGCTTACCTTAAAATCCTAAATTACTTCTGTGAAAGTCCTTAATTACCTCCCAATACTGCTGACTAAAGACGTCATAAAAATAGTTTTACTGCAGTTAAATAATTACAAGTAAAAGTCCTGCAGTCTACACCTAACAAAGATAAAAGTGCAAATATCATATCAGCAGAATGTATTTATAGTGTCAAATATAGAAATATTATGCAGCAGAACAGAGTTTAATAAGAGTTTAATTATTACAAATTAATAATGTTGTAGTTGGTGGAGGAGGAGCTATTTTTAACTTCTTTAAATACTGTTATACTGGATAGTTTAATATACAGTAATATGCAGCATATTTTACAAATTGGTGTTTCTTAGGCCTGTGTAAAATCTCAATTAATTAAAGCAGCAAGTACAATTGTTACATGAATGTAGTGGCGTCAGTGTTACATTACCCGCTGACTGCCATGTGGTAGATTTCACATAATGTCACTTGTAGGCAGTTGATAAAAGCTTTTACGTTTGCTATTTGACGATTCTTTCACTTAAGACGTAAGTTTTACATTATTTGCTTGGTTGAAATAAGTAGAAGAAGCAGGTAGTTAGCACAAACGAAAGTGCACTACCTAAACAAACTCAGGTTTTATCATTGACATGTGATCTGTAGGAAAGACAAAGCTTTTTGAATAATAGACGGAGACTAAACAATAACAAAGAAAAAAAAAATGCTACCAAAAAATAGCGTATGCTGACTAACTGCCTCCATCTCCCTTCATACTGATTTCAAGTAGGACGTCTGCTACAAAGTTCTACCTCATTAACCCTTTAACAAGACACAACCTCCGAGCCCTCCTCGCCCGCCGAGCACAACAGGGAGATGTGAGGTGATCGCCAGGGTCAAAAGTGGAGTGCACCACAGGGGACAGATGGCAAAGACATGGTCTCACTTTCACACATGGTGCCTGCCACAAAAAAAACAACAAAACCCTAAACATCAAAGACTTATTTTTCTCCCCAGAAAAACTGGGCTGGATCCAATATCTACATTACGCTTCTCATGGGGAAAGAAGACAACTTGTCTTGTTTTCTCAACTCACTGAAGTCTGTTTTCTACTAAAGGATTGGCCACAGCATTATATGACCATTGTGGTGGTTAGAGGGTGATGTATTAGACTGATATTTTAACTCAAGCTGTCACCAGCCAATAGATTTATCCATTTGTCTTTAAGTGCGATCATGTCTTCACCAGTAACTTGAGCGTTATCCCAAAAGCACAGGCACACAAATATAATAAAGAGAAGTTCATCTGAGGTGTTTCACAGGCCTGTGATATACAGCTTTGTTGTATCCAGATGAGAGCAGCCACCTTCTGCTTTAGCAGGTGTCTGGATCACATCTGGCGTCATGTTCTCACACCACCACAAAACTGCACCTGAATGGCTGGCACTGCCCGAGCTTCTTAACAGGAACTGGCTTGTATTGGCTCTGAAAGAGCCACACTCAGCCCTCAGGAGCACACGTTTCTTTTTCTGCAGTGCCCTTTGAGGGAGACTTGGAATAAATGCTTTCATAAAGTATGAGTGGCCTCCACAGGCCAAAATGGAGCACATAAAGCAAAATGACTGTGGTGCAAAGATAATTTCCTCTCAGTAAAAGTACTACATGTGCTTCTGGGTGTGGAAATGTCACGAGTTGCCACAAATAAAAAGAAAGAATAAGTCAGAGCTTTGGTATCCAGGTGAGCTAGAATCTAATGAAGGTGTTAGATGTTGCGATAAAGGGAACTTTTGGATGAAGAAACTGGGACTTGCATCCAAAATCTCTGGGTGGCATGAGGTCACGAAGTGTATCATTACATGCAAGCAACAGATGCGTGGAGCTGTACCTGTCTTGTGCCTACATGCCACAGTGTTTACTGCTACAAATGAGCAGCAAATTGCATTGTCATGTATTGCCTGCTGTTACATTCCAAAGCACTGGATGTGCCAAAGAGCTATGCAATAACTTAACCACAGGAGTTGTCTCCTCTTCTCTAAACAATGTCTTAGATGCAGTCTCTTATTCTGCAAAAGATAACCCCTCGACCTCTAAAGTTATGTAAGCTCTTAATAAGAATACACTGTTCTGGCCACTCATATGCATATGCATGTGTGCCCTCGTGCTCGTTGATGATGATAACCAGCCCCACATTGTCCATTACACTTCAGCGCTGCCTATTACTGCACCAAGGCAGTACCATCTCTGAAGCCATTAGCTGGTAAACATGTAAACTACATGTGACCCCTGTCCACAGATACCTATTATTTATAACTCCTGCTGGTGACAGCTGTTTACACAGCTAAGGCTGCTGCTCCTGAGACCTGGCCCCAGTCCAAATAAAATAATATCCAGTTAAGGAGAAGTCAGCCAAGATGTAATACAAGTGCATAACTAGAGGGGGGAAAAAGAGCAAAGGAATCTGGGAAATGTTAATGGACTTCTTTTTCTTTTAAAGCTTAATACTTTTCTGTCTAGCATTGTCTCTACCGCAGCCTTATTTCATTGTCTGGACCCTAAAACAAGATTAGTGAGAAGCCCTGATGGAGAAAGAAAAGTCAAAAGTGGTCACCACAATTGATGTCCTCTTTGACAAAGTGCAACGTAAAAATGTGAAGATTACAAATTGACTTCCACTTTCCTTTTACACTATGTATGCATGTGTGTGTCCTGAGCCTGCATGGCGTGCAGCCAGGGTGAGCACAAAAACATACATGGGCTTAAGTCAACACAGACAAGTACAAGACAAACAACAACAACGACCGCAACCACATGACAACTGGCTCAGACAACCACTGTATAACAATGAGCGGGGCTGGGCCCATTCTGGTGGACATTGGGCCTGTGGTGGAGAAACATTTCGGCTTTGGCAACTCAAACTCATTCAGTGACAGGTGAACTGACAGCTCATCCAATGCGGCAAAAGTTCAAATCAGTGAACTGTGGAGGGAGTGAAAGATTGTCATGGTAACCAATTACACCTGAGATTTTTCATTTACAGTATTATAAATACATTTGAATTAGAATTTTGAATATTACAGCTAAAACTCCACTAAGACAAAGCTCTTTATTAACCCACATGTGGATGACAGTAACGGTGATTGAGATCTGATAATCACCAAGGGCAAAGCCTTTGATTCACATTACTTTCACACTTATCAAACCATTCAGTGACCTCATTGCCCTGTATGAAAGCATCTGCGTTTGTTGATTCGTCACCCATTTATTCAGACATTTCCTTTAATTTGTCACCCGTCTGTATTTTACTTATGCAACCCAACTGCAACAACCACGGAAGCAAATTGCCAAGCTGTAATTGGATTGACAAGATGTTGGATCCACCCACAAAAGGCTGATTGTGTGAGGCGTCAGCGAGGACGCCATTCAGTCTGGCTGTACCGAGGCTGTAAAAATCAGACTTTCTTTTATAAAATTTGCCGATCTGAACAATCCTAACCCTACGTTCCTCTCTGGACATTGACCAAAGCCCTAAAAACTCATCTTTGTTCAACAAAATTACATATTTAGACATTTCATTCCATGAAAAAAATCTCCTCATGCCTTAGATCCAACTCTACACCTTTGCCTTATTTGGTGCATGCTGATTTATGAATATGCAAACTAGCCTTGCCCCTTAGCCGCCCATGTGCAGCTCAAGCATACCTGGTCATCTTTGACTCTGCTCATCAAACAACCAAACCTCTACTTGTAATCAGAAAATGATAGCATAAGGCTTCAGCTGAACTACATTATCAAACAGCTAATGCTGCTAATATTAGATAAACCTGATCGCCTGACAAGTTGAACTGAAAGTGAAACTTGCAAAACACAATACATAGCTACGTAATATGGCTTCTCCTCCTTTCGCTGTAGCATTATGGAAAGCTGTACCCTGCAAGCTGGTTTGTCATGTAACAAAGCCTGGAAGCCTGAATCTGCGTTCTTATGACTGTCATTGATACACAGTAAATTTTTTGAGACGATAATATGTGTTTAGCTTGTTTCTGCCGCCCCCAAGTGGCCAAGAAATCAGTTGACGCAGGTTTACCAACTGTAACATAAAACACTGGGGCTAATTTAATTACTGCTTGACAGCTAGGATGTTTGCAAGTTAGCTTGAAGTTTTGTAAGGACAGACAGAGGTGCTCTTTTATCACAGATGCAGCACATCAAGATGAGCGACACTTACTGTGGTGTGAGCTTGAACGACTCCGGCAGAACGAGCAATGTACTCTGCTGCCTCGAGGCAAACTATTACGTACTGTAGCTTCCATTACATGATTGATCTACAATCTTATTGCTTTGCTCTGATAACAGACAGATGCATGTCCCATTCAATCCCTCCTCCACTGCTCTGTGCATCCTCTCTTCCCATCACTGTGCTTCTTCTATTCTGACCACATAAATCTTGAGGGGATGACCCTCTAAGACCTCTTTACATCTGACATGCACGCTATGTTGCCCTCTCTGTTCTTCCCCCTCACTCTCTGTCTTCCCCTCTCTCCACAGAGGGAGTCAGAGAGACAATGAGCTCAACATCGGGGCCCAGTAATGACTCCCAGCCTTGTTCCTGATTAAAAACACACCGGGTGCTTCTGCACTCCGCAGGCAGCCATGAGGCCTTCCCCTCCTCACACCACAAGGGCCTGAGAGCAAGGAGATAGAGGAACAAGCCAGCCTCAACACAGCCCCATGCCCAAGAAAAAAAAATCCAGTGTAAGCCTTACCCACTGTAGAATTCAAAGCTCTTGTCCCAACTAGTCCAAGCCTAATTCCAGGCAAGTCTTCATTTAGTCTAAGGGTGCCCAATTACCATCATTAACCCCAACCTCAGCCAAAGCCATAACAAAACCATAACAGAGGCTGCCTGCAGTCCTTGGCTCGGATACATCAAGGGTGGGGCTAAAATATCCTGTCACATATTTGCACGTCTCTTTAAAGTGTGCTGGGTTTATCTTACACACTACTTGATCATATTGGCAGAAAATAGTGAGAATTACTTGTTTAATCAAGCATTTAAGTACTGAAGCAATTCAATGATACAGCAACTCCATGGATGGACACGTCAGACAGCCTGTATGCAACACTGGGGGCAGCTGCACCTTTACCTTTACCTCTCCATGTCCATACTTGGGCCACCAAATTACAGGCGAGCACAGCAGAGAGACCCTTTATTGCATCTGACCAGCTCACTTCCTCTCCATACCAAAGGCATTGCATGCTGAGCTTTATTTTGATGTGGCGTGTAAGCATAATTAGAGGTCCCATAAAAGCAGGGAGAGGGGGGAAAAAAGGAGTCTTGTCCATCTGTCGAGTGTTAGAGGGTGGGCAAGGGGGTAGCGATCAGAGCCCCATGCCTCGCTGCTGTTAGAGCGGCAGCCATTCGAACAGGCATTGATGCAAACAGCCTTTAGCGCCAAACTACAGTCAGTGTGTGTGTTTGTTTCTGCACTCGTCGGTGTATTTTCTCAAGGGGCCTCCTTGAGTTTCAGATTTCCAGGCCTTGCAGATCGATGCAAAGTAGGTACTGGTCGGCACGCACACAGAGGAACACACTGACATGGCAAACAAGAGCAGATACAGAGTGTGGCTTTTTATAGAAACACTAGACATTAAGCATCCTTTCAAGGGCTCCTAGATTCCTGAATTTGTACAGCTCCTCTACACATTTAGGACAGGTGAGAAATAAAATTCATGGCCTGTCAAATAGACTCAGTTACCAACTTGAATAAAAACAAAGGGGATTAAAGGGACAGTTCACGCCAAAATCAAAAACACATATTTTCCCTCTCACCTGTAGCGCTATTTATCAGTCTAGATTGTTTTGGTCTGAGTTGCTGAGTCTTGGAGATATGGGCCATACAGATATCTGCTTTCTCCAATATGATGGAACTAGATGACACTTGGCTTGTTGTGCTCAAGGTGCCAAAAAATTAATTTGAAGAACTCATCAGCAATGTCTCTGTCCAGAAAACATGACCTTGTTACTCATGATAATCGACAGACTTTGTTGTGAGCAGTTTCATGAACAACAACCACACCTACCAACAGTATGACCGTGTAACAGGAAGCATGCATCTACTGATAGCTCACCTAGAACCACGGAGCTAGCTAACGTTGCAGCTCAGCCGAGGAGGACGCCACATCTTTCCACATCTGTCTCTTGTCCATGAATAAATGCATACTTCCTTCTGGACAATGTTGACGGGTGTAATTCGGTAGAACTTTTTTTGGCGCTTTAAGCACCACAAACCAAGTGCCACCTGGCTCCATTATATTGGAAAGAAGAACAGTCATGAACTCACACCAGAACAATCTGGGTTGATAAATAGCACTGCAGGTAAAAGGAAAATGTATTTTTGATATTGTGGTGAACAGTCCCTTTTCAGGAAATACATTGACTTTCTTGAGAAGATCATAACCACTCTCACATACGTCTTTATGTTAAATATGAAGCTATCACCAGCAGCTGATTAGCTAAGCTCAGCATAACAACTGGAAACAGGGAAACAGCTAGCCTCGCTTCGCCCTACTAACACCTCTCTAATTCATAATTGCACATGAATGTTTTCCCCAGTTTTACACGGAGTTATGTGTGAGAATATTTCTTAGCTGGGACCAGCACCTTCTTGAAGTGTGCACTGGTTGCCTGGCAACTGCTCCTACCAAGAAATAGTAAAACGACAGATGGTTAAACTACGCTAGGCTATATTTTAGCGTTAAACTAACAAGCTGTAATGGTTACTTTGTGAGCTTGCAGTGCAAGTCGGTAGATTTTAACTTCAGACGGAGCCAGGCTAGCTGTGTCCTACTTTCACTTTTTGTGCTAAGCATAACTAGTCAGCTGCAGGCTCCAGCTCAAGCCACAACGTCCGGGGCTGAAAAATGAAGTCAACATGGAAGTGCCAAAAACTGCAGTTCTTTGAATGGCCACTTGAGGCTGGCTCCAGAAGCAAGACAATCCCCTCAGACACCTATGTTAAAATGTCCAGCTTGACAGCAGAAATGGGGCTCAGAGGCAGAGCGGGTCGTCCTCCAATCAGGAGATTAGCGATTTGATCTCCAGCTCCCTAGATGGAGGCTCATCCAGTATGTATGTCAAAGTATATTTAAGCAAGATACTGAACCCTAAATTTCTCCCAATAGCTGTTCCATTGGTGTGTGAGTGTGTTAAAAAGTAGCAGGTGGCACCTTGTATGGTAGCCTTGGCCACCAGTGTGTGAATCTGACTTGTAGCTTTGAGTCGTCAAAGGACTAGAAATTAAATTCCATCCAACCCATTTAAATAAACATGTCTACAGCCGGGTACAAAAAGCGGTTTTGAGCCCTATAGCTAATTTCAACATTCATGACAAATGTACCAAGATAGCCGTGGCCAAAATGCCAAACTCAAGGCTTAAAAACAGGAGTCCACAAACCAATGGGTGATGTCAAGGTAGCTACGTCCATTATTTTTACAGTGTATCCTCCTAGCCAAGACTTAGTAAAGCAACAAATGTTTACACTACACTTTATTCTAACATAAGCTAGAAGCTATAATATTTAATTTGTGAGCTGTTTCCCCTGCTTTCAGTCTTAATGTTAAGCTAAGCTAACCAGCTGCAGGCTCCAGTTATGTATTTACCACACAGACATGAGAGAGGTGTTGCTCTTCTCATCTCAACTCTTGGCAAAAAGTGAATAAGTGTACTTTTCAAAATGTCCGAGTTTGATTTAATTCCTTTATTTTGTAAACAGCGAAGGGGAAATTGGTCATTTTTAACAATTCCCATGCTCAAATTCACTGGGGAAAAAACACAATGGATGCCTATTGTACCCACATCATTACCTCTAAACAGCTCTTCACTGAATTCTTTTAGAGGTGTGTATTAGTAATGTGAGAGGTAAGTAGTCTGGAAGTGCATTTCAGTGTAAGCCTAAGGGGCTCCATCTCCGGCTCTGGGCAGCTCTCCTACCTGTGAAGAACTTGTATGAGTCATTTTTTCAAAAAATGCTCCTTTTGTGTTGTTGTTTTATGTGTGGCACTCAGAAATGATTCCCACATTAGAATTTTTACTGCCCAATAAACTTGAGAGAATCGGACCAAATTGGCTGGTCATATTTAGTAGCTTTATAAGGAAACGTATTAAGGTGTAATTGCTTCAGGGGAGTGCGCAATTGAGGGAACGGGCATAGGTGAGGGTTACAAAATCGCCCTCGCACTCTGGAGGGACACTGCGGTTTTTGTCTGCTGCTCGGGAGTTTCCAATCACCATGAGGAAATATGGAGTGTATTATGAGATTTTATATAATGCGTTCATTTTATTTCACATTTCCGAAAAAGTGAAGTTTTACAGTGTGGTAAAATGTAGCCTGAAATAAAACCATCTGTTTGGCATTTAGTTTTGCCAGCACATGGGATCCTCTGATGACAGTGATTGAGGGTGGAAGAGAAGATCCCCCCGTGTATTCCCCCAGAAAAAGAAAGGAAAAGGAGGGACCAAATCTGCTCACAATGAATGTGTCTTCACTGTGATGTGATAGATGGAAGTGCAAAGAAGTGTTACAAAACAAGCTTTCTCATCCATGTGAAATACTGAAACATGGAGCAACACCCAAAGAGTTGATAGATGAGTATGAATCTGATCTCTCACTTCCTTGCCTTGTTCAATCCACAAACCTGCTACTTAAAAACATGGGATAAAGGATCATTTAGCCAATTAAATTCATTAGGTTAATTGAGTTTTTCAGACACAGGAAAGACAGGAGAATAGTTTTTTTTTCTGAGGGGAAAACAAAGAAAAAGTGAAACAGATCATCCCCGCTTTGTCACGTGGTACCCAAAAGAATCTCTCCCTGTGTCTCTCTCTCCAGTAGAAAGTTCATGCCACTGCATGTTTTTTCCTCTGCTGGGGTTTTTCGGCAGTGTAGCATGGCATGAGCGCACTGAGGAGCCTTTCACCGGCTTCATCTGATACCGCTGTGACTCGGAGCAGGAGCTGCGCTACAGGCCAGGATCGACATGCATGGGTTAGTAGGTCAAACAAGGAGCTAGTCTTTCGACAGAGTTCGGAGGCTGGGTCAGACTAATGTGATTTATCAATACAGCACATAAGTGAATCATTGTCCTTAATGGCCATGATAATCCCCGAGACAGACCGTGGACGTGATTGGTGGAGGAGTTGGGGGTGGGTGAGGGTGGCTGTTCTGGACTTGATGTCTTCATTAGAGCATCGGGAACATGCACCTGCAGGGTGTCCGTGTATCTCCCTGTGCTCTTTTTCTCACAGACACACACACCTTTTGAGCACATACACACTCAGATTTACACTTATGGAAGCTTGGCTGATGGGGCCAGGGAGAGAAAAGACAGAGCTCTGTTCCTTGACGCCGGAGCTCAGGCTCAGGTCAAGACTCGGCTCGCTGTAATCCCTCTCAGGTGATGCTGTTCACATTCAGCCGTTTCCAGTTGATCTGCTTAAATATGCCTTCCTCATCCCCTGAAAAGCCCCCACCTCTTCTCAACCGGCGCAACCTCCTCCATCCTGTCAAACCTCAGATCACTTTTTAGCATTTCCTTCGAGTGATGAGTCAAATAAACAAACTCCTTCTGTTTAATGGAATAAATAAAAGGCTCACATCACCTGGATTAGAGTAGCATCATGTGAGAAAGCCTTGTTAACAGACGTGCCATCTGCGGGGCTTTTTTTCCCACTTTTTCCAAGAGTGGCAAGGCTGGTTTAAAAGCAGCCTCTTGGAGCATTCCCTCTCCTCCCCGTTAGGCACTTAATCAATGTATTATATTGCGCCGAAGTACCGGGTTCCAACATTAACACTTACACCCACAAACCTGGGACTTTGTGTGAGCTTTCAGCACACTGAGGCCTGATTTCCAGAGCTTAGAAAGAGAGGCCACTTTGTTTGAATTACTTATCTGCACTCAGAGATGCTATAATTCTATAACTTATACAGCCAGAAACTGCAATTGACTACAAATGTACAAAATAATCCAGTCTTTTTTTTCTATATTATCAACAAACCACAAAGTCAACTCACAAGTGTGAAAGAGTATCAAGTTCCCACACTCTTTTTATGGGATTCATTGTTGAAAGAATAGTCAGCCACAAATCATTATTATTTTCTGTGAGCTTTGGCGTCAAAAAGCCGCCACACACACCCTTGTTGCTGACTGTCATGAGCGGTACAAAATGTCATGCATCTCTGACCTCACTCCTCCCACCCTGCTAGGCTGCATTAGTTTCATCCAATCACTTTTGTCCTTCAAAACATCTGGGAACGCTGTTAGAGTAACAGATTACACAGTCGAATATGATCTGAGACACGCTGCGGCCTGCTGGGAATTCAGATGTCTGGGCAAGACGTGGAAGGGTTAATAGTATCACATGGCAACTTTTCACCACTCTTGGGCGCTATTACCTATTCATTACCTGTTTAAACGTCTAAGGGCCCCACTGTGTGGCTCTGTTCCTTCAGGCAGCATTGGTACTCCAGCCTGATTTTATGTAGTCAGCAGGTGGCATCATTAGCCAGAGAATAAAAATGAAAAGTAATACCCTTGTGTCTAGCTATGATATCATAGGAGGGCTCATTGGCATCATTTCCTTGCTTCTAGTGGGGCAGGATAGGGGGTAAGGAGGTGTAAATTTAATATGTTTTGTCATCTGTTTTACATGAGGAAAAAAATGTATATGCACAATTGCCGCAGCCAAATGGGAGGTTGGGTCATGCCATGCAGCGAGTGAGTAAGACAAGATCAGCCCAGAAACCACACAAAGATCCCAATCTTGCCTCTACTCATACATTTTAGCGGGCTCGAGTCATACGCAATGACTGTTTTCTCCTTGACATCCCCTAATTATAATGGCATCTCCATCCTTTTTTACACCTCACTTGCTCATGTGGCTACATGTGCACGGTGTATCAATGGCAAAACTTTTTCTTATGCATGTAAAAAAACAACAACAAAAAAAGTGAAATTATGCAGGATGTGTTTTGTTAGCCATAAAACAGTTACACCTGGGCGAGCCGAGTGTGGCCCAAATTGAGTTTCTAACGTGTCTGGGTCTCAACACTCCTGAACGGTTTGGATAGCTCCCTTTGCATGCCAGACAGGCTGTGTATAAAGCTGTCACAGGAACCTTGAGGGCTAGAAAAATATTCAAGCATTTCTGGGCCTATTGGACAATGATCTCTTACACATGCTTCTTTCAATATAACCGTGATAAATAAAGGAAGGAAGCAAATACCGAACACTTGGCCGGCTGCCAACACTTGCTAGAATGGCACTTTTGGCCCAAAGTGCTGTCCCCCCCTCAAACACACACACACACACACACACACACACACTTTCAACAATACTGTAAGGGCAAAACCAGTACATATTTGCATGGGATTAGTTTGACAAGTGTAACTTCCGCTCTGAGAGCTGGGATAACATTGTGTAGCTTATAGTGTTCAGCCTAAAGCTGTTCTTGAGGTCAAATGTGTAAGTTAACCTCTTGATCTCATCCACATTGGTTAGCCCACCCTCCACCACTCCCCTCTCTCCCTTTCTGTCTCTCTCTTCCCCTCTTTTCTCTCTCACACACACCACACAGATAAACTACAGACACATGTAAAGACTGGCTTTGCTGCTTGACCGTCCAAAATGCCCTCCAGGTTTAAGCAGCTCCAGAAAAACATTGATCATACTATAAAAATTACATTCTACTGGATATATACTATCTCAGATCACACAGCCCTCAGAGAAAGAAACACACAGAGGAGCTGAGAAACGTGTGTGTGCCAGTACCCCGCAGTGATTGCCTGATTATTTGCAGATGGGCAGTGGAGGGCTTGCAGAGTGTGGAGGTTCCCCCTGGCACGCAGCGCATATGATTAAATCTGTGATTGCCTTACAATTTACAAGACCCCCTCTCTCCTGACTTTAGTCTTTCTACTGTACTGCCGTACTGTGCCGACGCTGCCCAAAAGTCGGCGACATGCTCCCCGTGCGTAATTCTTCTCCTCCTCTTATGGTCACCCCTGAGGGTCTTGGCGATGTGTTATGTCACAGGTCTGAGGAGGGCTCGGCGGGGGCCACTTTACTAATCCCACTGTCTCCTCATTCATTCAGAGTATAGAGTAGTATTTACAAAGGGGCTGATCCCCTCCTCGACTCCCGCGCCTCCGCTGAGCGATTGTTATGCGGGTTTCCTACCAACTGTTCAAAGTGGTTATGAGATCAATTAAAACCAGCTTAGGGGGCTGGAGTGGAGATGTGCAATTCATAAGTCAGGGGAAGGGGATTCCGTATCTATTCATTAAATAACTCCCAACAATACGACCCCCATAAGCCGCCAGCTCCCTATAGACCGACCCGCACCAGCAGCTTTTTAGCAGTTTCACATGTCAATAATATATGGAGCTCTTTGTTGGAGGCACAACATCGGGAAGTAGCGTTAATAGTCCGTCTGACAGCCAGGTGTTAAACACAATTAGCCAGTCCAACCGCGGTTTCATATTAATTTTGGACAGCCACACGCGTGGCCAATTTTGCGCACATTTTACGCATTAGCTACCGGCTCTGAAATCGTTGCATAATATGGAAAATCTTATTTTAACAGGGTAATAAATTTCATCAGATGCATGATTTGAATCTTTCAGTGTGAATTTCTGGAATGTTTCTGAATTACGTCTGTTTTAAATCGGGAACCCTCACCTGTGCACTTCAGAAGCCAAGCACAGATAGTCATCAATATTCCATGTCATAGGCTACTGTTCGGACTTTCCGCCTCCTCTGTGCGCACACGCGGACATTCAACAAAACGTGTTAGCAACCTTGTTTAGGACTGTTGCCGTTTCCTCCCGTGACCTACCCAAACTCTTTCGCCATCTGTTAAAGTCACCCCCTGGATGCTGCTCCAGGCTACAACCCCGTCTTACCTCTTTTGTTTCTCCTCCAGCGGTGCGACGGCGCCTGACAGTTGCTGTACTCCATACAGTTCAATACGATCAGGGCAAAGGAGAAGAGTCGAAACTGCATCTGGACGGCGATCTGTTGTTCGGACTCCAGTAAAAAGGTGCCAGCGGGGCTCGGGATGAATTCTCTGACTTTGTAATGTCCTCCTCCAGTTTCTTTAGTCGATCCTCAAATGTGTCAAACATCAGACGGGATGCGACATGTTATCACGCCGCCGATTGGGATCATTTTATGAAGCGCGCTGATCCTCCAGTCACTAAAAGTGTCCGCTTTGGTGCGCTGCGGGGAGAATGACAAAAGGAGGTTACTGTGATAACAGTGTAATGAAATCAACACCTTCCTAAACAATGATGCGTGGGGTGATAAGAGGGGGATTAAAAAATGAACTGATCTTCTGTGTGTTAATGTGTTGGAACAATCACAGATGCAATGCGTGCTGCTCAAACGCCCCTTCCAAAAAAATAAGCGCAGCCGTGCGTAATAGTCGCCAAGACGCTCCGTGAAATATTGTGTCGGTGTATACCTTGCATCAAATGAAGTGTTATTCCGCTCCGGTCCACTTTTATGTTCCCTCTGAGTGCAAGTGCGGCTCGGGAACATGCAGCATCCCTCTTTGTGTGAGAAACTTGTGTCTCCAGAAGAGAACAGAGGTCCGAGGAGGAGGAAAAAAGGTGGTCGCGGTGAAAAGGGGGGGATTTCCTTTCCTCTCCTCTCTTGTGAAAAGCTTTAGATTCCGTTTACCTGCGTTTCCTCACTCGCGCTCGTCCGGTCCGCGTCCTGTAGCGCAGCGCAAACAAAACTCACATGTGTTGCTTTCTTTAAAACGGAAAACGAGAGCCGGCGAGTGAGTGTGCGTATTGCGCGCTGGCTGCTGAGGTTGAGCGGTGGCTGACTCCAGACTGGTCCTGATGCTTGCTGCCTTTTTCCTCATATAGCGCCGTGCCGCTGTCACGTGTGGAGATTTCTAGTTTTGTGTTTCCTTCTTATTTAAGATGTTGAAGATGACATTTAGTGTAGTCTCCCCCCACCTCAGCCTCCCCCCCCCCCTCCGCGCGCACTCACCCACACTGGCCGGTGCGAGGTTGCCTCTGGGTCCTAGTGAGCGCAAAAAGCTGGAAAGGAAACATCCCGCAGGAAAAAAAGTTCATGTAGTTTATTTTAGGGGATATGGGATTGCAGCTTGTCTGCGGCGGGCAGGAGTAACTTTATTGTTGGCTATTTCAAAATCCAGAATATCGCTTTAAAATTCAGCAGGGATCCCACTTTCTTACACGATTTTACTGCTTTTATATGAATGTCTTCCTATAAGTTTCAAATCAAAGTGTCTCAGCTGAAGATTTCAAAGAAAATGAACAGAGTAATTGCGACACAGACAATCTAACCATCTCGGTTCAGCTTTCTTCCGCTGACGATAGCCCTATTGAATAATTAGAGGTTCGCCCCCCAAAAAAGCAATTATCTACATAATGTGCGTAATGATGTGGGCCCGCAAGTCAACCATCTCGTCACGCCTCTTTTATTGCGCACCCAGGACCACGCTGCCTCCCCATCCCCACCCCCTTCTCTCAAATTAATGATAATCGTAGGGGAGGCTGTAATTGTGGGACATGAATAAATCATTCAGTAAATTCAGGGTTTTCCAGACTCGGGCCTCTCACACTGACCCACGCGACCTCATCAGCTGAGACATGTGAGATGGTCAGTGGAGACAAAGATTGTCCTTCAGTCAGAAGCAACTTACCTTGTGGAGGGGGGAGACATGAGAGGGCTGGCAAGCATCCACGACACGGTGACATTCAAACGCTGGCTGCTCGTCAGTTACAAATCAGAGATGAGACAGTGGGGACTGTGGAAGTTAGTGACAGAGGCTCCTGGGAAAGGAGTCAAACTGTAGTCATGTGTACATGTGAGCAACTAAATAAGGCATTTCTGTGATTTTATCACCTTCCTCAACAACTGCTCTCCATCCTGATTGCAATACAAGTTGTGAATGCTCTACCCCCTTCAGCCACTAGGTGTGGCACTTAATCTTTTATTTCAGGAAATTATTTACATGGGAGAGTTATATTGTCCATGGCAGACAGTCTGCATCAGCACAACTAGCGTGGAACCAACAAAAAGCCTTTTATTAGACAAGAAAATATAATGATAATGTGTATTGATAAAAAATTATAACACATTTTCAGTGAAAAAAAATACTATAAAAAATATATTTTTCACCTTAAGTGTGGTGCCCTCACTGACCTCCAATCCTAATACTCAAAAACTTAATTTCCATGCTGGTTTCACACTTTAAACACCACAGAAAGTGGTGAAAAATATATATTTCTACCTTCAGGCAGTTAAACATACACTCACTTATACACACACACAAGTGCAAGTTTCCATTTCGTCACTGGAGCTGATTGAAAAAAGTATGTGTGGGGGAAAACCTCTAACAATATGTAAAGAAAAAAAAGAGAGGAGGAATCGTGGTGGTTTCCTTGCCAAAACCTATAGTGACCTTTGTCCTGACTTTGTTTATTTATTTATCCAGAGAGCAGTGACAGACATTGTGGTCAGGAGGGCTGTTAGCCGCAGGCAGTGCCTTTGGTTTGGATTCCGCTCTAAAACAACATCTGAGAGTGCACGGGTAAGGTGAATGTGATAATTTAGGCCTCCGGCACTTTTATTTTCATGATGTGTCATGGAGAAGGGGGCCGGTAAACCAATCACTTTATTCTCCCCATCCCTCCTCTCCTTTCCCTCTCCTCCCTCCCTCCTACTCAGTTGCAGTGCACATAAGTGGAGGTGACGTCAGCATTTGGATGGTCTGGCTCCGAGCCCTCAGTGCCATAACAGCAATGAGGGGAGCTGCTGTACACCCTGTCCATCACACATCCAGACTGCGATGGTCTTAAGCGTGGGCTGGTGTCACAGTTTACAAGGTAAAAGAAAAAAGAAAAAGGAAAAAAAAGTTCCAGGCCACAGTGGTCATGTGGAAGTCGCAAAAATGTCAAGCAGGGGATGAGAATGAGGCAAAGTGGGAAAGTTCAAGTTATACTTAGCACCCTTCTGTGTCTGTGGCTTCCAAAGTGTCCAGAAATAATCTAACATGACATTCACAAACAAAGCAGTAACGGCACAGCCCACATGTACAAATACAACTTTAGTGTCACCAGAAGTCTGGTTGACGAAAGTATCTCACCTCAAGGTCCATTTAGAGGCTGCTCTGGAGCTTGAATTGAAAAAATATATGGAAATATAAACATCTGCAGTTCCAAGACAACATCTGTTGTTGAAGATTAGGTGATGTGGTCAGAAGCTCCGGGAAAGTTGGAAAAACTGACCTTCAGGTGAGACTGTTTGTGAACTGCTGGTGAAGAACCATCTATGAACCCCAAACGTCTGATAATCAAAACAACATATTAAAGTCCATCCACAATTTTTCTTTGGAATATGCCACTCTCAACCCCTGTAGGCTTGAGAAAAGGCTTTAAAAAGTTTGTAGTTTTTGCTCTGTTACAGAACACAGAGGCTGTAAGTCAGCTTGAAAACAGCAACCTAAAAAAATTATATATATATCAATTACTCACCTCTGTTATGTTGAATTTGAGAAGAAAACCTTGTTTCCCTCACATGCATCCACAGTGAACGAAGAATCCAAAAACGGAGAATATACTTGATGAACTTAAGTAAGGAGGGCTGTGTTTAACAACAGCAAAACTACATTAAAAAATGTACAAACTCTCACACAAATCAGTGCAGTATAATCCAAGTCTCATTATCCAGTCGTATGCTCAGTACTTCCCAAACATACATACATTTTCGCTAAAACCTTGCTATTTAAAACACTTCGGCACAAACAGTGTCACACAGGGATGAGAAGCATGCCTGGGCATGTGCTTGCCTTTGAACTTTGTGCAGAGTTCAATCCCACTTGCATAGGCACACTACTTTTATGCATGATGAAAGAGTTTGTAAACAAATGTTTTGCTGCTGTTGAACGTCATCCTCTCTATTCACTCCAATTTATCGAGAATTTTTGGTTTTTGGATTCTTCATTCACATGAAGGCACATGAGAAATCCAGTTTTCTTCACAAATTCAACGTCACATGGGGTGAGTAACTGATATATTAAAGAAAGAAATGATTTGTGGGTGAAGTATTCCTTTGAAATTCACTGACAGTTACGAGATTATGGATTAAGACATAATGTCTTAATTCATAATTGCATATTATGCTCCCTGATTTACTTTATCAGCTCCTGCTGTAAGCCACGGGGTTGAACACAAAGATTTCTGCCAAAGTTATAACAGTTTTGGTTATTTCATCAGAGATTTCGGTTTTTAAGTTTTTGTGGTTTGAAGTGGGCGGGGCTTTGTATGAAAAATGTGATGTCACAAACCCTGGTGTATCAATAATAATTTAGAAATATTTTTTAACTAAATTGTTGTAGGATTCTAGTTAAACCAAGCAAGAGAAAAATAGTTTTTGACTGTTTAACTATTAATAAGATAATGAATCAATGCATTTAACTTGACTTTTGTCTGAACTTAGACTCTGACTGTTTATTTACTATAGTTATGAGTAATGTTAGAGACAAACGTAAGATCCAAGACCAAATTTTCAGGGGCTTTATGTCAATATGCTGGTAAGATTTAATATTTTAAAAACTGATAATTAGCATGTTATTCCTAAAAACACATTCAGTGAGCTCCACCGTTCAGACATGTCACAGTTCCCACCTTGGAGCACAGCGGTTGGCAGCGAGCTCTGACTTATTATAGGTTAAAACAGAACAAATGGAAACAAAAACAGAGCAGCGCTGAATGACTGGAGCGTCATGCTCTCTGTCCGTGGATACAGACGAGGTGCATAAACCACCTGCATGTGAAACAGTACTGACTGACATACAGCAGCGCAGCTTCATTACCTCTTAAAAGATGTTTATGGCCACTGTTTTGTACATTTTCTTTGGTTACGATGTAATGATTCATCTTGTAGTCAGTTGCTTCAGTTTAAAGGCTGAAAACTCTTCAGGCCATTCTCAAAAGTTAACAGAGAAAATACATGCAACTCCTATGATTGACCTTTTTCTTCTTGTCTAAACAAAACAATGCAGCATTTCTGTTAGAGTCTGGTCATAGCTTGAAATATTACTAATGTGCACATACAGGTGCACTTTCCAGACTTGATTTAGCCTAACAAAGCAGGTGTATTTCCACATAAACTCCTTGTTTAATAGTTAAATTATATGTAAGAAGAATCAAATTAGAGACATGGGAAGGAATGAAAGCCTGTTTGTGATGAAGAAGGAGGGACAGAGAGTCAGAGGACTGAGTTATGAGAAGGTCGAAAGCAGAGAAGAGCGGGGGTGGGGTTGGGACATTAAAAAGATTGTGTCCGTCTGGCTAATGGTTCTTTATGGCTCTCTCATGTCCTCAGATGGGCAGAATGACTGGCAGAGAGTGTGACCACTGCTAACTGTACATCACCTCTGTTTGCCCCCTCCAGCTGACGTCCCACTCAGCGAGACCGCCTGCCATGGTGAAGCGGACCACTGAAACACCATAAAACCAACAGACTAAACAGCCATTCATCATTACTGCGCACACATGAGCCTGCATCACACGCAGCAGTCTTAACTGTCCCACTCAGTGACTCAATGCGCACATTAAAACTTCATCAAGTATTACCGATACAAAAAAGCCTGACCACTCAAACCTCAACCGCCGTTTGTAATGTCCAGAAATAAGGCAATCATGGGTGAAAATGGTTTTGTTGGTCACTTTTTATTGAATTGGTGATGACTTGAACCAAGTGCAAAACAGCACTGGGCTCCTTGAGATACAAGTGTGGAAAAAAGATGTAACACAATGAGTTGGATGGATCCATCTTCCACGTGTGGCTAAAATCCAGATTCCTGACCTGCCCAGTTTGGTGTCTGGAAGAAAACCGTGAAGAAAACATCAAATTAGACCATTTGTAGATCACTGAGACCGATCAAAACATAATTTTGTTGTTGACTGTGGGAAATGTAAAAAAGTAACATACATGTGCAAGCAGTTAAGTGCTGACGTTTTTGCTGTGTGAGCTGACAGGGACCCTAAGCAGCCGTCCCAGATGGTAGGCAGTAAATGTTCTCTATATGTAAGTGATTTGTAGCCTTGAGGACAGCAGGATGTAATGCTGCTCTGTGAGTTGTTTGCAGCCTCTTTTGTCTAATTACAAAAACTCCTTAATGAGGGGGGCCTTTGCTTTTTTTACAGGACAGGATTATGGCAGCACTCCTGCTGCAGATATTCAAACAATAGGGAGGAGGGTAATTGAGCACATCAAAAGATAGCCACTCGAGAGCTGCACAGTTAAAAAGTGAACATTTAACATGTCTGTTGTAACTCCGCGGCCTTGGTGCTGTCAGGTGTTGGGCCCATCAATCTCATCTGACAGACGTGCACGTCTTCAGGGAGCGGGGAGTTTTGTTGAAGCAACAGCTCCAGTTCAGAGTATGTGCGTGACATTCTGTGTCGGGCTTGAACAGTCTACATACCACTAAAACACACAAGGTCAACATCAAAAACACACTTAAATGGGATGACTGGACCCTGAGCCAGACATCTGCAACAGGTCCTAAGTGCAGGGAACTCAAGGCTTTAAGTAATGTTCACCAAAAGCTAGTGTGAGGGTCCACCTTATTTACGTTGCTGAGCTGAGTCACAGAGCTCAGGCATCGTTTTATGGTTGTTTGGAATCTACCTTGTCATTAGGCCTTTGAAGAGCAATGGAGGGATGAAAGCGTTAGCTCTGTTAAACTTGCTCTTACTGGCTTATTTCGTGTAAAGAGGGCTTTTGTTGATGGTTGTTCATCAACATTCTTTAGCCTTGTTCTTTCGAGCTGATCATTTGAGGCACTTTGAACTGCCCTGAGTTCATGTTGACCTTCTAGCAATCTGATCGGTTCAGAGAGGGATGTTTGCCTTAAGCGACAAGCTCGGAATGGTGGCTGTGAGCATTTTTGTATGTACAGTGCGTGTGTTAGTCACCTCAGTCTTGGTGCTCTGGGCCTGCTTTTTCTCAATGTTCATGGCCAACATTTGGCTGCGGAACGACAGACTCTTGGTCTTCTCAATCACCTGCTGGTAAGGTGATACGGCGTTGTTCCCCATGACCACATGGCCCTAGACATACGGACAAAAAGGGTCAACAGATTCACAATAACAACCAATAAGCCAATCACATTTGGTCTTGCAGACACACCATCCTGCAAACACCAACCAGAAGCGGCTTAGCCACTATTCACATCTACTGTAAGTACATCTAGATAATTCTATGTCATTCTGGAGGACTGGGCTATGATTTGCTGATTACAGAGAACTGTTGTGATGTGTATGCCAAAACATGCAGGTTCAACATGAAGCCTCACAAACGGGACCAAACAAGGATGAGATATTGTGGTTACAATGTCCTTACAGTCTACCCTTCAATTACAAAAATCAGGACATAAATAATGCTTCTATATCTCTCTGAGGTCACACAGGAGGAGCACCTAAAAAGGCTATATGACTGTCACTACCACCCCCAGTTTGTAAAGGGCTGTTTAAAAAGCTTTGAGTAATTAGTTAAGTGCTATGCAAACTGACTGAGGAAGAAGAAGACAGAGGGTCTCACCAGTTTGGAGTCAATCTTTGCATCCAGCCTGGCATTACGGATAAGATTGACGATCCATCTCTCAGCATCTTCAGGCGTCATGTTCAGTTTGTCTGCCAGCATGCTGTTGAGGAAACAGAGACACATGAGGCTCAAACTTGGGTATAAGACAACAGAAAGGGTAGGAAGGTTTGTCTCAGTGCCGGGCAAACTGTTCCAAAAATAAAGAGGATACTCAAGGATGCAGACCCTGACTGACTCAGTCTGTACAACTGCTAGCCTGGGACTACTATTAGGGTGTAAGGACCTCATATCATTTACAAATTATCCCCACATTATCTTTTAAAGGGATAATAAAATTCACCAAAATCACTTGTGCTTTAGATTAGTGACCCACCAATTTAGTAAATCCAAACCTTAAGTTTGCACTGAGCATGTATTAAAATCTTACTTCACATATTCCACAATATGGTCTTACTTTTTAAGCCATGCTAGCAAATTTTTAAGCCAGCTGGATGTCAGTTGTTTTACATCTACCAGATGGACTAATGCAACAATTTTGTGCAGGCACACATGGTTCACAGATAATATCTCCTAATGACTTTGGTGACTCCTCATTTTTTTCTCTAGTGCCATCATCAAATTCAAAATTTCCATTATCATAACGCTTTGGTTTATGACTAAAGACCTGCAAAATGAATCAGCCTCTGCTGTACTTTGTGTTTTGTGCTTCTTGGGAAATGTTAGCAGCATGCTAATACACTTGACTAAGATGGTAAACGTCATATGGATTACTTCTCTAAACACCAGCATGTTGGCACTGTGACTGTGAGCATTTTAGCACGCTGACATTAGCATAGTAGCATTTAGCTCAAAGCACTGCAGCACAAGCATGTTCTTGTTCACGTGACACATGGCTAAAAAATGCCATTTCATGATATACATAAAATAAACCTGAAATTAGTCCTGTTAGCATCACTTGAGTACCCCTGTCTTTACTAAAAAGCCTAAATGGGCTAATCTGCAAAGGACTTTTTAAAATCCCAAACAGTCCTCTGCAATTACAACCATCCTTAAGATTATGGTGCGTTCCATTTGCAATGGGAAGTTGAAATTTCCAGGTTTCCAGTTGGAATTTTCAACTGGATTGCCCCCTGCAGTTGGATTTCCAATTCGGAGAGTCAGAAGAACATCACCAACCCCAACCTCAAAATCCAAGATGGCTGCTCTGTGCATCAACAGTAGTCAAAGCTGTACTAATATGCTTTTATTAGAACTTCTGTCTTATCTGTGTCCTCTTAAAACATGTGTACACACAGTCCTGTCCAACTTCTATCTGTGGACATCTTGCTACGATGTTTGCATGCACGATATACAGTCTCACGCGGTGTTATCAACTGGTATTGCTAACGATGGCTAACCTGGCTAAACTGGTATCTCTAAAAACACCTTGGTTTTTCCGACTTGGACTGGAACGCACCAACTCGGGCGCCATTCCCAGCTCCAACCTCCGACTTCCGAGGATAATGGAATGCAGCATTAGTCCTTTGCACACAGTGACTTCAATTAAACTGGGCTGCTGTCTGAAAATGTTAATGCATATATGAAATATGTAATAGCACCAAATAACTCTCAGTTGACTGAACACTACATTATGATGGATGATGCACATTAGGTGCCAAGTGACTGACTGTCATTATTTTCATTTGACAGCGCTAATACACGGCCAACATATTGCGTTCAGGCAAAAGGTGTACAACATGAAACACCCCCCAAAAAACACTTCTAATGGTCCTCTACTAATGGAGGCTTGATTTACAGACTTGTTTGAATAACTCAATTAGAAGTGCTGGGACTACCCCATGTTGTGAGCCTCTGTGGTTACTTATCCTTTTATATGTTTTTCTTGTACCCCTGTCCGGGAGACACTCTCTTCCCACCTGGCTGGTAAAGCTTGTCATGACAAACTGGTCAAACAGTGACTGTCCCTCCAAATGAAAGCCAGGTTGGAGAGCGGCCTGCTCTTTGATAGAGCTAGACATGGATGTGTCACAGCAGAGGGAGGGGAGGTATGAGGGTGGCTGGCATTCTTTGATCCAAAGCTTTCCCCAGTGCAGCTGGCTTCCCTTGTGGCTTTCAAAATAACTAGACCTCCCCTCGATACCCCAATCTAGACCCCCTTCCCCCTGTGTTTCCTGCCCCCTTCCTCCTGTCTGACCCCCACCACCCTCCACGCCTACCACATTTCATATAAGGGCCCCAATAAATATCCTCAACCCCTGTGTGCACTGCCCACAATTACTGCAGTAACCCTACCTCTCATCTCAAAAGCAAGACACCGACCCCTCCCACCCCTACAAAACCTTACACACACATACACACGCATACCTAATGAAATACTGTGGGTACAAATTTGTCATTGTGTACAGCCTCTGTATGTGTGTCTGTTTGTACAAAATAATAGGAGTTATAGGGCCTATATAAAAACCATTTACTCTACTAATTATCACTTCCTGGTCCATTCATCACATTTTGTGAGACTCCCTCAGTGAGTAAGCTAGAATCTGCCCAAACCACACCACTTCTCACGCCATGGCTCGGCAAACACAGAACCCACCACCAGAATTACCAATTCTAACTGTCGCTGTCGCTGAGTCGGACTTATTTAAGACATTCTTTTGGTGGAAAGTAATCTTTGGGATTTGTGATAATGTCTGTCTTACCTCAAGGATAAAAAAAAAGGAAAAAAAAAAGACTACCACTTTCTAACCCATGAATGTTGGTCAAATGGTGGCAAACCCACATGAAGAAGGGAAGTGAAATGATGTCAGTGTCTGGATGGGGCATTAAAAGCGTAAACAACAAATAAAAGCATTACCTCAGCATAATGAGCAAAGTACGGTTTGGTCTCCAAGTGACAGCGCACATCTCTCAACACTTTCACCACAGTAGTGTGATGGAGGAGGTGGATAATGAGATAGAAAAGCACCAGTTGTGAGTTGATTCAGAGTATCTCAGCAGCCCAGAGGAGGGAGAAAGGATACAGAAAGACTGATCAACCTGTCACTCACACCAACAAACTACTAACATGGCTCTGCAGGACGGCTGATTACACCTCAGGTCATCAAAACCTGGAGAAAATGATGCTTGACAATGAAATTGCTGCTATGGATCATTATTGGGAACCTGACAAGTTTGGAAAAGTGTCAGCTGTCTAATGACGCAAGTTTAGGTTGTGATGGATAACACATGTCTGCAATCACAGAGAGACACTGCGGAAATCAAGGATTTTAGTCTGCAGGCCTAAATGTTACTAATGCAGAGTAAATGGCACACTGACCAGTAGTTGTAGCTCATTTTGATAGCTCAATCAATGAAAGATTTTGATTTGAGTTAGTATTATTTGGATAATGCGATATAATGTCATGTCAAACTACTGAATCAAAAATCACTATCAAGCTGTCAGACACAGTCTACAAATAATGGCTATTATAAGCCTCACGAACAGGATCCGAAATTAACACGCGCCAAATGCCAAATGTGGGTAGATTTTCTGTTTGACGAGTAAATATCAGAAGGCTATCTACCACACTGGTGGGTAAATGTTTTTACCAAAAATCATCATTTAATAAAAAACTATGTTGAGAGTGTGCTGCATTGTGGTGTCATTTACAGGCATGCTGCTCTGCTGCTCCTCGGCTCTCACACACAAACTACGATGTGTTTTTACATGCGTCTAAACAGTGCCACAAACTGACGAATTCAGCTATCTGACACTCAAAGCAGCCCAGCCCTTAGTAATGCGTAACCTCAAGCCTTACTAAAATGTAAACAGGTGAATTATACAAAAGAGAAACCCCATCCAGCTGTCATGAAGAGAGAAATTAGCTTAAGAGACCAAAACTGTTTTTTCGTACCAGGCTGTAAACATGTTTAATTCTGCTGTAAAGTTGGGGTCTATGAGGATTGATTGGCAAATGGAGCCAGCCTCGAGTGGCCATTCAAAGAACTGCAGTTTTTGGCACTTCTGTCTTGGCTTCATTTTTCAGCCCCAGAGGTCACCACTTGGTCTGAACCAGCACCGCAACTCTTTATTGCCACCCACATTGTCAATGGCAGCTTCACTCTGTTTGTTCTTACCTTTCACAATAAAAGCTCAGAGGGAACTTACTCACATGATGAGGCTGTGGTGATGAGTTATATATCATATTAAATAGTTTCGCTATGGCCTCTTCTTTAAGTTTAACATAATACCTTATGTGTCTTATAAGTGTAATGAAACAAATGTATATGTGACTCAAAAGAACTATTATTTTGGCCAACAAAAAATATGCTGGGTCAGTGAATTTTTTTCCATCTACCCTGTCCAGTGAGTCAAAAAGTCAATTTTGGACACTGCTCACAAATATAATATATATGTTTGTGTAATTATGTGCACCCCTGTATCTTGCTCTAAAACTACAAGAACAATAATCAACATCTGTTTGGAGCACCACCCCTCCACACTCATTGACACTGAGAAACATGCTTTACTTATTCACCTAACAATCAAGTAATCTCAGGCAAATTTGAATAAAATTTGTTATTGGTTCCCATTTTACCCGTGTGATTAAGTGATTGCTGCGCAGGGGTACTGGGTGTTTTGTTTGGCAATTCAGTAAAGTGGGGGCACATGTCAGTCAAGTCCAGGTCAGATATGATGATCAAAACAAACATTATCTGGTTTCCTCAGCGGGGAGTTAAGCTAACCCCTAACCCCTCTAAACGTGATCTGTGCAGCAGCAAACAGAGAACACAGAGTGCCCCAAAAGGCCCAGGGCCTTGGCCTGTACCAGCCAAAGTCCTCTAATCTAATTTATAAAAGAAAGTCTGGCAATGTTTTCCTCCCAGGAAGGACATTTGTATATCAGAGGAGGGTTACTTTATCTCATTGTCTCTCTAAGAGGTGTACAGCAGCTCCCCCTACTTAAACCTTGGGGTTAAAGTAAGAAAAGAGGGGAAGAAAAGACAGAGAGAAAAAGAGGGAGAGCAGGGAATGGGTTGGACTTATACAACCTATACTACTGACATCCTTTGGCCCTTAAGCCAAGCAGACAGCCTCCATGACTGGTTTTATTTTACACAACCATGATCCTGTTCCTTGGGGGAGAGGGGATCACTTTCATTTCGACCCCTTACTCACTCCGGCTCCTGAGCTTTCGACTTCAGGCTAGGGGACTCCTTTGGGTCTTAATACCAACCTCACACTTGAAGAGAGGGGTCAGGCATCGGGGTCTAACTCTGTTAGATGAGAGAAGAGGATGGAGGGGGATCCTTCTCAAAAGTAGCCCCCTTCTTAACATGGCTGGCCTAAAATGAATGCATTGTTAAACACTAACATATGATAGTGTTTGGGAGACTCCAAGCCATTTGGAGCAACCTCGCTTTCGGCTTGGGGTAAAATTGATTTTTCGGGGAAACCGAAATGATCGTGTGGTCTTTTTAATGACTCAATTGTGAGGTGGAAAGATCTTCAGTGTTGCATCCAAATACACAAGACGCTGCTTCCAACTACGAGTGAGCTGTTGTGTACAAATACAATCTAGTGATGAGGGGGAAAAAACTGCCCAAATGATCATGTGTCTGAAGCGTTTACTCAAAATGTCAAAGGACAAGTGTGCATTTGAGGTCAAAGCAGGGTCTCGCCACTGAAACGTTCATGGAGGGACTAAGGAAATAAACCCTGTAAATCAAACAAGGAAAACAAAGCTAAATTGGAAACACACACCCGGGACACTGAAAAGTCTAGACAAAAGGATGTGTGTGACTTCAATTACAAGTGCAGGCTGAATCACATTTTCACTGCCTACAGTAGGTTTTACATAAGGCTTTATTGCATACAATAACTCAATTACGCCAACTTCTGGTCTACTTTCGTGTCCTGAGCTGTAGGCAAAAGGCGAGCTAAATATCTGTGAAACCATCATGGCCAACAGCTGTAAAAATGTCCTCATTAAAAACAGCCATCAAATTCATTTGAGTCCACGCTTGGGTGCAGAGGGCTTCTGGGTAGAGGACTAATGACTTGGAATTTGGGTGTCTTTCAAAAATAGACATGTTCTGTCCATCATCACAACACCACCAAAAATAAACAGAAATCCCTCGCACTGCCCCTGATATGTGTCCCTGCTTTAGAAACCTCAACAGACCAGAGCACAAGACACAGAAAAAAAGGTGAAAAGTAGAAAAATCACCGTTCGACTTCCTCTTTCTGTGTTACCACTAACCTTTGTGGTCCTTAACAAGTAAATGGATCCAATTGCAGTAAGTCTGCCAAAAAGAACCAGGACTCCTAATCAATTCCAGACAATCTGCAACTGGAGATTTCGACAGGGCCTGATCATGTTCCACGGTTCAACCTTGACTACAGACCTCCATGGCTCTATAAAACAGGCAATGCAATCATTTTCGTGTCAACAGAAGTAATTCATTCCCTCTTTCCACTGAGCATCATGTGTTTGCGGACCATATTTGAAATGCAGACCTTCCTTCAAATCTTCAGCATTCACAATATGCCTGAGGGGCAGAATATTATGAATACAGCCTACTGAAAGCAGTGGTAAATCTGTACTGTAAATTATTGAGGAAACTCAAAAAGACTTACAGATGCATTTCCAAATATCAGAGATTAGATGCAGCAACAAGCACAAATCCACCGTTACAAAGATGGGGATTAATAGCTGAGAAGGGTGAATGCTATGTCTTTATCTTTGTCACTCTCTAAAATTGGTGTAAAGAGGCAGCCAAATCCTATAATCTCTCTTAATTGCAGACAATTACTATAATCTTTTTTTCTTTCCACTAATGCTCACTATAATTAGCATTGAGTAAATTTCTTGGTTTTGGGGAGGCATCCAAGGTCAATTTTATTTTAATGTAAGTAAACTGGAGTTTGAACTACGAGTCAATAGAGACCTACAAAACCCTTTGACCTCGACTTACCCAAAGAAAAGGAGCTGAAAGGTTCCTGCGTGTTACAGCAGCTGGAAACGTCTAAAGTCGTCTAAACCCTGACCTCTACCTGGGAGAAAACTGTCCAAGAATTGGCCCCGGACAGGTGGTCTTAAAAGTTTAGTGAGCAGAGCAACCTGTGGAGACCTGGAAGCACTTAGACCTCACAATACTTAATCCCCAAGATGTGTGGGGTCAGCATGGCTGTGTGTGGAAGGGGCAATAAACACTTATCTGTTAGGAAAATTCCACAATCACAAATCCTGTGTTCTTACTTCCTGTTTACTGACTGCTTACAAAGTCTAGTGATAGCAAATAGGACTTCCTTAAGGGATGTGTGTCTGAATCCTGCTATGCAACATGGTCAGGATTTATAGGCAACTGTGGTGTGCTCATACACCATAGAGCTCGTAAACGAGAAGTTCAACTTGTAAATGATAGTTGCAGTTATTTTGGATTGTGCTGCGTAACTAACCTGATGCTAATGCACTGGTGAATTCTGCAGAAGGTCTCAAAGATGAAGAGGCGGGCATTCTCAATGAAGTCCTCCAGGCAAGCGACCAAGAAGAAGTCATTCACAAGAACCTAAGAGAGACAGAAACAGGTACATAAGAGCAATGTAAGAACTATACAAAGAGCTATTTCTGTTTGTTTATAGGTTCACCTCAAAGTTTCTCTTACAACAGTTTAAGGTTTGAGTAAGGCCAAACAGTTAAATATGTGCAGCCAGAGCTTTCCTCAGACTCATTAGGGCAATCAAGCTGGAACCTTCAGACTGAACAGCAATGGAGAGTCATGAGTGTAGCATTACAAGTTTCAATCGGTCTGCTTCTAGGAATTCATGTCTTATTCAATTAAGGAAAAAATCTATTCACTGAAACCAAATTCCAATCCATTTTTGATAAACAGTCAGAGTAAACAGGGAGGGGAGGACCATACTAGCTACATTTACAGTATCAAAAAGTTTGTTTAGTCAAGCTCCCTTTATAAGGTAGTAAATAATCCAAGGCCCTGCAAGGTGCTACAACCAGAGATGAAACAATAGGAACATTTTATCTCCCAGTTATAGTGGGCAACATTATCACAGTTATCAGTATTATCATGGTATTGTTAATATGCGCAGAAATGCTCAATAAGTGCTGATACACAAACTGAAATCATCTTATCAAGTTTTATTTTACCATGGTGCATAATCAGCCTATTTAACAAAAAAAAAAATACTACAAGTTGCACCTGCACCTGAGAGACTGTTGCTTCACTTGGCTGATGCTGGACTGTATTTGCTAGAGGTTTGGACTCAAGTCAAATGACTTCTCGAGTCAAATGACAAATGAAAATTTGGTGGCTTCAGATTTGACTTGACAAAATCAAAACTTGGCCTTTAACCCCAGTGACTCGTGACTTCACTTGGACTTGAGCCTTAAGGCCTGAAAATACTTAATCCCTCCCCCCAAAAGATTAAAAAGTATGTGATTTAAGGAGTGTGCCAAGAATCAATTGATTTCCCTTCATTTCTAGAATTAACAAATGCTAGTCATTCCCAGCATGTTGACACTAAATTCCCCTGAACCACTACGTTTGAACCAATCTGAAAGCATCCAACCAAGTTGCAGAAGAGAACCATAAAGAAATAACGTCATGTTACTGAGCGTCAGTTGGAAAAAATTATACCAAAAATAATTTTTTTATGTACAAAAACTCTGCAATGGTTACCAAAATGAATTGCAGAATATACAAAGTGCAGCTCAAACATTATAGACAGAGATGCAACAACTTCCAACAAACTTGTTTTAACAAATACATACACATATTTGAAAGCGCTGATGATTTTTGTAACTTTTGATATATTATTACTCAAAATGGCAGAACATTTGGTGTAGAGCACATTATGACAAAACCCAAAGTTTAGTACTCGGGATTTGACTTGGGACTTGTCAGTTTTGACTTGGAACTTAACTTTGAGTTTATAGCAAAGACTTGAGACTTGCTTGTGACTTGCAAAACAATGACTTGGTTCAATCTCTGGTATTTACCATGAGTTTTTAAAGTGTGGTAATTAAACCTGATGTAAATGATGATTCCAAACGGTAATACTAACCGTCAGGGATTTAATTGTGCTTTAATGTCAAACTGGTAACCGTTTCATACCTTGCTTCAGGCCAACCACAAATCTCCAAATTTTAAAACCACCACATGATGATGACGACAATACAGTAAGCACAGAGTAAGCCATAGAGATGACCACATTGCCTGTGACTTATCCCCAGTCATCTGGTCCAGTGGTTTAGTGTTAACTCCACTGTGCTGGATCGCCAAATTTCACAGACAGTCCACCAACAACTTTACCACCACCAGTCCAAATAAACTCATAGATGAGAGGTCTTCTCAGTCGTCCTTACACTGTAACACCTGTGGCTTGTTACAGTAAGAAATACAGCTGTGCTCGGACTCTTTGACAGTGCTGCATATGGCCAATTCATCTACTGTAAATGTTCATGACCTAGCTATGGCCCCAGAGGTATCACTGTGTGAAATGCTCCTATTTCTCAGTGCTTGCTGCATTCCAACTCTCCATCAAGTGCTATTTCACATCACAGACCTCCATCTTCAAAAGTTCTCCAAGAATTACCAGCTCTTTGTTTGCTTAAGCTTAGAAAGCTGCTATCTGCCCAGAGTTCTGCTTGAATAAATCCCAACTACATGGCGCTATCAGGCAACGCACATTTCAGCTATGACAACGCTTATCTAAGGCTGATAAACTTTGAACAGTTAAGTGCCCTAATTACTGTCATCTGGGATTCAGACCACAAAGCTTAAACAAATTCTGAAAGGGGCTTGAGAAGCCCTTTTATGCGAAATCTGAGGGCCTGACTATAGGTAGTCCTAAACATTTCATTCTTTGACATGCATGCATCCAACATCTGACAGTGATTCCAGAATTGGGTGGAGTGGGAAAGAAACAAAGAGAAAAACCTGTACAGCCTGAACAGGACTATTTAAACCAAGCGAAACCATTTGAAAGCACTTGGCCCAAACTATTATACAGGGTACAGTGAGCTGAAGACAAGAGAGCTGAAAACAATACCCATATCTTGCTATTACAGCAATCAGTTAATAGATGGGTGCCACTCTTCTCAATGGCTCAAAATTGATGCATTACAAATGCTCATCAAGACAGGAGCCCATCCCAATGGGGTATCCGTTTACCTCAATCACTCCACGGTCTGTGAAACATCCCTTTACCTCTGATATAATGTGCTCTTTAAAGGCTTGCGTGTGAATTTTTGCAGGGGGAAAAAACTGCATTACTGACTTCGAACAAAACCAATTTGGGTAAATGTTTGCAGACTATCACAGGTAATGCATCAAAGGTGCTGTAAAACATTTTTGGAACCACCCACCTCGCTAGACCTCCTTGTGAACTGAATGAGGTCAATAGAGGGCTTTTTGTGCCTACTGGACATGCTCTGATAAGACTGACAGGTAGGCCAGTGTTAAAAGCACCTGGGATAATTTGGGCTCTGACCTGAGAGGTAGTCGGCTTTTGAGCATCTGTTTCAACCACAGTAGAGCCTTTTGTAAACAGAACCCTATGTGGCGAGGTCAAGACCGACCCAGAGAGTTCCTAAAATGTACATGCAAGTGTTTAACAAGGCTGGTGATTGAGGACGTGTGTCACGTCTTAGCTGAAATAGGATACAGCCCTAATATTGTTGATAGTACATGTCATCATTTGGAGATAGCCCCTGGAGGCCTTTGCACAGGAAAAATCTCATTTTCTCCTGGAACATGCTTTGGATTTTTTTCTGACCATGAACAGATTTTTTGGAGGCTCTAACTAAGTAAAAACAAATCTGCTGAAGTGAGTTTAGTTATAACTTCCTCATCTGTTAAATGGTGATTTGGGAAGCTACAGACTCTTTGTATTAGTTTAAAAATAGGTTAAAACGAAACGGAACCGCCAGTAAACCGCTGACATGATTTATAAACATTTACTCCTGGGAAAGAGCCATTTGATCAGGCCAGATGTTTTTCATTTTGAAGGTTTATCGTTGAGAGGCAAAAGATGAAAAAGGGGCCAAATAACCCAGAGTTTTGCCTTTTATTCCTCCGCAGGTCCAAATTATCAAGTCCGCAGGGAAAACCAAATTACAGTGTGTATACGAAGTTTGAACTAAGAGATCAAGTTACACAAAATATACATATAGCACCATTTAGGACACCTGCTCACTCTCTAAATCCGGTTACTGTCCACTGAATGTTTACCCAGAACCTGACCAGCCCCTTGTAATAGGGTCTGCTGGACTTATGCCATCAATTCAACACAGCATTTGTCATTATGTTTGTTGTTAAGACATTACTGTTATTGTGTCCACCTGCTGTATCTAACTCAATGGCAATGCAATATAGCAAACCACGGTGGCAGCATTTCAGAAGACTTTATATATATATATATATATATATATATATATATGCATACTACATTTACCGCCTTGCAGTTGCATGCCTTCACCAACCAGTCAGGTTACAGTTACAGTTTACGTCCATGTCTGTCCAGTCTCGTATGTAGCCCTGACAGGTGACAATGCTTCAAATATGGATGCTGCTGCAAAAAAAAGGCTACAAATTCTAAAACACACACATCTAAAAACCAGTGGCAGAGAAAATCTATACAATATCAGCACAGTTTCAAAGTGGAGACCCAAGATTAGAGTCACCAATTCAGTATCTGACAATGTCTCCTCTCAGTTATGGTGTTAAATAATAGCCAGAAAAGTGTTTTTGCAAAACATTATGATGTCACAGTGAAGCTGACCTTTGACCTTTTGGTTAAAAAATGTCATCACTTCATCGTTCTATCCTATTACACATTTATGTCCTTTAACCACCAAAATCTTTTCAATTCATCCTTGAGTCCAAGTGGACGTTTGTGTCAAACCTAAGGAAATTCCTTTAAAGTGTCACTGAGATATTGCGCTCATGAGAATGGGATGGAGGAGAGGTCACAGTGATCTTGACCTTTGACCACCAAAATCAAAACAGTTCATCTTTGAGTCTAGGTGGACAATTGTGTAACATATGAGGAAATTCCTTCAAAGTGTTCTTGAGATATTGCGTGAAAGGTTGAAAGAAAGAATAGGACGCTTAAGGCACACCACATTTTCTTGATTGAAAAATGAACAATACTTTATACTAAACATTTTCATTTTTTAATACTGTATCAAAGAGCAAAAGAAGTATGTCCTAATTTATTTTTTCCTCTGAGCTGTATACATCATTTCATTTGCAGTCACTTTTACAGTGTTCACTGTGTGTTCGGCTTTGTAGTCAACAAAGAAAAAGGACTTTTTTATTCTCACGTCAAGGACTACAGTTACATTTAGCCATCACAAACCAAAATTGAAATAAATACTCTAAATAGGGGTGCTATGACAGATCTCCCCCTTAAAACGAGTGTCTGCGTGCCTCTGCGGAGACTTTTGCATATAAAGCTTTTACTGTTAACTACTAGCCTGATGGGTCAATTACAGGCCACAGTAAAATCTGACTGAAGCCTGAGTCATACAGTGTCCAAGAAGACCTCTATATCTGACAGCATGATACAAGGCACAGACTATCAGGCTTCTGTCTGAACAGGACCCACGCACAAGTTCAGCAAATAGAAACGCTGTGCGATCAGACAGAAGGTCAGACAGAGATCATATGATTACGATGTTTACTACGATACCCTGTGTGAAAGTTCAGGAGGCTGACCTGCAAATCTGAGGTCCTCAGAAGACTTCTTATTGTCATGGAGAGGCACAATACACTGAGACCAACTGCTTCTCATAGTTTGAGAATGAAAGATTGACATGAATGTTGGTGAGGTTGCTGAAGTGGTTACTCACCGACTCACACTCCCTGAGTTTCTTCTGGGCACTGTCAAAGTCAAAGTTGACATAGAGGCACTCCACAAACTCTGTGATTGGATCTTTGTAGGTGTAGGATTCCTGAAAAAGTAGAAATAAAATAAAATTGTTATGCCCAGATACATTTATACAGCTGTGTTATGTGAACAGCTATGTGAACAGATTAAAGCAAACATATAATTAGACAAACATCATGAAGTGTACATGTGATTCATGTTTCTTTTCAATCCAATAGCAATCACTAATATCAGTATGAACACATTCAGAAAATCCTAGTTTGGTTTAAGACGCTGACAATAATAACCATGTAGTCACAGTTACCACCTGCTGGGCACAATAGCTAAATAAACATATCATTTTACAAGGACTTGAGTGAAAACACATTCTGAACTCTGAACAGTTCCAAATCATGCTTAGAGACAGAGACCCATCCTGACCTGGGGCCACAGAGTAGAGAGCACTGGGCACATGTTTTAGTGATTATCAATAACCCACCAAGACAGTGCTTAGATCTCTAAAGTAGCTACTGTCATGTGTGGAAGAGGCATCGGTACACTGCAGTCAGGCAACTCACTACCATTCATCAAAAGTAATGGGTTCAAGGCTTTTCCAGCTTGGAACCAAACCCATAAACACTCCCTGAGCTTAAAGGAAAGCGTTAGCAATACTATTGGGTTACATGGTCAGTTACTCATCCTCCAAAGCCTGTACACCCTATGAGCAATGACCTGATAACTGTGTGCGCTCTGTAAACACCAAGAGGTAACAAAAAAACCATAGTGTTGTACCTGCTGAATGACCTTCACCAAATCCTTCAGGACCTGCCGACGCTTGCGGACATCCTTGTTTGTAATGATCGCTGTGGTCAGGTAACGCAAGATGTGTGGGCACATAGTCTGGATAGCATTGAGGTATCTGGAATAAGAGAGGATAAAGGTAATCGCTTATCAGACTGATGTAAGAAAAGACATGATCTTTACAAGGACACATAATATAACATTTTGGCTGCCTATTGGGCTCCTGGCATTTAGAAAAGAGGAAAAGCCTTTGGAGCTAATACAGATAAATGTCCTAACAGGACCCTCACTTCTGGACATGGGTCCCAGCTTTAAGCTGTCTCTTTCATTAGTGTCCTATGAGAGGGAGGAGGAAAAGGAAACCCTGGCAAGAAGATACAGATCAGTGAGCAGGGACCTGCCCAGTGGCTGAAACCCAATCCATCAGGGACTGATGTTTCAACCACAGGTCAACTGGCTAAGGGCTGAACACAAGAGACAGGACGCTGTTACAGACGGATTCTAATCCCACACCAACTCTGGAGACAGTGTTCTGCAAAAACATGAAAGGTCTACACACACACAAGCACACACCACTCTCCTTGTCAAGAAGGCAATCAATCGACATTAACTGTATCACCAAAACTCCTTATTGGTTTCTACATATCTATATTTGAACTTTAACCCTCCACTCAACCCGAAATTGACCAAATTAAATCTAAAAAGAGGAAGTAGAGTGGGCCCCTTCAGTTTAATTAGCTGAAACAATTAAAGGGACAGGGGACCTGTGGCAGTAGTGAAGTTGAGTCTAAAAACAGCAGTGGGCTGTTTGGCAAAGCCATCGTCATTCTGGTTTGAGGAGAGCTCTCTCTCCCCCTCTTTGTAGTTGCTTGACTCCCGTGGACGACCGCAACGCTCCGCACTGTGTTCCTGATTAACTTACACCTACTCACTCTCCAGGGGGGGCTCCAATAGCAAGCAATCTTGCATGAGTCACTGTACCATATCTGGGGGGCATTCACCCTACTCCACTTAGGGGACTTCATCTTTTTCTCTTTTTTTAAGTTTTGAGGCAACAAGCGTCACTGCACTGGTTTGCTGAAGATGCTACTGAGGCATGCAGCCAAGAAATCAAGTATGAGCTCAAATTTCCTCTGTTTGAGGGGGGGGTGTGGAGGAACACAGGAGAGGGACAGGGTAGCAAGGTACCATTTCATGGACTGGAAAAGAAAATCATGTCAAACAACTGAACAAGTGATACAGACAATCAAGCGACTCTGGATATAGCATTGCGGTAGTATTTGCCCAGTTTGCACCTGCATCATACTGGGTTACTGAGCATTGTTTCCCCTAAAGTCAGTGCAGTCTGTCAATAGTACACAAATAAGGCTTTGGCCCAACGTCTGCTGACTGCAGGGGTAAGAGAGGTCATCTGTGGAGCTGAAGGCCAGCCACTGGTCACCAACTTCAGCCAAAGGAAGTACTGGTCAAAAGATGGGAAACAAGAGCCAAGCCTCAGTGGGGAAAACATGAGGTTTCTAGACTGTGAAACTGCAAAGCACACAAAACTACCTCAGTTTGTCCACACAGATGGTTGGGTGAGCTTTTCATGAGTAATTATTGGGCAGGCCTCCTTAATCATCCACAATAAAATTAAAAACTGAGTAAAATTCAGGCAACCAGACATTTGAGTGTGCTGTGTTGTGGTCGCCTGTCATACTGTCTGTGGAACCCAATCATCTGTACAATTATACAAGCCTGCAATCAGAACAGGGGGAGGGAGCAAAGACATCAAAATAGGCAGTGCGCAAATTTTAACACAGTGTATAAAGTTTCCGATCTGTGATACATATGGTCTCGTTCTCGAATTGGAGAGTAAACAGACCGCATGAAAACACACACTTCTGAAACCACTTTAAAAATACCAGCGGGGTTCATGAAGAAGCCCACCACCCAAAAATGTGTTATTACCAAATGGTTTTCTCTGAATCAAGTTAAGGTTAGAAAATGACTGAACTTTTCTCCAAATGCTCTTTGAATCAATTTAATTTTCACTACAACATACTTTAATATGGACCGACAGAATTAACTGATAAAACTTGAAAAATCAAAACCACACACATACTCTACATATCTCATAAATCACACAAAACATTCACACAGATGTCCACAATATTACAATACAACTCGCTCTAAGTATAAAGTGGCAGCTTTAACTATGCTGATCCACCATATGTCCATTTCCAGGCCTGAAAACTTCTGAAAGTAGGGCTGAATTTTACTCATATCTTTTTCCAACCAAAGTAGCTTTGGTTCTTGAACCGGTTCTATTCAGGATTTTTGGAATCTTGGTGCTATCTAACGAACCAGCACGCGTTTCCGACAATTTTTTCATAGAGCCATTGTAATCAAGGATGTGTCACCAACGAAGGGTGCTGCACAATGCACAACAGAGGTAAACTGGAGCAAAGTTGCGTATTAAATTGATTGCCTACCAACTTTTGCTGTCATTACAGATATTTGTTTTTACCAGCAAAAAAAGCAAACTATTCATGAGACCACCGCATGCCCATTTCTCACTTGACTTCTCCATTGTTGCATTCTCAATCCGCTTTTTCCAGTCTGTAGAATATGACACACCTACTGATGTAGTCACCTCAGGTCAAGAAAAAATGGCTATATTTATCTGGTTCCAGCCAAGAACAAAGTTTTCAGGTTCTGAACCAGATTATTTTTGGTTGAAATGCTCTGAACGGTTCAAAACTAGGTGCGGGAACCTCAACAGAACTGGTAAGTGGAAAAGAGGTAACTGTGTCACCACTGCTGACAAAGCCGGAGTAGTTAAAGAGGAACTACACACAAACAAAATATTTCATTGTACACATAATCACATAGATTCTTGCTTGTTGATACAGGTGATTTTTCAAACAAAATTCACATTTTCTATGAAAAAAAAAAAAAAAAAGCATTTTCTGCTCAAAATTAACTTGTGTGCATCTTCTTGGGTTTGTAAGTTCGATTTAGTCAAATCATCTGGACTCTCCCAAACTGTGACAAAATACGCTCGACTTTAAGGTCTATTACATACGTTGGACCCTCAACCCTATGCCACCAACTGAGGTAGCAGTTGCTGCATCAAGTATAAAAATACAGAACATGGGCTAACCATTGCCCAAGTTTGAGCTTCTCATACATAGCTGCCGGTAGCATTAGCTATCTATTAGCAAGGCAGACAGGGCAGCTGACATCTTTAGATTACATTGTACCTTAATAGGCCAACAGACCGAAGGTTCAGACAAGCTACAGAAGTTTGCCTTTCCTGTGGCCCTTGTTTTGTGGAAATGGATCTTATCTTTACAACTACTTCCTGGTATTCTTGCCAAACTTTTGCAATTTCCTGGCTGTACAGGAGGGGGTTAAAACAAGAATTTACATAAAATATAAATGCTACTTACTGTGGCTGATACAGAAAGAGCTCAATGATATTGTCTCTGCCCTTGGGGTGGTTGAAGAAGACAAAGAGAGACCAGTGAATGAGCCATGTCCTTTGCTGGAGTGACTGGAGAGGGGAAGTAACAGACTGGACAGGACAAACATGGAAATACAGGCAGAAGAGAAGAAAGGAAGGAAGGTGAGAAAGAGGCTCCGAAGATACAGAAAAAAAAATCTAAACAAATCTTAAATTCTGATTTTAAATTATTAATTAAATTCACCAGTGCCACAAAAAGGCTGTGCTATTCTCCAGTAAGGCACAAGAAAAAAAGTCAAGTGTTCTTGCCTCTAAATGGCCATCAATCAAACATACAACTACTTCATACTCAAATCCCAGTTAAGTAGTCAGACGAGAGTGTGTGGGTAAGGAGTAAGATGCCACAGCAGAGCTCTACTGAAAGCCAAATGTCAATATGAGAGTCTATGTAAGAGAATCTAAATGTGGTATCAAATTCTGAGAAGTGGGGCATTTACGTTGTTATCGATAGTCTCTCTCAGGCGGGTGAGGTCCTCCATGGCAGCCTCCCAGTTCTGCATCAGGATCTCAGAGGCCAGCTTGCCCCACAGAGAGTTCAGGGCATTCCTGTCCGTAGCTGGGACCTGAGGGGCAGATATAGTGAACTGTTAAAACCTAAAGCAGACAGCACCTCAGCATACAAAACAACAGTTTTTCTACATTCTCCTTTCACAGGTTGGCAGACTGTTGAGTAACATCTGCATCCGCACACAGTGAGCCTGGGCTTGAGCTTGCCACTACTTGCTTGGCTTATGTGGCACTGCTGCATAGTGCAGTCACTTTTCTTATTTATACTGGATAAATGGATTAAATTATGTCATCCAAAGGGAATGGAACTTGACAGAAAAAGAGAAATGGATCATGAAAGACTGTTTAGCTTTTAATAAAACCAAATTTGCTGCACTTTTAGATACTTCAACCACTGCATTGCAGTTGACCATACAGTGTAATACGTTCAGATTACCACACTGAGTAACAGCATATTTGGAGCATGTGTGTCACTACGCTGTCTGAATAGTTTACTAGAACTAAAACATTGTGGTTGCAGTGGAGTTTACATAATGGGGTAATGCTGAAGGTCCTCAAAACTAATGGCGTATCAGCAATGACACACTTAGAATCAATGCCTGCATCATAGGTTAATATAAGCGTAGTTAGAGCAACCGTTTTAAATGTCTAAGTGTCTATCTTTGACACTGCCATACTATGACACAGGAGTGGGCTAATCTATTATTATTAGTATCTAAAAAAGGCTGTATTTATATCGCCAGCAATAATTAAAAAAACAAATGTTTGGGTCCTACTGTATTCCACACTAACTTCATTTATTTGAAATATAAGCTGACCACTAACCTAAAAGAATAACAACCAATCTGACGGGTGGGGCAGACACACCTAGCATCTCACAAAGGGGTGGCTGAAGACTCTGCACCGACCCCAGAACATACTCCTTGTGGGAATGTTTTAGGATCTACTGAAGTGTGACATTGCTTCTACACAATGCTGGTTGGTGAAACAACTCTACAGTTCAAGCTTTGATAAAGAAAACGACATCATCCTTGCTTAAGGGCATGTTCTGTTGCTGTATATAATTAATACAACACCATGGCCCACTCTACAAGACAGATTTAGAGAGGGAAGCTCAAGTACAGAAGAAGCTGAAGCACACGTCTAACTTAGACTAACTTAGTTTTGTGTAAAGTCCCTGAGAAAATCTGAAGAAATCATTTTGGGGTTCTGGTACCTTATGATATGCGTTTGTCGTTTTTATTTGTCTTACTGGCCAGATGATTATATCTTAACTACAATTACCACCCCACAATTGTAGGTCTCTGCCAACTAATCAAGTCACAGTTTTCATCCACTTCTGTCCAGACTCACGGGTAGCCATGACAGTTGACAAATTCTAAAAGGTGGATGCTTCACACACATCTTCAACCCAGCAGTGCAGAGGATATATACAATCAAACAGTATCAATGTGGACACCATAGACTGTATATAAAGATGGACGATGTGTCTCTTTTTCCTCTGACTGTGCAAAAATGAAGCCAAAATATCCAGGATATGGCCGCTGTCATTTTACACTCATGACATAATTTGGAGCCAGAGTCTGAGTAGTACAGATCTCTGCGGTATTGAGTTTCCACCCCACTAATTGCAAGCAACACCACTGACCTCGAGCTCACCAACTGGCCCATACAGCTGTCACTCACAACATTAAAGCTCCTTTCTTATAGCATATACAGCTAGTTACCATACCTATCAGAAAAGTGAACATTTGAACATACATCAGTGTGATAAAACCACCTAAAATTAAAGAAATGACAGCATCTTTGAAAAAAAATTATTTGACATGTACTTTGACATTTTAGTTTGATCCATGTTCCATCTGCTAACATGGAGGGGGAGGGATTTATAACCTATACTGTAGCCAGTCACCAGGGGGCAATCAAGATGATGTGGCTTTACTTTTATGGAGCGGACACCCAAGATAAGTGTTGCCAAATTAGTATCTGACAAATGTCTCCTCTTCTGTTCCTCAGTAAGGGCATTGAATAATGAGCAGGAAAGTGTTTTTGCAAAAAAGGTTATTACTTAATTTTATTCTATTCAACATTTGTGTGAAATTTTGACAAAATTAACATACATATTCTTCGGCCAAAATTGTGTTTTGAGAGGTCACAGTGACCTTTGACAAGTGGACGTTTGTGCCAAAATTGAGGGTATTTTCTTGAGGTGTTCTTGAGATATTGCGTTCACAAGAATAGGACGAACAGACGGACAACTAAAAAACACAGGATAATGCCTCTGGCCACAGCTTTTGCTGGCATGGAGGCATAAAAATATTCAATATATCCATTGATAATTAATATAACTAAGAGCAGCTTTAGTGTTGAGACTGAAAACCCAACTAATAAGACTCACTAAGAAATGTCCTGGGCTGGTTTTTCAGGCATTTAAACACCACATTAACTAACCTGCCAGATAATAGTGCCTAACATGCATTAAACATGAGTACAATATTTCCAATGACATTTGTTTTAACAAATTTCTGCAAACTTTACTCCACCTCAATCAGGAGAATGATAATTGCAATAATCTCCATCCATTACCCTCAGTAACTCTGGACAACTCTGCCGTTATCACAAGGTAATTAGGTTGAAATATGAACTGACGCTAACAAGACACATCTTTGTGTGGATAATCACTCTCAAAAATGGTGCAAGCTACTGTTTCTGATTTCCAGAACAGACTAAAACAAACAAAAAAAGAATCAGGTAATGAAACACAGGTTGAGAATGCCTCTGAACCTCAGTGAGGCAATCACTCTGTAGTGGACACCGGACTACACCCTAGGGCTCATGGGAAACTCTGTGCCACAGTAGTTCACGATAACACCAAACACCAGACGCAATGACATGAGTCAAGCAGGAAGTCAGGGTGGGTGTCTGTTGAGCGCCCAGAGAAACCTAGATCCTAACCACACACCCCCGTACACCGTCGGACAGCCGCTAAAGTGGACTGTGAGACACGACAGATGTACAAGCAGAGGAAACACTAAAAAAGAACAGGTTTCCGCTGGAACCCCACAAATTGGTAAGATTATTCGTATATAGGAGTTGTTGTTTTTTTATTTGGCAAAGAAAAGTTACGCTCTGATAACATTTCAACAAACTGCTACAATATGAGACGGTGGCAGGTAAGGGGAAAATATTTAGAAAATCCTTTGTAGTTTTCCCCCAGAGGAGAACACAGTAAGATGGTGTGTCTATCCATCCAATACAGCAGCAGAGTTTCTTTGATCACAGAGCAAGATTCGGGTCCATTATGAATGATTATTTTCAAGTGCAGAAGTCACAAGAAAGATCAGTATTGTAACAGCGAGAGAAAAAATTGGCTCTGCTGCCAGTGTAAAGGTCAGCGTTTCATCTGTTGAAGTGTTTTGTTTTGTTTGTTATTTTTTTTCCCTCTCTTGGAAGTCCCTGCCTGCTACGTTTGGCTGACCTCCAGGTCATTATGGCAGCTTTCTACACACACACACAGTCTGGCTTTCACCAGTGGCCACGCTAGAAAAGTTTCAATACCTGGGTTTTTCCAGCAGTTACCTTAAGTTTCCATTGGTTTGTGAAATGGGCACATTTTCGCTGACTGACCAGCAACAATAAATTTACTGTGCTGGGGATCCGTCGTGATACTCAATCTTTATTCTTAACATTCAATCCCTGCATTAAGTGATGATATGAATAAGTTGCTCTTTTCGGGCTAGGCCACACTGTAACAAGACCTGAGGCATGGATTTTGCAAGGCTGGCTTCCTTCGTTTAATTGACTGGGTTTCCCACGTTAAATGACTTTATGGAGCCTCACCTCTCCCATACGGGGGGAGGGAGAGACAGACAAGGGGCCTGTGAGGATAGGAGGTCCACAAAATACCAGAAAGAGAGGAGGGGGAAAGCGGTATACAGACTCCCACTAATGAAATCCATTTCTACCTTTTCCTCGTCTAAAAAGCCTCTTGCATTGTCAAGAGTAAGCAACAGATATCTAGTTACAGAGCCTGATCTGCCTGGAACCTAAAATGAGGGGTATAACAATTTGAGGGGTAAAAAGAAAAAAGAAATCTGTGCTGGACTTCGAACAACATACCTCAATTAGAGCAATTTTGGTTTATTTAGACTGAGTTGCAAAGCCATAAACAACTGTTGTTGGAACAGTGGGACATATCCGTTGCAAGCTTTTGAGGACTTTTCTTAATGCCTTTTTTTGGTGGGGAGTGGAAGTGGAAAGCTTGGGTGAATTACCCGTCATCTCGTCTAGGATGCAACTCTTCCTTCTACAGATTTGAGCAGATCAGTGAAAAAGCCATCAAATGAAGTACCCAACTGCTTTGGGTTAAGAGGGTTGTTTGTAGCGAAGAGGGTTCATCATCGCTCAGAGTCACTGCCAAGTTTTTCAGGAGGGGACACTCCAGCATAGTGAATGTGCATGACTAGCCAGAGTCACTGACATCCGAAAGACAAGAGGCAACGCAGTGCAGTATCAAATGCCAATTAGAATAGGAACAAAAGATGGTCTTAATGTTTTTCACTCTAATGAATAGACAAAATGTTGATCTTATTCTTGCCCGTTCTTTCAAGGCTGGCTTTGGCATGAATCCTTGCTTTACCACAAAGCTAAATGCTGAACCAAAGACAAACAAAAGCAGGAGGACAAGTGAGTGACACTTGGAAACCACTGACTATGCAGGCTGGTTCCACTGGTCATTATAGGACATTCAGTTGAGTTGAACTTACTAACACTTGATTCAAGATAACACCAAAGGAGTCAAAGTAGAGCTAAATTTCCACTGGAAATGTGGTTTTATTTCAAACGGAACAATAATCTAGGTCAACAGGGTGGGAGCTCCACACTTTAAGATGCCCTACATGTGACCTTCAAGGCAGCTTCAGAGAAGACACCAATTGACGCCACCCAGGCGCTGCTGCTTGCATAGTTAATGATGGAATCGCCTTGGATACAGACCTCACTTGGTACTGACTTTATCTCACCATTTCCTTGTTCCGTTGGTAGGGCAAAACAGTTCAAAACTTTATTTAAAAAAATGTATTGCTTAGTAACAGGCGCCGCACAACCTCCACTTCACGGCTTTCTTCTGGTGTTGTTTCGTCCAGCTCACTCAATCAAGGCTCAGAGTGACATGTCATCTGATATTACCCAAGGTTGAAACCTGTGTTGGAGCTGGTTATTTTAAATATCTAAGTCTCTCACTGAATCCTGATTGTCACGTAATTTGCAGGGACACACAGCGCTTTACAGTAAGTGGAAATGAGACACGTGATGTCATCACCAGCAGATCAGCACCTGCTAAAAACTTGTAGTGTGAAAGTATGGCTGGGCAATTAGTTCAATTATATTTTCAGTTACAGTTTTGGCTTCTAACAATCATGAAAACGAGGTTATCAAGATAAAATGATTATTGTGCCGCATTTCGTCTGCAATGATGCTCTCAATTTATCTTGTGTTATAAATCCAGCGGACCCATTTCTTTCACAGCAATTTGCTTTCCCCTTCCCAAAACCCCAAATTTCTTCTCACCCAGGCTGTGGCATATTTAGTTTAGTTCACCATGACCTGAGATTTTTTATTTTTTAACACAAGTTAAATAAATGAATGAGGTTTCTCGAACTGGATTGATTTCTGGTTTTACCAGTCCAGTCCAGCAAACTGGCTGAACCCGCATTTGTCATTATGACAAGTTCTGGCACAAAAGTAGCCTACATCAGCAACCTGTGCAGACGGCCTCACAGCGTTAAATCCAACTCATACTGCATTAGTAATAAGCAGCATGACAACATGATTAATACAATATTATGTTTATAAACAGACTTACGGAGCCACTAGTGTCTGACAGGCTGTGCGCAATTTATTGCCGATCTGAGGCCGGTGTCAGTAAAATGAAGGAGATCAAATGTCAGTAAAGGCGGGAGGAGGGAGAGCTGCCACGCTGTGTTTGTTTACGAAAGATCATGTGTTTTTTGGGGTGACGAGACAAGACATGGCAGACTTAGTCTCTGTCAATACGACAACATTTTGCATATGAAACTAACAAATGAGGCGTCCTAACTTGTTGCTGGCACCGTTTTGAGCTCAACATTCCACGTTGCCATGTTTCTATTTATTCATGCTGCCAACTTTAAAAGCCCCGCATTAAAGAGGAACGGCTAATTCATGAAGTTCAAATGAGGAATTATCTATACGATAAGAAAGATCACCAGGGGGCTAAAAGTTTCTTGGAAATGACCATTACTAATAACTACATAATGCGTAATTGTGCTATATAACTATGATGTCAATACTGACCAAAAGATTTTTTTCGTTATTGAGCAGCCCTATGTGAAAGTACGCTGAATCTTATCAGTCGTTGTTTCTTGAAATGTCTGCTACCCCGGAAATTATCACTTCACTAAGAGCATCGATTACTGTTAGTATTCAGCTACCTGTACTACTCTACCTCTTCTTTTGTAAACAAAAACATAACTAGTAAAGGTGGTAAATCTTAACAGTTTAACATAAAAAGAAAGCTTGTTTAAAAATCTATAAAGAACCCTAAAAAGATGAGGTTTCACACAATTAAAACGTCACAATATCAAATGTGAATGTGGCAAAACCCTTCTCTCATGACCAAGGCCACTAAAGGTTTTTAAGTCTTAAGAAAGGCAGCACACTGGGCTGCACCTAGTCCATTCACTGCCTGGTTCATCTTTCACTCATTCTGAGGGCAAAGGGAGAGAAGCCACAAATGCCAGAACCCAGGCAACAAGTCTCTTTGTTTATAGAGGAAATAGGGAGTGTGCATGTGCACTAACAAGAATACTGCCAGTACTCTCTGTGCACTGTAATTATCTTCCTCTGCAAAACATACTATGGCATTATTTGATTTTTAAAAACATTTATCTTGAAATATATTCAATCTAACTCTTTGAATTGAAAAAAATTGTCGTCTTCTCTCCAGTTCATCATTTTAAATTCAGAATAAAGAGCTTCATAATGAAGACAGTCCTTAATAAGTGCATTCAATATTGCCTCCTGTCCCATCATACGTGTGCAGCCTTGCAAAATGTGTGTACCCTCTTGATGCTAACTAAGAGATGCCTTGCATAACTTAAGCACACTATAAGCTCAGAAGTCGTGACAAGGGACTCTGGCCACAGCACTCAAATCAATAAGCTGTCTACTGAGGCCCGCCCCGTGAGAAGACTACAGACAGATTATGCAGTCCACCACTGATCACTTGGCCCAGTAAAAGATCCTACTCAAGTCTTAGAGCAGCAGTCTCCCCCTAATACAAAAGACGTGCAGGGAATTGAATAGGCAATGACGTAAGCTTTTCACATTCAATTACTTCTAAGTGTTCTTTTCCTCTCCTATGCAATCATTGGCCTATTGAGGAATTAAAGCAATCTGGCACTCATAATGTGATGTTCAATTTTAATATGTCTAGAGAAATGCCTTAAGACAGTATATAAATGGGGATAGTAAAATATTACACATACTCTGTTAAGTGAGGTAAGGTGTACAGTTATCAACAAACATCACTATTAATGTGAACCGGTGTTGAATGTCGATGACCAACGCTGAAAACTTACCAGGACACGGAAGAAGTAGAGGTATTCGGCAGCACCAGAGTAGTTTCCACACTCATACTGGAACTTGGCATATCTGTACAGCGTGTCCAAGTACTCCTGACGAAACTTCAAGAGGAATAGGAGAGTATCAGTATCACCAACAGAGAAAATGTGAATCATTGTCAGACCGAGTCAATCACCGCATATTTTCAAATCAAACATTGTGCTTGCTCTGTAATTTCATGCAGCTGTGGCGCAATGAAATCCCAGTTTTGTGTCATGTCTATTGGTGTTTCAGAGTCAAGGCCTTTTCACACCGGGGACGAAACGAAAAGAGGATTATTTGTTGATGATGTTTTGCATTCAAACCTTTCACAAGTAATCGGAATATGTGCCCTTCATGCATTCCTCCAAAAATTATACTTTCGCACACTCAACTCTACACACTGGAGACAGGCTCGTTTTTCCAAGTGTGTAATGTTGTGTAGAAAAGTTACAAGGCGGTCGTATTTCCTATGGGTGGCGCCATGTTATTGTACCGAGTGTAAACCCTGAATTTAATTGCACTGGTTTTCATCATTCGTGTCTGGACTGAACAGAGTCCAGATTTATTTAATTATATGTAGGCTATGTGTCTGTGAAACATACATGACTTAATACTCAGTTTATAACGTCCATCTTATAATGTCGGGGCTTGGTGGACTTCTCAAGGAAAGACAATAAGCTCAAACGCTTCCAACAATAAAATAAATATTGCTATAACGCTATCGTTTAGTCTATATGGTCAAGTTTTAAAATATACCTTTCACAGCGATTGGGCTGCATGTTATTTCTGACACGCATGATATCTGCAGCATAACATCAGTTAATACATTTGGAAATGACATTAGTAGGGTTGCAACAGTATGAGACTTCCATGGTACCTTAATCATCTCCAAAAATATCATGGTGTCATGGTATTACAGAATTATTATACCCTTAAAAAGGTATGAAACAGATTTTATTACTATCATTGAAACCATCTTTTTTAATAAAAGTATGTGTAAACTACATAAGGGTAAGATTCTCCATCCAGTTGTATTTTTTTTTTAAAACCATAGATAAGCAAATTTACATAGTATGATTTGTCAATTTTCATACTAGGGTCTACCTTGAAACCAGTACACCGCTGTAACCAGAGACATTATATTGCGAGATCAATATCCATAAAGGTCTGTGATGGTATGAAGGGAATTACTGAGTTTATTGCATGAGCAGAAGTCATTATTTTATCGGTTGTCTTGTTTTAATCAGCATCTGAAACTCGCAGAAATTGAGGCAGCAGAAGAAAAAAAAACCCTGCAAAGCGGAAAATGTAAGTTTCAGATTCAGTGTGGATAGGCTTGTGGAGGTAAATGAATTCGATTTTTTTTTTTTTTTTTTATATAGCTGTGCGGTTTGTTTGCATTGATTATCCACGTTTGTTGTCAAAAGACATTAAGGGTGTTGTAATCATCATAAAAATATTACATCTCAAAACCTCTAGGTCGCATCACAGATATTTTAGATATTTGTAACTACATTGCGCATCTAATTTTAATTTCATATTTATTTGTAGCAGTAACATGTTTTTTCCTGCAGTGGTGGCACACCACTGCTAAATGAATATAGAGTAAACACTGCTGGAGCATATCAGCGGTATTTTGCCATGAATGGCAAGAGAATATTTAACTTTTGTAACAAACCTGCCAAGAAGTGGTCATGTGAACTAAATTAGAAATGCATATGTATATATAGGGCTATCATTTCAGGCCTACTTGTCTTCCTATATTTAACTGTACTTCCTGCTCTCCAGTATCTCACAGCAGTGTGCACTGACGTCAGGCCATTTACTAAGATTCAGTACAACTGTGACAGGCAGTGGGTGCTCCGGGCCGCCCAAGCCTTTCCCACAGCATGCTGAGGGGCCCTGAGCCTGGGCTGTGTGGAGGTGCACTGAGGACAGCATGCAGGTCAGCGGGATACCGGAGTGGGAGGGGACCGATGGAGGGGAGGGTAAGAAGCCAAACATCACGGTAAATATAGAACCTCCGGCATTCTTGCGGCTCTATCCACGAGTCCCGAGCTACTCCGTTTATTCTTAACAATCCACCACAGAATGTAAATGTCCGCAGAATTTGTGCAAGCCATACAAACCCCGAAAATGAGTTAAGGGTTTTGGGAAGTAATTCTGCATTTCCCTGCTCAGCCTGCCCCTCCCACTTCGCCCCTAAAACAACCATGGGTTCACACAAGAGCCATGGGAAATGCAGTGAAGAAGTGAGATGTCAGCAGATCAGGCCAACTTACGTTATGTTTTTCTGCCAAATAGTCAAAGAGCATTCGTCCATCTCTGCAGAAAAAAAAGAAAAGGAAAAAAGAAAGAAAGTCAGTTTCTGTAGTTAGAGGCCATTTAACTTGAGTCGCCGTTTGGCTGACATCCTGGTGTTTGGAGTCCCATTCAGGTATATTTTTCCACTTCTGGTCTAAATCAAGAGCTGTACATAAATGAAGACCATTTCACTTTTAAAACAGTGTGATGGGCTGTTTATTACATTTGGTTTGGCTACTTCAAATCTATGCTAGCCATGTCTAACAAATTATGTCTGGTGAGGAAAGTAAATACTGATTTCTAGGCATAGCCTTTGAGTCTCTATGGCTTTGTCAAAATGAAGGTATGCACTGGCTCTTCTAAACTGTTGTACTCTAACTACATTTTAGAACTTTGCCCGTAACCTAAAATCTTTGGACAAAGCCCATAGTTTCAATGTGGACACGGCATTCAAACGAATTGTGTTTCTCAGCTATGTTCACTTGTATAATTTCAATGAATGTGTGTGTATTTGCTGCTACGTGTGTGTTCTGCATGAAGTGAATCTCACTTAGGCTGAGACAGGATTCTTCACAGCTTCAGGACACGCTGTCTTGGCTTGGAGGCTAAAGCTTTGTTTATACTAGCGCAAGACTCCGTGGCACGAGCTTCCGTAAATGGCGGACGAGCTATGAGCATGCACAGAGGCATTAACGCTCAAGGTCTTGTTCGCTGAAATATGCTCCAAAAGGCCATGTGGCGTACAAACAAAATATTTTGTCGATAAGCAGGACATCTTTAGCGTTCCCCGGTGTAGGGGGCTATTTCTTTCCAATTATTTAAGGCCAATTAACTGTCCCTGTGGTCCCCCAATGAAGTTGTAGAGATGTCTGTATAGGCGAACTTGCTAGGCCAGTCTTCCCTCAAATATGTACCTGTTGAACTGAAAAGTGGAGCACGTGCAGTTGGCACAGAGTTGCAAAAATTCAGAGGCACACAACCAACCAATGCGACAGCTTTCACAGCATTCGCACTCAACGCAAAGGGGGGGGGTTACATCATTTTCTGGTGTATAAAGCACACGTCTGGTTACTACGGCGAGCATGAACCATGCTTTACAAGGATGGTCTACATAAGCTCCTGGGTGACAACCCTGTTGTGTGGAATGTCAGCCTGCTGGGCTTTATGGGAACGCAGATCCTGATAAGTTATCTGAGCCACTGGTCAGAACATCCATGTCAGCACAAAAATGACTTTTTTTACTTAACTTTTTAAATTTGTGATCATACCTCTTCAGAGAATGGGCAACAGAATAATACCCGCACAATGTCTTAACACTGATACAAAATATCTTATATTTAGCTTTGCACTTGTTATGAGATTTAAATCAGAGTCAGCTGTTGAGCCGTCCAACAAGAGGCAACTGTTCATGAAGAAGTCTGCACAGCATTACTGCCACCTTCTGCACTGAAAAAGTCAAGGAGCCATCAGCAGCATGTTGAGTCAAAAACCCAAAAGTGGTTTTCATTGCTTTAACAAGTCCAAATAAATGAGAACATAAATCATACATCACTCTAATGGTGATCATAATCCACAGAGTGTGTCTTATAATGACAGATTGTTTATAGATATGGTACGAACATGATTTATTAGAATAGCTGGGCTTGGTTTCTGGCTTCAGTAGTTGTCCAAATAAAGCCTGGTAAGGCATATAGGCCTATTAGCTAACTGTTCAATAAAAGTACTTAGACCATTAGGTTCTATTACCCTATAAAATGCTTTGTAGATCTGTGTGTATTAACCCAACGGACAGGGCATTGAGGTTCAGATATCAACTCTTTTCTCATTTCCAGCGCTGGATGATCCTCTAATGCAGAAGTAATGTTTAAATGAGTAACTGCATAAAGCATAATTTAGGCCATAATGGTGGAATAAAACTGTTGCATGTCCTCTGGCTTGAGAGAGAATTCTTCATTGACCCCAGATGAGTTTCCTATTGTTTTACAAATCCAATGGCATGAGGAAAAAAATATTGTATAACTTAAGACAGACACATGATTCCTCATCCAAAAGGAAGAGTTCCTCCTTACTCCATCCTGACAGCAAACTAACAATAACACAGACATGTGCTAAGTCAATGTTGGTATTATCAGGCTTCAAATCTCGCAAACAGTTCCTTCAAATCTGTGTCTTAAATAAACAACTGTCTGCAGCCCAACTAAAACAATATAACAAAACAGTACAAACTGAAAAGAGATGAAAATGGAAAATGCTTTTGATTAACTGTGCACACACTCGCCAAGAAACAAAGGAAAGGATAAAGCCCGAATGTGACCAAACTATTTTAATCACCGTAGACGACAAAGCAGTCTTAATAAAGTTAACCACAACATCTTGCGTCTGCCTCTTTTTACGTCTGTCTTTGCTGACTTCGCTCAGTGAAAGCCCTGCAAAGCCTTAATACATTTTTCATTCAAAATACAGTTCCATGGACTCTACAAAATCCCTCTGCAATGCTGCTGTGCCGTCTACTGTTTCAAATAACTGGTTTTACTAATCCCAGAATCATGGCAAGTAAGACCAGAAATAAATTTCACAACCTCACTAAGGCTAATCATGCCCTGCATAAAATTCTGTTTTAGGATAATAACTAAATAAAGAGTAAAAATGCGACTCTTGATTAAAAAATAACAGGCTTTACCTGGTGGACTGCATCTGCCTCGTTGTCTCTGGGTCCTCAAACATTTTCACAATGGGCTCTGTCTCTGACTGCAGCTGCTTCAGCTGGGCCACAACCTCTGTCCTCTTCTCCCTCAGAGCTGACACAGGGAGGATAAAGAAAGTCATTAGCTACAGCAACACTATAAGCCAGTATATACATGGTCTGCACCGCAGCACTGAAAACACTGTAAAACAGACTTTACTGCTAAATCAATTCTAAATGGGGTGAGTAGTGCGGTGCAGTAACCCTTTGTGATTTCTATCAAGCAGCATTAGTATCTTCCTTGGTTTTGTGTGTGCTTGAGAAATGATGATGAAGAGTGTGTATCAACACAGAGTCAACACTTACTTTGCGGAATTTCCTTCTCCAAATACAGGCTTCTGTACACATCCATGGCGAAGTCCACCATGTTGGTGTCACTGAGAAGGTCCAGTTTTCCATGAAGCAGCTCCTCCTCATTGTAGATCTAAGAACCAGGGCCGATAATAGAAAGCAGAGGTGAGGGGAGTGTTTCTGTACAATATTATGATCTAACCAGGAGGGTCTGATTAAGTTAGAAAGACTCCTCCTGACAAGACACTACAGAGTGGCATGCTGGGTAGTGTTTGTGTTACTAGTTATTACTACACCAATACCAACGTTTAACTTGTGTAAAATAACAATAATAACAGCCACTGCTAGCCACTTAACTATCATATTACAGTTACAGTCAGCTTAAGTAAATGATGTCATCATCTTTCTGTTTCAAGCTAGAGGTTAGCTAAACAAGGCTAACGTCACTTTCATAACATAATGGGTGTCTGCTGACCCTTTGTGTTGTGAACATTGTTAATAAATATTTTCCAAATTGTTATAAGCAACATGTCTCATACGTTGCCTCAATATGCACTGCAATATTTTATGCTTTTATTGCAAATGAACCACTTGGGGGTTTTTTTAGCTTTCAGGGGTTAGCATCTCCCGAGAGAGCCAGTTGTGACCGTTTACTTCCCTATATATAAGTAAACAGAACAACACCGCTGACCTGCAGTGTACCAACATGTAACGTTATGGAAACATCAACAGACAGCTGTTAACAACCGAGCTACTACTCCTAGTTTAGAAAAGGAGCACTCCTGCAACCACTTGAAACCATAGACTGTGAAAGCCTGAAGCACGCGTGGCTGACTCAGTGTAAAATTGCTAACAATGAAAGCAGGACTTCCGGTACTTTATTTTCAATTTAGAGCACTGAGTGTCGTGATACGGTGCTAAATATTTCACTCGTATGTTTTCGTAATATTATGTTTACTACAGGCGTCTATCTTTACATTTAAGCATTGTTCTGCAATATCTTTCCTCCTATTTTCCCCGACAATTTCCCATTTTGTCACGAGTGACGTCGTGTTCCGCTTTTATTTTGAAAGCAGGAAGCTCTATTTCCCGCTCCTCTCCGGCTAAATGCGGCTACTTTACACAGTTGTAGAAAATGTGACCAACTCTTTCACTTACACGGCTTTCAAAACTGTTCAAAAGCTGTATATAGTTTCTTCAAATTACGAAAAAAGTGTACCGGAATGTTTACGTGTCGAGATTGTTCGTACCTCTTTGACAGACAGGAACTCCAGAAGAGGAAAAACGAGATGACGGTCTAAAAAGTGGGCAATTTTAGTGGTGAGGTCGTATTCCGCCATCTTTGCGCCGGGGAAAGGGAAGTGAGTGCGTTATGATGCAGCTGTGTAAGGAGGGACTGACCAATCAGCGACAGCCTCAACATCTCAATAGGAAATAAAGAAGAATGACTTGTGCTGCTGATATCAGAGGGCTATTATGAAGTATATCACAACTCCACAGTGTATAATAACTGCAATTTGCTTACAGTATGAATTAATGATAATATGGCATTATTTTGGCAGTTTTAGATAGATAGATAGATAGATAGATAGATAGATAGATAGATAGAGCTGCTGCATGGGCTCTTGCGCCACTGTGCAAATCTTTTTTCATTTATTTATTTCAAATATTTATTGTTAAGTTTTGTTATTGTTTGCTCAGTTTTTTTTTGCAGTGGGCAGGATCTTAATATAGTATTATTAATAATAATAAATCATTTTTTAAAATGCAGTTATCAGTTCAGAAGTGTCAAATTTGGGCGAGCTGTCTTGTGAGGTCTAAATTATAATCATATGATTATTTGATGATTATCCAGCGCCCTGTTATGGAGAGAGTAAGTCTCTGCCCTTTCATTCTTGTGCATGTATGGAAATGTGGATGCTTTTTTTTCTGCTTAATTGGTTTCTCAGAAGGATGCATGACTGTGACTTGTAAACCTTTCAAGATTCTCATAATTTCCTTGTGGTGTTGATACAGTGAAACATTTCATGTATAAAGAGGAATCCAAGTGAATGTTTTGTTGAATCTGAAAACATAGGCTTTCCTCCAGACACCACCAATATTTTTTCTAAAAGCCTGTGTGTGACTGTGAATGACATCTTCATGAGACTAAAAACCATTTGAGGGCAAATGCAGTCATGATGAACCCGCACTCACGAGCCGGCTAAATTTGAATGAAAACAACCAGATCATTTCCAATCATCTGACTTTTCCACAAGGTTAGAATGTCTTCACTGTGCATCTGAACCATCCTCTCTTCTCCTCCATCAAGTCAGCAGCTGCCTAATAAAGGTGCCCATGTGTCGACCATACTTGGCTGACAACAGCTAATATCAGCTACTAAATGGCCCATTTCTAATAGGTTACCCTCACACCGTGTTTTCTTGACAACCACACGGCACCGTCTTGTGTCCTCACAATTCTTCCCTTGTTACCACTGGACTCTCTCTTTTCCACTCCCACTTCTCCCTGCTGCCTGATGGCAGGTAGAAATGAGTCATAAACAGACACCACTCACCATGGCCAGTAGCTGTTTTACTGGGTGCTTCTGACACAGTTAGCTCTGGCTCAGTGGCAGCCCGCTTAAAATGAAAAGAAAAAAAAAGAGAAAACACACAGCTTACTTTTCTGAAGCCTCCTTTGTGTCATTTGCTTCATTTCTGGAAAGTGAAGCAGTAAAAGTCACCCATACAATAATTTGGTAACTTTGGCATTTGTCATTTGGGAATTTGTTTCTATTAGATCATTCATAGATTTAATTCAAGTGATTAAAGCTCCAGGAAGTCTGGCTGCCGCTAAGTTGGCTTTATAAGGTCACAATGAAATACTTCCCCTGTTCCTGTTTTTTTCTTTGTGAGCAGCCAGCATGCATACTTTATATGCATTTCTTCATGTTCATGTCTTCTTGCTTTGTGCACAGTATTATTCTTTCACTTGTGCATTCTTGTCAGCATTTTCTCAAAGTATTTTTGAATTTTTGATTGTGTTACATTCTTACTTCTATTTCACTTTTATGTGTTGCATAATTGTGATATTTGATGCTTAAACCTCTTATTTTAATCCAGGATCCCCTTACAGTATACATCTTAGGTTTCTGGACAAAGATTTATAGTTAGGGACTGTACACAACTTGTTTGGGTGGTAGAGGGGGAAGGTATATTTTCCTTTTGACTTAATGTAGGGTCTTAATATTATATTTCAGCCTTAACGTCATTTGCAATATCATTAATAGTTAAATAAATAGCCAAATAAACGACTTTCATACTTACCATCGTTCTTAACTATCATAAATAATCTAAGCGTTTCACTAATGTGTTGATGGTGCGCATTAGAAGTTCCAATAAGATGTTAAATACAAGAATATAATAATTTAGTAACATGTACTTATAAACTGGGGTACACATTTAAACAAGTTCTGCCAATTCACCACTGCTAATTAAATATCTAATATATTAATATACAGCTGTTATTAAGACATGTGGTGACATCTGTAACCCTTGGAAGGGCCTTCAAAGGTTGAGGTCCCCTCATCACATCAATAATTTTTGTACAGTCCCTTACCAGGCAGGCTAACCTCTATGTGTCCTTCCAACCTTAATTCAGTGAAAAATGATCATAACCCAATAATTGCTCCTCCGTGCAACATAAACACATGCACTACATCGTCCATTTTTGGTGTAATTTGAGTTGCATTTTATGTGCAGTGCAGGCAATAATACTTGTTATTACACAATATTGAATTAGGAAGCAGCGGGAAGAATCTTTACCGGTCCAGGCAAAGCCAATAAGCATTCTCAGATAGGTTAAACACCACAAGCTAAATCCAAAATGACAAGAAACCATGTGTTTTAAACAAAGATATGAAGGCCAAATTGCTTTGGTTTCTCCTGTTTCAACTAGCCAGTCTTCTTTTTTAAAAGGTGCCTGGTAGGTAGTATTTTGGAAAAACTTGCATGGAAATTCTCTTAAATTTCTTCAGATTTTGTACCATTTTCCTTCCTGACATCACACTGGTATTTTGCTGACAACATGCCAAAATAACAGACTTCACTCTTTGAATATTCACTGTGCAAAGAGTGAGTAGTGTGGGTGCTATTGTCTCTGTGTTCAAAACTATTCCATGATCAGTTTTTTCATTGATAGAAGTCTCAGATATGCAGGAGTGTGCGAGGAGGGTATATTTGCAAACCCAACAATCCTAGCCACTGGACACCATTAAGGCCTGAACTATGCACAACTCATGTTTTTCAGAGGGTCCAGTGCCAGCTTGCTCATCCATCCCCTTAGAGAAAAGCAAAGCCAAACCCATGAATTGCAGAGAGTTGGGAAAATGGGCAAGGGGTGATTGAGAAAAACAATAAAACAATTCAGGGGGATGGATCCAGGCAATTTCCTGCTGGACACTCAGTAATATCTTGAGCATCAACTCATATGATGCTTTCAGACACTGTCTCACGCTGACCAAACAAATGTAGGCTCCTTTTCTTTGACTTTATGAAATAGCTGAGGCCGTCACAGCAGCAGACTCAACACTCATGTCTCTAAATGGAGAGAGGGGCTTTGCGCAAATTAGGCATGTGGCACAGCAGCAGCAACTTTGTTATTTAAATCTTCTGATGTGGCATTGCAGTAGCTTTGTGAACTTAAATGCTTTACTGCACAGCAAATGAGCTGTTGCATATAGATTCAAAGTTTATACAGTGAAATCACTGGGAACAGATTGGGTCCAGTACCATGGATGCTGTCAGTGCATTTTTATTTTCAGCAAAAGTCCAAAGATCTTTCTATTTGGAGCATCACAAAAAATGTGGCATGTCCAGTGGATTATTATAGGGAGTTTTCAGTTTTGCTGCTAAAAATGTTTGCAGTAGTGGCATTACTGCAAGCACTGAACTTATCTAACCATTTAAGAAAATAAAAACGTGTGTATCTTCAATAGCTGCGACCACGTATGCACATGCATCCACACATTCAGGCATTTACAAACACACTTGAAGGCTCCAGTGATGCCTTGCTACAATTACTGGTTCATGTATTATGAAATGTGTGTGTGTGTTTCTATACTGTCAATCATGTTACATGAACCACTTTAAAAAATAATGCACTTTTTTGTTATAGGCCACTCCCACTGTCCCCCCACTTTTGCCAGTTGGCATGAACAGTTAATCAGCTGTCCTTTGGCTTATGACCAATCTTTCCACAGAATCTTGTGCAAGGTGCAAGTAATGCACCTTTTTGTTATACTGTAGGTCACTCCCCCCAAACTGGCACGAACACAAACACACACCTTTATAAACACATACACTTGACCTCCATGCCGAATGTCAGCCCCCTAGGGTGGAAAGGGTGGTCACCAGAAGGTGGGGAAATTTGCGTGGACCTACTTACCAACTAACCGACTGACCAAACTAAAGAGCGCCCAACTGAATAACAGAGCGACAAACTGTGCGACCTATAGAGTTGCTGGTCGCAGCTGAAAACAAAGCAACTGATAGTAGGGCTAATAATGAACAGATCAAACATATGAAACATAATCATAGTAGATACAGTAGTTGCCTCACTGCAAAGATATGTCTAATTTTACACGCACAGGAATTTCAGTGTAATGTATTGTATTTGCAATATATTTGAGTGAAGTCTATAGACCTGCTGTTGTATTATTGTCTTTTAGGAATTCACAGTGCTTCACAGAGGTTAACTTCTTTCCTCAGGTTCATGTAAGCCCCCCAGATCAGAGCCAAGTCTGGTCCAAGGATTCAATTCAATTCAAAACACTTTATTTGTCCCCGAGGGGCAATTAAAGGAGGACCCACTGTAGATCGAGAGTACCTCTAGGGCACCAGCACATCCCTCATATGTCCGATCAGATTGGGATCTGGGGTATTTGGAGGCAAAGTCGACACCTTAAGCTCTTTGTCCCATTCCTTGGGTCATTCCTGAGCAGTTTTTGTGGTGGGGCATGGTGCATTGTCCTGCTGTGGGGCCACTTTCATTGACAAGTGCTATTACCATGAGGGGGGTTTATTTTGTCTGCATTGGTGTTCGGGCGGGTGAAGGGCGTTAAGTAGCATCCACATGAATGCCAGAATCCAAGGTTTCCCAGCAGAACATTGCACTGTAACAAGATGATCAATGTTATTCACTTCATCCGCCAGTGGTTTTAATGTTTTGGCTGATCGGTGTTTATACAGTATATATAAAAAACTATGAGTTTTGTTATGCACAACCCCTAACTTTATTATACCACATCTCCCCTCCTCGTGAATCACAATTTAACCCCTGCAAACAAGATATAACGTGTTTGTGATCTTTCTTCAGATGCTGGTAGGCAGATTTTGCTACCTTCAGACAGAGCCGGGCTAACTGTTTCCTCTTCCGTCCAGTCTTTACATAAAGCTAACCAGCAGCTGGCTGTAGCTTCATATTTACCATACAGATAGGATGCTGTGGGAGTTACTGGGAACAAAACATTAGTTACATTCACCCTGTTGGTTGGGTTGACTGAGAAGCACCTTGGCAGGGGGAGATTACAACATTGCACATTGCCAAGTCATAGTTATGTTAGAGAGCAGACCACCGTGAACTGTATCCACACAGAGGTTGAATCTGACAAACAACAATCAGCTTGCAGTAACTGTGCACAATTAGTTTGACATTTGGGGAAGTACGCTCATTTGCTTTCTTGAGTTAGATGAGAAGATTGATACCACTTTCATATCCAGCCAGGGTAGTGAATTCAGAGGTTTGGGCTAAATGCTTATCAAAACTTTAAACAAAGCCCATTACAGTGGAGTAAATATCCACCATTCCTGTCTATGTAAATCAAAGCAAGCGTGTGTTTTTGAGGGACAAACAGTTGCAGGCAGTGATAGCTCTGACCATACAGGTTCAATACAGGGGTGCTGTCAGGAACACCGACACATTTCAGCATGCACAACAGATATCCATCATTCTACGTGTTTGTCTTGCAGAAAATACTACTCAGCCTTAATGGGATAAACTCAAAGGGCGCTGGAGTGATGGGCCAAATATTCCATGAAAAACCTCAGCTCTCCAGTTCCCTGAAAGCTTTCTTGGTCAACAAATGAATCCAAGAGAGGGAGAGGAGATGACACTGCCAAAGACACCCACCACTGGCCCCATTCTAATATCTGTCAAAATATAAATCAATAAGACCTGAAGACAAATGACTCGCCGCTGGATGCTGCGAAGCCAAGCATCCCCGCTCTGAATCCGAATTCCAGCATCTCATATGAATTTCAATGATTCTTTTGTAAACTTTTTAGATATGCATCACCTCGCTCCGAGTGCGTGTCAGGTTATAAATCAGCGGCCCACACTCCTGATTCGCAGCCCAGTGCTGACTTCAGCACTGTCACAGTCGATGGCAATGGGATGAAGGTTATCGACTAGGCCTATGGGCCAGAAAACGATACAAACTCCCAGTGAGCACCCAGTGGCACCAAGCATGGCAGAACATCTGCGCAACACATGTCTGCAGCACAAACAAGGAGTGACTTGTGCTCACACACATCGGCAATATCACAGAAGACACACAGGGGAGGCGATCAATATCTGACCCCCTCTAATCCTTCCTCAGCAAGCTGTGTTCCCATGCTCGCTCCGCTCGTTATGCACAACTTCACTTTGCCTCTGCAATTTTCTTTGCAAACATGACATTACAGAGAACATGGCGCTATCTCCAGATATGCGGTCATGAACGTTCTTACCAGAAAAGAAAAGTGAAATCTGATAACTCTAGATTATGCTGTTTAGTTACAGGCTTCCACTGCACGGGGGATGGGATTTGAATATTCCTCTTCCTGCGGATTTTAAATTTCTGTAATAATTGCTATTGTGTGTATTTATGTAGCTAAGTGGAGGCCTCTGAATAAAACCACTCTTGAAATAATGGAAAGAAAGTAAGACCAGTGAACAATAGCCACGAATGTCAAACCTCAACTCGGACCCCCTGAGAGGTTGTAGAAGTGCTTTATATTTCAAGTTGGAATCATGCAAAAAAATATGGCTGGAATGAATGAACTTCACCAGCTGCCGCAACTTAGGATGGAGATGATGTGATTCTTGGATATGAGGGAGAGAAAAATTTCAATATTTGGCTCGGAGGTGTCAAAATTGTCACGTCACTGCCAAATACTCTCTTAGAGATCAAACTTTCTCTTTAATAAGTCTGCATGAAGGTTATGTAAGATTAGGCTCAAATGAGAAGTCCTCCAATATGACTTTTTTTTTACTGTAATAAATTCCAGGAGGAGCACAGGAATGTGCTCATGTGGAAATCAATTTATGGTCTCCGAAGCTTGTAAGGATGAGTATTTCTACTTCTAAATTACCATCACTTCTCATGATAAATGTTGCCATCACCTAGAGTCTGTGCTGAAGGCTTTTGGAGGTAATCTCATGCATGATGATGTTAAATCCTTGTTCAGATTTAATGAGAAAGGACGATTGGCTATTAAAACCAATCTAGCAACACATAATATACTACATGTGGTAATACTCCAATCCACAATAAGCAATCACGCTACTACACGGGGTGTCAGGGGAGCAATACATCCTAAGCTTCGTACTGTGTGAGTAACGTCAATTACCAGCGTGGTGCTGCTCTGACATGGGGCTGAATATTGTTCTTGGCACCGAAGCCAAGAGTGAGAAGAGCAGGAGAGTGAGGAAGCCTAATTGTGATGTGCCATAATTTCCCGCTCAGGGCCTCTCACTCAGGATATGGGTGAGGTCAAAGGTGCAATAGAGGGAGTCCATCAGAGGCAAAGCGTGCTGAAGTCATCTGTACAGAGTTATTCGCGGTGAGGTGAAAGCAACTTGGTCAGACAGGGGACCTAATCAGATTTCAAAGTAAACACGGTGCCGCCGGCTCCAGAGGGCTGAGTCCAAACATTGTTGCTAATTGCATCTGTCTTCATTTTCCGCAACTCACTGTACAACACCAACGAAAAAGAAATCTAGATGGAACAAGAACTATTTCAAAACCGCAGAGAGCACCTCAAACTTACCTCAATTTTTAGTCCATAACTGTTCATTTTAGAGATTGCCAACTCTGATTGCTTCTGTCAGAAATCAAAATATAATGCCTGTGAAGTGTTTCTACTGGAATATTTCTTTTTTTTTCATACATGGAGACTGAAAAGGAAAATATATATATGCTTGTCCCGTGTGCCATATGTGGGGGCTTCCAGAGCATGGAAACCTACGTAAGCACCAGTCAAGTAGTACAATTTGGGTTTTCAGATGGCTGCAATTGATCTCCCATATTGTGACATTTCTGTACAAGAGAGCAGCTCCAAGTTAAACAGGCGCCTTATGTCAAGAGGCTTTTTTCACCACCACCACATCCAGCTGCATCTCAAAGTTATAGACAGCTTGTTCAGAGAGCGCTTTTACCATCTTGTCCTGAAATCCCAGGAGTCACACCCGCTGCATGGTGTTTATTGCAGGTCACTGTTAGGGCCCTGGCCTTCAGTGGCACCTTGGCAGAAAGGGGAAAGCCCTCTACCCAAGGGACAGTGCATGATTGTTTTAATGTGGTTTCTTTGGTATTTTGCGTTCCAGCAAAAACCCAACCACATATCAACTGACTGCCATGTGCAGACTTGAAAATTACAAGTGCACACAGATCGCCAAAGCAGAGCGTAACTTAAACTGTACACAGTGTTATTGTTTGTATCCCTGACAGAGATGATGACATTTCATCATCCCCTTGTGCACTTGCCCATTACTGATGATGCTAAGCTGTTTCAGTGTCCTTGAGAGGGAAAAAAATCTCCTTGTTGCCCTTTCACAATAGAACACCGACAAAGTATGCATAACAGTAGGCTGTGTGCAGCAAGCAGTGCTGGATATGACATCAGATCTCTGAAATGTCTCTGTAAGCAAGTTTGTGCTGAGTCCACATCAACAAGTGTATAATGTGGTAAGAGAGAAGTGTGTAAGCAAGCATACACTGTGAGGGGATGAGATTCACAGAGGCTCCTGAGGGAAATCAGGATAAAATGGTAGATGTGCTTGGAAAGCACTTTTCATATTTTTGGATGAAACTGATAGATTCTAGGCTCAGCTGACTGTCCTACCCAATACTTAGCAGGGGAGTTATATAAAAATGGAAATGGAGCATGTGAACGACATCATCTGGATGGTAAAAGTCTGCTGTTGCCTGCTAACCAACATGCTGTATGTTGCTGACTGCTTAACAGTGAAAGTGTGGGTTTTACAGTCCACTGAAATTTCATATACCCTGTGCCTAAGCCTGAACATGTGCACCTGAATGAAAGTCAAGGGAAAACACTGAGTTATTCTGTTGATTTGAACATGTAAAAAAACAAAATAAAACATAACAAAACAAAAGAAAAAAACAAGACACTGTCAGCAAAATAGTAATGACAATCATTACTGTAATAATAATAATAATAATTATTATTATTATTACATTACATAAAATAAGAGGAATGTTTTTTGTTTTATTTTATTTATTATTTGTAATTTTAAAAAATGACTTTCCCAGTCTTATCTTATTTTGTTTCATTTCATCTCACCTCAATTCATATTTTATTTTATTTTATTTTATTTTATTATCAACGTCAGGTACGCCCACAGCTGACAAGCCCGTGACGTAGGCACGGCGTCTGTTGTCAAAAAAGAAAAGATGGCGTCGGTGGCAGAAATGTACGATGTTGGCTGGGAAGGTAAGACAACGGATAAAATGGATTCTCCTTCAGTGTCATTTGGACATGTTTGTGTATTTTTAAAGCATTCAGTGTTTTCTTGGTATTTTTAATATACAGCAGCATGAGGGAAAGTTGTCACAGTCCCAGAATGAAAATATGAGCTAACAAGTCGGCGTGTGGAGGAGTTAGCTAATGCTAGTTACCATGGTCAGCTAATTTATCGGCTTAATCCGTACAGTAGACCCACACAGTACATCCGTACCAGCTCAATAGCAGTCATTCGTAGTGTAGCTGTTGACGGTGCTAAAGTAGCAGTTAACGTGAAGCAGTTAACGGTGTCTGTCTGTTTTCAGATAACCACATAACGTCTGTAGCATGCTAGCTAGCCATAGCTAGACTGCCATGGCTTCGGCTAACGTCAGCGTACTTTGCAACACATCTCTTGTTCTGCAAAAACACATATAGCATAGTAATAACAGTGCAGTTGTAATGTTTATGCCATTTTGTCCACTCGCGAGTGCATCACTAGCACATACATAACCGCTGTGGTTCCGGTCCCTTTGATAAAAACAATAATTAGATGTATTGATTTTACTGTGTATTGCGGGGTGTCTGAATGGCCCCGATAATGTAAACTTATGTCTTATAATCCACATTAGTTCAGATGACGGATAGACAAGGAAAAACGTTACTGCACATTACAGTGAAGCTTTATATGTATGCGTTTTCACACTCTCATCCCAAATCATATAATGCACAGTCTCAGAGTTACAGGACCAGGCTTGATACATCGTGTCGTTAAGTGTTGTTGTTACAAATTGTAACTGTCTTCTTGTTCAAACAACTTTTTCCACAGAGATGAGAGACAAGCTGCGTAAATGGAGAGAAGATAACTGCAGAAACAGTGAACAGATTGTGGATGTTGGTGAAGAGCTGATCAGTGACCATTCATCTAAACTGGGAGACGACAGTAAGTGTGTCAGAACTACAGAAATCGGTGCATACTTAACGTCATTCCAGTGATTTATTTTTTAGCAAGCACACACACTCATGATTTGGCCAACACAGACTGTGACTGTGAGATTCATCGTTATTTTCAAATGGACCATTAGACATGAGATTAGACAAGTTGAGAATGTCCCTTTTATACACCAGTCTTTAATTCATTTATAACATTAAACAGGTTATTATAAGCACACTGAATTAGAGAAAACACTGTTTTAATAAATTGATAACACAACAGACAGCTTGTCATCATTTCCTTGTGGCAGGCAGCACTCATCATATTATAGATGCAAGAGATGAGACTAGCCAGCAGGTCTGTTCAAAGTTCAAAAACATTTTTTTGAATGAGGATCTTCTGCCTTGTGGTATCAAAAACCACTGAATGTCCCTCTGCAAAAACAGTCAGGCTAATGTTATTGACTGTGGGTTCATCTGTGCAACTTTGTGAGATATGATTGATCTAAGTGGGCGATTTCCTGCTAGCTAGATTTTTTTCCTCTCCTCTCTCTTGCGGTATATATTTTTCTTTTGGATATATTTCTAAACAGGATCTTAGGTTTCCTGTGATGTGGAAAATACAAATAGACACAGTTGTGGCTGAAAAGCCAAGTCAAGAAATACAAGATCGCCTCCATTAAACAGATATTTAGGAGGTCTGATGGGGGAAAGTTAAAATACTTAACTTGGAAGAGTATGAATAGAAGCAGGTGACTTAAGCCCTATTCGCACGGGACTAGTATTACCTGGGAATTGCTGGTAAATTGTAATTATTCCTGAGGTTGTCTGTGATCTTTATCCCATGCGTAGCTGACATGTCTGTAATTTGTCAAGTAAAAATTCTGCAGATTACCTTCCATATTTCACCAAGTACAGAGGTCATGTAATAATATTAGTTCCGTGGGAATCGGCATCTTGGTGATTTGGGTTGTTTCCAATGTTTCTGTTTTTTCCGCGCCTTGTTTCTGCCTCTTTCCCAGTGGAGGAATCCAGAGGCTGAGTTGGCAATTATAAATGAAATTTTTGACAGTGTTGTAGGTTTAGAGAGCGTATCCCGCTACACAGCATGGAGACCTGTTTACAGAAAAAGCAAGCTCAAATCCATCAGAAGAAAGAAATCTTGAAAGATGAGATGGATAACCTGTGACAATGTGTGGCAGATTGGTTCAGGGGGGGAAAAGGAGGTTAACACTGTTTATCTTAAGTAGTAGTGCTGTGTAGTGTTTCTGTGTTGGGTAGAGTGGAGTTATAAAGGACTGCGCATCATATCCGAGGGGAAGATGTCAGTGTGTTCTTGTTGGGTCCCAAGGTAATACTTGTCCTGTACGAAGAGGGCTTTAGATGATGAGTAGGTAACTTCACAAAAAATAAATTATTTGATAAACTGTAAAATCAGAAAATAACTTTGAAAATTGATTATATTCCATATCGAAAGCAGGGGTACAGTTAACTACACAGTAATTGTAAAGGTAGAGTAGGGATAGTCCGCTGCCTGGTAATGCACTGAGTACAGTATGCTGTTGATTTTGTGAGACTGTATTTTTGAAGCAGCGGGGAGTTTTACTTGCATAAACATATCAAAGGTCATGGTCTCCCTTAGAACAGCACTGTCCTGCTGCATTTCCCCATAAAACTCTCCCATTTTCCCTAGTCATTATGATTCATACAGTCCTCAAAAGAAGCGGATAAACACTTAACATGCCATGGTTTTATTGAAACCAGCTCTTAAATTGGCTGTGAAATGAGATGGCAATTATCAAAACAAGAGCTGGAATCATTAAAGTCAAGAAAAACTCGAGGCATTTGTTTGTTTTGGCATGACCTGCCAGTTTTAGGGTGGAGTTGGATTTTATTATTCTTTTCAATTAACAGGGGGTGTTCGTTTGGCCGAGCATGTCCAGTTTGCTTGTCAGAGCTGTCTGTATAACATGTTGTATTAATTCTATTAATTGGCTTCCGCAGCCAGGCTATTAGTCAGTATGTTATAATGATACAGTTGACTGAATGAAAAAACATTTCAATAAACTTTTCATTTTTTTTTATAGCTAACCACCAAGTGAAACATGTTAGAGGGAATGGTTGTGCTTGTTAATGATGGTGCACAACTTGCCATGCTCTACAAGTATATAAATACAACAGTGCTGATGTGTTCAGACTTGCTTGAGATTTGTTTTCTCTATCTAAAGAAACATGTGCTTGACAATACTCAACCATAAGGTCTCTACACAAAGGGAATTTCAATAAGCATCATGGAGGAGAAAGCAGACAAAGAAGACATGTGTAATAACCACTCTTTAACATCAGGTACAAATCAATATCGCAGTACTATGTCACAGTAGCAACATACTGTGTTCATCTAACCCATTATATTAAAAGACAAGCTGTGGAGATGTGCAAAAGTCTATAATTTAATTGACTATTGTTAGAGCCTTCGGTAGGATTCAAGGAATTCAAAATGTAATCACCCACCAAAAATAAAATTTACTACAAACTTGTTTCCACCTGGTATTATTATGTGTCTAGGGTGATCTGATCTCAAGTGGACAACTCTACATCTGTGTGTTCTCACCTAATTTCTGAATGCCTCTCAATATGCATCTTGAGTGATCACTTCTTAACGGATCTCAGTGACAGGGCTATCTGTTAGCATCACAGGAGCTAACGTTACCTACCAGTCATTAGCGGATTTAATGTCAGAGTCAAGCCATATCGGTGTTGGTGTGTGTTTGTTGGCACTGTTTAACTGCTGCTGCTGTGTTAGCTTGTGCTAACCAGCCAGGCGTTTAATTAAACATTTGCTGGGAGGAGAATGGCTCCGGAGACTGTCCATCAGCTCTGCATCTATGTACTGGACCAACAGAAAGTTTTCCTATTTGGTGGAGTGTCAGATAAATGAGGATGCAGCTGAGTAGGCGGGCATTCAGTGTGGCGTAGGACATATTCGTGTCCACACTGCTGAAAGAATGTGGACATATGTGGCCCAGACCACGTCCAAAAGTGGTATGCCCGATCACATCTCAAGACCTAGTGAGGAAGCATTTGGTGCATTCACACCTGTACTTAAAGCTGTCCACTTGTGATCCAATCACCCAGGATGCACGTTCATACTGGCTGTAAAAGAGACCTTTTATGTTAACATTCATTAATGATTCTATTCGCGTTGAAAAGGGTCATGATATTCAGAACCTTTATGTAAACATGTCGCTAATGCTTTAACATCACTCACTTACCAAATAAATGTTATATTGTGTGTGTGTTAAAACTGATATTCACACTTTTATTTGTAGTGAAAACAGACACATGTTGTTAACCCAAACGGATTTAGCTGTTAAAACTTGTTCTGGCATGTGAGCTGCAGTAGCTTTTAACACAGTCACAGTACCCAGAGTGAAGGAAGAAAAACAGCATGGCATTCACAGAAATGTTAGTTCAGCTACTTTGGTTTCAAAACGCATCAGCTGTGTTTTTTAACGATGTTTTCTTTTTAATAAAAAGCAGCTTTGCTGTCATTTACTGCCGAACTTGCCACCTTATCCTTTTTTTCCTCTGATGGTCACCTTCTTCATGTCTCTGTAATGCTAGTAGAAAGTGTGGAGAAGACATCTAATAATGAGGGACATGAATTACGTGTGGGGGTGTAGGGTCATACTCAGATTCAGCTTCAGTCTGAAATTGAGAAGTGATTATAACAAACATAAAAACTTATTTTCCTTGATAATGTTACACTTCATTTCCTCAAATGTAACATTATTACTGAAATTGAATTTGTAATTTACTACCAGCTCACTGTGGGGAAATGAATAACATGACCGTAAAGCCTTACACGAGGGCGTTTACTTGAAATGGTCCTGCATTTATGATTGTAGTTCTGTCCAAGTTTTAAATTAATGTATGGCTTTTGAACACTATCTTTAATGTATCCCATACAGAAAATAGTAAATGTAGCAGAACATATTAAATGGAACAGGAAAGTTCTTTGAATGAACTCTTAAGCTGTTGGTTCACATCATGGAAGCTTGTTTGTGTGAGCAGAAAACATGATGTGCAGCTGTTGGGGACACACTCGTAAGTTGGGACGTCAAGTGTACAGTTCAATATATCATTTTTTCATGTTACACCAGGCAGTGGAATGGAAAGGGCGTTAACACAGTCTTCTTTGTCTGTGTCTCTTCTGCCCAGTATGGATTATTTATGAGCAGGTGATGATTGCAGCGCTGGACTGCAGTCGGGATGACTTGGCTCTGGTAAGTTTTTACCGCTCTTCCTCACACGCCCTAGAGCTTCAAAAGCCATCGTTCACTCTCTCACAGCCATTCCTACTTTGCAGCACCCCCCTCTGCCAAATGTGAAAATCTGATTTTTATTTGGCCAAATAGTATTACTCTGTCTGTACTTTGGAAAAACAATTTGCTGAGAGTTGGAATTAGAGGGTGTAGCAAATGAGAGGAGAAGCATGCTTCAAGTGTTAGCTGAACTTGGCCATCATTTATGGAGTTCAACTGCTTTTTCTCTTTTTTCCCTCAGGATTTATTTGCCACCCTAAAGCTTAATGTGATGTTTCTGACTGCTTGTTTTGAAATATTCATAGCTCTGAAAAATGGTCAAATCTGCATGGGATTAAAAAAAAGACAAGAGATCATGATTATTGAAATGGTTAGTCTCCAATCAGTAGGGATGCAGCAACTCCCTTGGCGAAAAAGAATGACTCATTAAGTACAGAAAAGTCAGAACTCAGTCATTGGAATTAGTTGTCTGTTGGCTATCCTCTGAGCCCCGCCGCCAGACTTAAAAAAAAAAAAAAAAAAAAAAAGCAGAAGGACCAGCCTTCAGCTGATGGATAGCGCAAACAATTCAGATCCCACTGCAGACTTTTTTCATCTCATTGAGGATAACACTGAATGTGATTATAAGCATTCCTCAGCTCCTTCACTACTGTGCGATCAAACAAGTTCAAGCTGTGTGTAGAGGAGGAAGTGGCAGAGAGCATCCTCACTCCCCTTTTTATAGTAGCAAACACAGTCGCCTAAATGGTTAACACACAGTAGTAACAGCCGATCTCACATCTAAGGCTGTGAAATTGGCCTTTTGACTTTGTTTTTAAGTCAGTGTATTAAGTTTGTTTAGCTGAAACATACGCAAAAAAAATCTGACATTTTCAAGACAGGTGGTTTGTATCTGTAGAGGTATGTGTGTGTGTGAGAGCAAGAGTGTAAAATAAACTTTAGTTACAGCCAACTATAATTGGTCTCTCTCCTCTGCCCACATCCTTGCAGACCTGTCTACAGGAACTGAGGAAGCAGTTTCCAGATAGCCACAGAGTGAAGCGATTATCGGGCATGAGGCTGGAAGCTTTGGAAAGGTAAGCATCGGGTACCAAAAGCTCCAGAGGCATAGGAGACAAAAAAAAAAAGCTCAGCCTCACTGTTATGTGTGGTACTTTGGGAGGCTTGGGGGCGAGAAACTCTTAGCAGATCCTAAGTGGTACAATAGTCTGGGTGTGTGTAAGTGCAGTATGTGTGTGGGGTAGGTTGTGTTTATGTTGGATCACCCAGCATTCCTTTGGAGACGAGGGGAACAGAGAGAGGAAAGGTTCAGCACTGGGTAGTCCTGTGGCCCTTTTAGCCTGAGTTAGGGATTCCCGGGAAGGAAGTGGTCGGATCCCACTGTTATTCTGGGGGTCCCTCAATCTTCTCTGGTTTCTATTCCTCCGTTGTTTCCTTATTTTGTTACTTTCTCTATTTTTCTCTCTCATTGGCCTCCCTATTTCCATGCTTCCTTTCTTGTCCTTTTTTTATCTCTGTACTGCAAGTATGACTTGGCCCTGTTAAGACTGATATGTCACCACAATCTCAAGTTTGCCCCCTCCCCTCCCTGCAAAGAGGTGTTTTATTTGTGAATTTGCAGTTTATAAAAAAGTAAGCAGAATGGAGAGCATGAGCAAGTAAGATAAACAGGGGGTATTTTAGTCTGTACTGAGCTAAAGTAAGGGTAATTCAGTCTGTTTACTCACGTTCCCCACCCGGATCACCCTTGCTGGTTTATCGGTTATGTCAGAGTTTATGTGATAATTGAGAGTGATTGCTTCAGCACTGTCAGATTAAATAAACGGCACACTGGGATCTAATTGGCAGCAGACAGAGCTACACTTGAATGACGCAGCTTCAAACAGCAAGGCCCTTCCCCTCCACACACGGTTCCTAAATAAATAAAGCAAATCAAAGTGGCTCGTGAGTGGTCGCCTGGTGCCATCTGAAATCTCCCAAAGTGTGGCTGAGTAATAAAGTGAATGTGAGGGAAGCAGCAGCGCTGGAAGTGGGGCTTCTCAGTGCTAATGGGAACCAGAGTTGCTTCTGTCTGTTACAGGCTGTGGGGCGGGACAGTTTCTGATCACTGAACCCTGCCTTTGGCTGGTGAAACGTCAGCGTTGCAGATTGCCCCTAATAGAAAAAAAAGTTGCAGAAATCATCCTTCAGCGCCTGATTTGACATGACAAGTGAAGTGTGCTTACCTCCTATTCCCAGATTTCTTTACCGTATGATTTGATATTTACAGCTCATAAATTTCCCCTTTAAACAGAATCATGTGGGCTCAGTCCAGCAGTTTGAGGCACGCTGCGTTGGATATTGTTGCTTATCAGGTTCACGTGTGTGTATTGTGGTTTTATGTATAGGCAAAGAGACGGACAACTGAACCAACAACTTAGCTGTGGATCTGGACAGATGTAAAAGCAGCAATTTGATTTTGTTTAAAGGTGAATCAAACTGGATACAATCAAATGAAAATACAATCTTCAGAACAGCACTTTGTTTGTATTGATTTCATGACTCATTGTGAAGTGATATAAGTGTCTCACAGTGTGGGCTGTGTGACCAGCAACCTAAACTTAAACGAGTGTTTATTTCTTCCTTTAGATCACCACTGATTTCTGTACAGCCTCACTGTAATCATAGGAACCTGCCATGCTGTATACAGAAACTTGATTACCTTGAACTGTGTTTGATTTCCCCACCACCTAATTTTACCCGACTGGGGACTGGGATTGTTTAAAAAAACAAATTTGTGTTCTCTCTCTCTCTCTAGGTATGACGAGGCCAACAAGCACTATGATGCCATTCTCCAAGACGACCCCACCAATACGGTAAGACTGAGAAGTCGGGAAAGAAAGGGAAAAATCCCTCAGCTTAACATTCTACTTTGCTTCACTTTGTGGTCTCAGCTTTTTGGAGGGCTTTAAATCTGCCGAGGCACTTTGGTGTTAGCAGTGTGAGTTTGCTAAGTCAAACTCCCCTTGGCCTCTCTGACCTTAACCACAGTGCTCATCAGCCTTTCACCCACACAACTGAAAAGTGTTTAAAGGAGGGGGGCTGGGTGGGTGGGGGGTGATTCATGTTCTTAGTCAGTGGCAGACATGTTTGGTGGAAGTAAAGCATAAATAAAGGTCTGGCCTTTGAAGATGGTGATTTACTGGACCTTTCAGACCCCTATACAGAGTGAACAGGGCTGAGCTTCTGTCCCACCTTCTCCAATGCTGTCTCCTGGCTTCAGGTGCGAAGTCTGTAGTGTCCCGTGCTGTTAAAACAGACAAGCCCTGACTCTTACCTTTCAGAAGCTCTCTCCTTGCTATCTTCTCTTAATTTACCGTTCATCTGTGTGAAATGACTTGCAGAAGCATGTCTAGCTCGTGTTCTGCCAATCCCACACCACCAACCCAAAACATAATGTACCTGCTGTTAATTGTTTCCATAAGGACATGTGGCCATGCGAGAAAATAAATCTTTTAAAGGGTTTTCAGAAGAAACCATGACCTTATTTATTTTGGCTAGACCCCTCACCCCTCACCCCAAAGATGTTCGACAAGTTTCCTGTGCCATACTGACATATGGATTCTCTTTACATGTATTAAACATTTTCTCCTAGCTGGCAGAGTGGAGACACAGCATAGACATTTGTGCTTTGGATACTCTGCAAAGATTCTTCACATAGTCAGTTGTCTGCCTTCAACAAATATAAGGTTTACTGAAAAAAAAACCTAATAAGCCTTACCTTGCTCTGATGCACCCTACCGTATGTGCTCTCACTGTGGCCTAGAGGAATAGCTCCCTCATCTTTATCTAGCCATAGCTGCTACCTCCCACCATGTCTCACTCCCACCTTCACTTAGTCAAGACCATCTCTGTTTATTTTCTGCTTTTGTTGCTGTTGGAAGTTTGAGAGTCAGATTGGCAAGTCAGCCTTTAAAACAACTGTTTTCATAGGCTGCTCTCCTCAGTTATATTTCAATTTGAAAAGCGGTCAGGTCACGGAATATACTTCTTTTTAAGGCAAGGGATTGCCTGAATGTCACAACAAAAGTGGCATGGGTTGTGAAAGAGCATTTGTGCTCAAAATATATCTTGTCGGGTAGGGCTGAAGTACGATTATAATTAGTTTTCTGTTCTGTTTGTTAGCATCCAGTGAGTATATGAACTATCAAAAATGATGCTGCCTAAAACAAATGCCACAGAATGAACAGCTGGAAGATTGCAGACTGACTTAATTATAATTTCTCAGTCATGGCTTATGCATCTCTGGCGACACAAATAATGAACGAAAACATTTGTATGATAGTCTTCTTTCCTAATTCCTGCTGAAGTCTCGATCCATGCCATGTCTGACAAGGAAATAACGCTGGGATGGTTGCAGCAAATTCTTTGAAAAGGTTTTGTCCCACTCATGCTGTCCAGCATGAGATTGAGGTAAAAGCCACAAATCACGTTATTTTCTTGTAACTCTGTCATTTTCATATACAAAAGGGGTGTTGCTCCAGCAAATTTAGGTTCAAGTAATTGGTATAATCTGCAACAAATTGCTTTGCATTTAACCACTGTTTTGACAATGGGAGTTGTAATTTCAGTGAATCCCAGGGCACCTCCCCGACATGGCACAGATCCTCTTGGGATTCCAGGGACATCCACGGAAAGGGAATGGTCGGTTTCCTGGTCTCTGCATGCTGGATACTGCCACCCAAGCGAGCGTAGGCTGTCAGTCAAACCTGGGGCCGGGAATGGAACAAAACAGACAAATAGCTCTTCTGTCCATGGGATGTTAACCTTAAACCTTTTTCCCACAATCCTTGTCCTGAATGACTTGGGCGTAGAGGCAGAGGGTGAAGCGATGATATGATGGCATAGTTTAGGTCACCTGTCTTGAAGTGAGGGCTATCTCCTCCCTACATGTTCCCCAACATGCTCTTAAGAATCGGGCAGGGGACGGGTCTGAGAAATGGCGGAAAATTGGCGACCACAAGGAAGACTTGCGAGGCATCCCAGCATGCGAAGCAGAGATTGGAAACTGAGCTGTTGTAATTACAGGCTGTGGAATAGATGTGGTACCCATTAACCAAAATTGTTGAATCAACAAAAATTGCTCAAGGTTTTTTTGCCATGGCGGCGTCCAAAAAATGTTTCAAACTCTTAGCCCTTCCATTGCTTGCTATGTTCCAATACCTACAGCAATGATCTGGCAAAATTCTTGTCTGCGTGCGTAAATGCATTTTTTTCCACCTTTTTATTTCTTCATGTGAGTATTTAAGATGATGCAGTATCCACAACATTTGCATACAAGGACGCACCAATTTATTATTTTTTAATATTGAGTTGACTCAGTGATTGCATTAATATTGAATTCCAATGCTCTCGTTTCACCCTAATTGTTCAATATAAAAAGCTAGTATTTCTTAAACAAGCCACTGAGGTCACATAGACGACTTCTGAGGTTGACCCACAATCATATGCAATTACAGATTCATTGTAGGATGAGATTATATTTGTTTGGGTTAAGTCATGTGAAAGTGAAAGCCCCAATCCAGATTTTTGTTGACCACATAAATGTGAAGTATATCCACAAAATAATGGAAGAGTTTGACATAACAGCTTAATAAAACAAAACAGTTTCATAACTGATCATTATTGAAAATACACACCTTCATTGCTCCTTTCTACAGATGTAAATAAACCATTAACAGTATCATAAAATATTAATATTTGTACGGATTCACTCCCTTCCTTTCCCTCTTTTCCTTCATCTAATTTTACATATATACAGTGCTGCTAGGTGTGCCACGCTTGCTGTGATGTTTCTTATTATAAAGGAAGGTTGCGGTAGGTCGTAGCAAAGAGCCAGGGGTGATGTAAATAATCCAGTCCTCACTCCTAAGGTCTCCTCAGAGCGCTAATTAAAAAAGAATCACGACAACAGAGGGATCAGACCCACTGCCAGGTTTTTCTGGATCATTAGTTAGAGAAAGGAGGAGAGAGAGGAGTGGTTTGGAATTGCTTCTCGTTTAATAAAGTGCCGTGTGACTCTCTGGGCTACCAACTTCCATATGTTCCTTTGAGCCCCAAGTGGTTCTTTATCTGGGAAAGAAAAGAAAAAAAAAAGCTGGGAGAGAAGAGAGGTGGGCGTGGTGATGGCGGGAGCGCACAAGTGCAAAAATCCACATTCAACATGGCTGTAGTGTTTGTTTAATTTTTTTGCTGTTTCCCTCTTCGGTATTGGATGAGGAAAGATTCCACATGCTTGTAATTTAGTCTGAAGTGAGTATAAATTCTTGAATCTCACATAGCATCATGTTCCGGTGAAATGCACTGGATGTAAAATGGTGTGATCTTTATTATATAGTCAAAGGACATAAAAGAGGAAATAATGGGTTGACCTTTGACTGTTCCCTGTTGCTTGATAACTTCATAACATTTTAATCATTTTCTCTTAATATACCATCAGACCACCCCGATGTTAAAAATACACACTTTTACAGATGTGAACACTGTGTTTGGGAACAAGATACATTGTGGTGTAGGTAAAAGTCTTTCCTTTTGATGTTAGTATCCTACTTTGCTTTATCAAGATATTGTCTTGTTGCCTTCGTGCTTTAATTTTTCCTCTGAGAGGCTAAAATATTGCTTGTCAGTTGAGGCTGCAGCGTCTCTGCAGGTCCCTGTCCCAGCTTGATGGATAAGTGGATTTCTTGTGATGGCAGTGTCAGAAGGGGCCCAAATTTACAGCACCCTAGACATGACTCATGCACAGCCCTCAATGGCTTTGGTTAGGAGAGCAAGAGAGGAAGCCCTACTCAATCAAGTGCCAGTCCATAAATAAAATAGGCTGTGGCAGGGCAGTGTGCTTCTACTGGAGCGGCAGCCTCCTGTTAGGGTTTTCACTTACTACCGAAAGAAGGAGGAGGGGGGGTTTGGGGGAGTAAAACATTTGGAAAAGTCGCAGCGGCAGGAGTAATACTTTCTAATTCAGATTGATGAGAATCTAATCCATCTTAAGGTCACTTCAACATCAAAACGAAGCGGAAAGCAATTTTCAGCTGATGTAAGTTGGGCTGGTGCATCGCTAGATGCGTGCCGTGCAGGCAGGAAGACAGGCGTTGGGGTTTGGGGGAGTGTGCCATTTTCCCCACTTGGTTAGGAGATGACTCACCGCTTTATCTCAGCCACTGAGCTCATTCCAACTCCTAAACATTGACTCATAATGTGTGTGTCCATCTCCTGTTGGACATGGCCACTAACTATCTCCAATTGTGTCTTGATTGGCTTATATGCATTTAAATTCCCCAGCACTAGTATGAATAAACATGACAAACTTAACCGTAGTGTCAAAAGTGTCCTTGCCTTTTGTCCTTTTATTTTCACCATTGTTGTATTAATGCTCCAAAGCGCTGATTCATCTGATTGAAATGATTCTGCTCCCAGTGAATCTTGGAACAGGATTGAGGTTCCCCAGAAAACTGGCTAATGTACACACTTAAACTCACAACTCTTACACTCACTCATCCTCTCCCTAACCCCCTTCAGACAAACACTCGAGGAGCTGAGCTCCTAATCCTGTTTACTCTCTGCTCTACAGGCAGCAAGGAAGCGCAAGATCTCCATACTGAAGGCCCAGGGGAAGAGCGCTGAAGCTATCCGGGAGCTCAATGAGTATCTGGAGCAGTAAGTGTTTCTACAAGAGGGGAAGGGGGTCAGGCACCCCCTCCTCCCCTGGCTTTTTATTTTAATTAAAAACCGAGTTTGCTTTCAATTGAGCTGGCACAACTTGTGCAAGAAATGCCAGCAAACTCTTTTTCCTACCTTAATAGTTGGCTGTCATTATTTCAATAGATTAGATTATACTTAAAGTTTTACTTTATATGTGACAAGTTTGAGGAAGAGAATTTATTGTCTTTGTTTTTACAGGTTTGTTGGGGACCAGGAAGCGTGGCATGAGTTGTCAGAGCTCTATATCAACGAACACGAGTAACTACATTTTTATCATTCTTTTTGGTTATGCTGTGACCCACCTTTGCAATTACAACCCCTTTAAGCCAGTAGAAAATTCCAGCAAGACATTTTCAGCAGCTGCTTGATTTTCAAAATATGCTCTCTTTCATGACAAGGATTATCAAATACATATGCTTGCACACTGACTTCAAAACCAAGACAAGGTAGAAATGATAAATACCTGATAAATATATCTGATAAAGAGACAGAAGCACCAGAAAGAGATGCAGGGAATACAGGAAATGAGCAATTTATTCACTCAGTTGTCTGCCTATTGTCTGTTTCAACTCCTCCCACATTTTATCCAAAAAACAGTTTAAAAAGTTAAAAAAGAAACATAAATAACACTTTTCCTCATATCAGTTAAAACATGACAAGGTGTCATTATGTTAAACTTCAACACAACAACTGATATAATGTGAATTTGTTGGTCATAGTTGCAAAATTATATAAAAAAAACCTCCTGCATAGCAAAATGTGTACATTCTGAAGATGGTGTTTGAGGTGTATCTGCTGCGTGTTAAGTTGCTATTTAAGGGTGAACTCTTCCTTCAGTGGCAGATGTTTATCATCTAAAAAGTCCCGCAGAAACCCGTAATCTGTTTCCAGTAAGGCAGCCATGTGTTGGTGATGTATCTGTCAGTTAAACAGGGCTTCACATCAGACTGATGGCTTGATCTCCAGAGGGCCGTTGGATGGCCACAATGGAAGGCGGTGAGATGCCTAACTCAGCCAGGGGTCTGAATGGAGCCCTGTCCATGTTTGTCACATAAGAGTACTTTAATAGGATTTCATTCTTAAGCCCCCTCTCCTACATATGAGAGCAAAAAGACTCCATGGCCTCCCTCTGATATCTCAGTTGCCAAGGAGAGTTGCCAGACAGACAAGAGCATTGTAAGAAAAAAATTATTTTGTTTGTGTCACCTTTTATCCCTCCTTTATTGTCTGGCGCTCCGAAGTCAGTGAAGCAGTGTCTGTTGTCGAACTATGGTTTTATACGTGTATGTGTGTGTATGTGAGCACGCTGACTCTTTGGCTGCTTGGTTGCTCTGGTACGAGGGCAGGGGCAGCAGGAATGTGCAGCACGGTGAGAAGGCTACTTATTGGATATTTCATGCTTTTGTCTGGGAGGCTTTATTGCTGTAGTAGCCAGAGGAAATCCAGGGGTGAGCGGATTATCTCCCAGCTTATCCCAACACTTCTAATATCACACCATTCACTCCCACAGCCCCTTATCTACAGGCGTGTCAATTTCTTTTCTTTGTTTTCTTTATTTTGGGTTACAAACTCCCCGTTTCCCCTCCTCCTCCTCTTCCGGATAGCCCGGCATTATCGCCACTCTTTTCCAGAGGGATAGAACAGGGGGGGCAGAGAGAGAGCGCACTTGCTGTGAAATTCCCAGGAGAAGGTGGTGGCACTTTTCTCCCCCCCCCCCCCAGCCAGAGAAAACACAGGGCGATGGAGAAGTGAGGAAGAGAAATAAACTCTCCTCCCCTCACTGCACAACACCCTGGGAGCTAAAAATAAACAAAGCAGTGTGTCTCTGCACTGCCATTGTTGGGGTTGCAGCAGGCATCAGTGTTAACACATTAAAAACGTAATTAATAGCCTCTGGGTTGACACTGTTAAAACAATCCGTATTCCAGCAGTGTTTGGACAGCAGATTATTGTGTCTGTTTGTCTGCAAGTATTGCACGGTCGGAATCCGCTATTGGCTCTTACTTTGACCCAGCTTACGAGACTGACAAAATTGGACCGGTCATCCAGAATTACAGGATAAATAGTAATAATTTTTTCAAACATACTTTGCACAGTCTGAATCCATTTTTGTCTTATATGCAGTCAGAATGCGGTATTGAAATGGGGGAAAGCTGCTGCTGATGGTTTTACTAACCTCCAAAAGAAACAAATACGATTCTTACAGTCTCTCACATGATGGTGGCTACAACCTTACTCAAGCACTGTGGTGAAGAGCAAGCTTAGGAGCTGCCATAGAGAGCAGATCGGTGATGGTGGGGTTAGATGGCTTAGAGGAAGAGTAGAAGAGGTAAGGGTCTGGCTCTGGTACAAGATTCTGGTTGATGGCTGATGGAGCGGGCTCTGTTGCAAGCCACGGCCACTGCATGAGCACATCTGAAAGTCTTTATGGAGAGGAAGTGGTAATTGTAAGCAGCCCCCCAACCTTCCAAGCCCTCTGATCTCCCCCTCCTCCACTAAACCCCTTCCCCCTGTTTATTTCTTTCGTTCTCTGTCCCCACCTTCCTTTCCCTCCTATGCTGTTAATCTTTCAGCTAGTTACCATGGCGGACTTTAAATAGACTGAGAGGTTCTTCATGTTGTGGCAGGCAACATTTGGATCATATGGTTCCTGCAGAAAAACTTTGCATCTTAGCATTTCCCTTTCACAAGCAGTGAAATGACTCCCCATCTATCCCATTGTAGAAGTCTGATAATGCAAGCAGTGGTCTTCGGTGTTTCTTTTAACTGATAAGGATCGTTCAAAAACACATAAAATCTTGAAAGCAAAATAAAAAAATGGCACGGCTTAAGAAGTTGAAGCTTGGCTACAAAGCATGACCTTCAGTGTGTTTGGATGTGTTGATAGACGGGCAGAGTAGTCCCATTTTCTGTTGGTAGATCTGCTTCTGCTTTGTGCTGTGTTCATTGGCTTGTGTTTTGTTAGGTGTACAGACGTTTTATGGCTTTGTGTTCAATGATATACTGTATCTCGGCTCGTCTTGGCCTGGGCCCGTGAAGGGGAAACTGTGTATTAGAAGTGGAGTGGCAGCAGATTAGTGTGAGGTCAACAGCTCAGCAGTCTGCTGCTGAGAAGTGATCTCATCTGAGTATAGGCACAGTGTGCCAGCTCTTACTGTAGTGCTGACCTCAGGAAGGTAGTTAACTACACATTAAAGGCTGAAAAAACACACAGATGGACAAGATTGATCCCCAGTGTCCCCAAAGGAGGGAGAATCACCACACTAGATAGGCTCTTACCTTTGCCAGCTGTCTGGACTGACTAACCTTTACTGTTAGTCTGTAAATAAACGTCATGTCATGTGGTGGATCTTTACAGATCTCCACAACATAGGCTTTAAGTCAATTGTGTGTAAACTGACCCCATGTAGTTTTCAGCTCAGATTTATACCTGTAAATTTATTGGGCATGGATGTTGTGCTTCACAGTTGAGCAAGCAAAAGGATGACACATCCACAGCTGTATCAATCGGCTTACTGTTTCCTTGTCATTTCCACAGCTATGGAAAAGCCGCGTTTTGTCTGGAGGAGCTGATGATGACCAATCCTCACAATCACTTGTACTGTGAGCAGTACGCTGAGGTAGGTACCCGCCTGGACGTCCGTCATCAAGCACGGGGGCAAACTGTGGAATAAATGTTAGCTGCCTGTGAATGGTGCCTCTCTGTAAAAGCGAGAGACACCGACACACACTTAACGTCACTGGGAATATAGGCTCATGAAAGGAGATGTGTTTACACGGGGTTGTCATGTGTTGCTTATTCAGATGTCATGCTGTCATTGCTCGAGCTGCCCTTTAGCACAGCTTATTGGCCGTGTTTAATGCCTCCTCTCACAGGTGAAGTACACCCAGGGGGGGCTGGAAAACCTGGAGCTGTCCAGAAAGTATTTTGCCCAGGCGTTGAGGCTCAACAACCGAAACATGAGGGCATTGTTTGGTCTGTACATGGTGAGTACTGGCTTGCATGAAGAGAGAGTGGGAGAGAAACAGTGAGGGAGAGAAAGAAAAAAAAAAAAAAACAGTAGAGCCTTTTTTGTAACCCTGTGGTTTGTCAAGGTTGAGGCTGGCCACTGAGTGTGTCAAGCACAACTGTGCTGTGCATGTGTGTGTGTGTAAGTGTGTTTTTGGGGGGAGCAAAGAAGGGGCTCTCAGACAGGTCAGCTCACTGCTGACTCAGACGGTGAACTCCAGCATCGGAAAAGTCTGCCCCTCTGGAGCTCTTTATTTTAGTAATAATACCCCTTTGGTGAGACCTTTTTTTATGTTTATGACTTAGATAAATAAAGTAGTCCCAGAGTAAAAAGGAGAAAAGTGCAAGAGAGAGCAGCACAACTGCTGCAAGCGTTTTGTCACTGGCAAATTATCCGACCAGGTGCCAGTTTGATTGTAGTCTCGGCCCAACAGTCCTTTCATCTACATATTTGTTTAAACAGGATGTTGTCTGCTAGTGCCAATGCATCATATGTAAGTTGAGACTTGACATAAAAACACAAACGAAGCGGTGCAGGGAATAAAAGATGGAGAGGGAAAGCAGGTCTAACACAGAGAGCCCCACTGTTTTCCTCTGTGCTGCACTGGGATTCTTCAGGTAGTCCAAACACCTCTAAAACCGCTCCGAGGTGTAGGCAGAGTACAGGAGGCGCAGGGCAGGGTCAGAACCAAGGCATTCATTTCTGTTAGCTCTCACGTTGGTCTGGAGAAAGAGCAGGCCCTGCACGGTTTCCTGACAAGTCATCCACTGACACTCTGGTCTTTAATGGATACTTCAGGTGGGAGTTTGTGTCTTAAGACTGTGTTGTGCAGATTGTCAGCAAGTCTCGGTGGTCGAGTTCTTGACAGGTGCAAGAAGTTCAGTGAAGGGACAGGAAACTTTCACCAACTCACACCATCTGAATGGTTCGACAGGAGACCTGGTAGCACTGACCACAGTTGGGTTGTGGGTTGGTTACTCACAACACTTGCTTGGGGATTCCCCACCATTACGGCGCACGCTGTTATTCGGGGGTAGCCTGTCTGGGTTGACATAATCTAAATTAAGGTTGCTCTTGACTAAAAAAGAAAAAGAAAATGCTTACTAAAAAATACAGAAGCCAAACCATTTTATAGAAAAAATAGGGCCAGGTTGATTAGTGTGTAGTTAAAGTTTCAGCGCACTGGTAGTGAGGGCTTTGAAGTGCATGCAGGGTAAGCCCTCTGGGGTTTGCTGTGTGGAGATGATGGCAGGAACATGGGAAAGACATGGGATTTGTGGTTCGAAGGGGAGCTGTCGGGGCAGGCAGAGACCGTGATTCACACAGCGCTCCTCTCACTGCGCGCTGTACTTTTTTCTTTCTTTCTTTCTTTTTTTTTTTTTTTTTTTTTTGTGAAGACATACAAGGTCCTTTCATCGCAGTGAATCGATGGTGTTGGAGAAATTAGGCCCCGTTAAGTGACAATTTACGTATGAAGCATTAAAACACTCACTTTTTCCTCCCCATAAATGATTTCTCCTGTGTCATCAGGCCAAGGTCTGTTTTTTCTCTTCATTCTGCCACAATGACTAGTAGAGTGGTAGATGGTAAGAGTGGTTGCACATTCATCTCAATTATGCTTTTATTGCTGTTTCACCAAGTTTTGATATAAGAACACCCCTTCCCCTGTTTTCTCCTTTGCTTCTTCCCGTTTGCTGTTTTTCCTCTAGTCTGCAAGTTACATCGCTGCCAGTCCAAAAGTCAGTGCCAAGGTGAAGAAGGACAATATGAAGTACGCCGCCTGGGCTGCCACTCAAATAAATAGAGCCTATAAGGTGAGTCACACAACAGTTGTCTTCAGGCTTTGTAATAGCTTCACTCTATATGTTATTCTAGCCTCCATATCTTTGGTGTCTCTCTATTGAAAAACATCTTTCTACTTTTTCCCACATCCTACATTTATTCTGCCAGACACTCCAAACCACCAATCATTTTTCTTATGACTCTTCTGTTGTGTCTTAGCTTCCATGGGACATTTGCACACAATATCCAGACATCCAGAAATCCCCTCATTTGCATAGTATGTGAAAAGTATTCACCACCACCAAATGACCCCTGAATGCACAGCAGTCCTGAAGGATGCCTTTGACTTGCAGTGTTGTAATAACAACCCTAGTGTCTTTCAGTGTGTCTGGGTACATTTACTGTTAATGTGTTGATTTAAGGCCACAACGTCTGCTAAGACTTTATTCCACACCCCGGCCTCACAGATGAGCTTCTTGAAGAGCCGCAGGCTGATTCTCCGAGGACCACAATCACGCTAAACTGTAGCAGAGAGTTGTCTAGTTCAGTGGTTCTCAAACTAAGGTTCAATAAAGTGCTTTTGAACCGAGTCTAGGGGGTCCCCAGCAAACTCATGAGTCTAATTGTAGATTTCAATGTTAGTTTTCAGTTTCAGCGCTTCTGAACATTTAATATTAAATCAACTCATCTGGGGAGATATTTGAATTCGATACCCTAAAATGAAACCTGATTATTTGGACCTGATGAACCCATTTGTGTTCATTTGTGGATGTGTAAGGAAAAAATTGGGACACTTGAGGTTATGACTCATTACTACACAGGCAGTAAGAAAGTGGACAACAACAAACAAGGGAGATAAAATTGTATTCGTATGCTCACATATGAGCATCTGCACATGCACGCAAAGCAAGGAGGGGAAAAAGTGAGGGGCTTCTCAGATGGTATCACTATAAAAGGTTTATGCCGTTGTCATAGCAACCCAAGTATAAAAGCATATTCAAAAGAAATCTTATTTGCCATGCGGGCCATATGTGTTGCTTATTTGGTCGTCAACGGTTAAACATGTAATAAGCGGTTTCATGCTGAGCATGTGTGGGTCCTGTTGAGAGAGAGAGGCTCCCCGCTGAGCCTCTAAAGACCTCGTCTCACCACATTCGGCTGTCCTTGCCTTATAGACACATTTCACAAGTTGAGCACTGAGACAAGTTTAAAGGCTCTATTGGAAAAAGTGTGCATGTGAGTAACGTCACAGTGAATGGCTGTTCTCTTTCGGAGCTCCTGTAGAAGTGTCATGGAAGAGCTCTGAGCTTTTACTTGTTCCCTTAGGTTTGACATATGGTGGAATGTCATAACTGAAGAGGTGCAGCTTGTTTTGTTTAGGTTACCGCTGTTTGCAGATATAGATCTCCTTGATAAATAGAAAAATGTAGAGGTGGTTTGGTCAACAAGATTAGTCAATCAAATGTCTCGATTGATGTCAAGTCCACACTGCTCGTCACTTTGATCACGATGCGCGCTGACCTCACCTCGCTGTCTTAGAAAGTCTTTGATCCCAGCAGGGGACAAGATGAATATCTCAAACTGCTAACATTTTATCATAAATCAGTGGCCCAGGAGAGGAAGAGGGACATGGTGTGAAAAAAGAGAATCATATTTAGAGGGAACTCAGCAGCGTCCAAGTATCCGACGAACATCAGTGTAACATAAGAAGGCTCTGAGGCATCAGGCTTTGACAGCCACAAATCCTGATACTGTCTGTGTGTGAGTTAATCTTCTTTTCTGTCCACATATTACACCAATTAAGCAAAACTTTATATTTATAATTCAAACTGGTCATAAATCTATTATAGGCTGTTGCTGGGCTGTATATAAGTACATCAGATAAGCTTGGATACAGACCCATTAAAACATTACTTGGGGACTTCATCTGAAACTTGTTACAGGGTTTAGACAGTAGCATAACCAGAAGTGTAGCAAGTTTTTCTTGCTTAAATATTTTCTTCATTGCCAAGGAGGTGTGGCAGAGGGTTTACCCACAGACAGGGAACACACATCTGTTTTTGGTGATGTTGGCTTTAATAAATCAAATAGATATCTATTTGCAACCCAACACTGCCTTACATAAGATTATATACACTTCAGTAGATTCTTTGTACTAATAGCTTGATTGGCATAGATTTCTGATGTCAAATAAACACTTTTTAAGTAGAAACGATATATAAAAACGTGATTTTGATGGAAAGATGTACCTATTTCTTATTTTACTAGTTCTGCACCAATTCTGTGTTGTCAGACACATTTATCCTTCACACTCCTAAATGGATTACCAAGACTGAAGTTATATTTCAATCATGAAGCTGATTCGGGCATCACTATGATGGGTAAGCCGTGTTGTAGTAGCTTAGAGGAAGCAAGTTTCAGTTGAGTTGTTATGATGACAGACTGAATAACTTCAGCTACACTTAGAGGCCAGTGGACAAAGCTTAAGTGTTATAAAGTTTTGACTATATGCAGTTTAGACCCGCTGGTGACAATAATGAGGCACTTCAGTCAGTCCTCCAGCGTACATGATGTGAGCTTCATCCCACCCTTTGCCTCTGCTCTGGTTTACAGCCTTTTGTATTTATTTAAGTTGCCTGGCAACACTGAGGTGGTACTGGGAATTCAACTCAGCTGAGAGTGTGTATGTACAGTATGTGTATGCAAGCCTGGCACCACACACGTGTGCTTGTAGATGTTTTTTTGGTTGCTGTGTGAGACAAGTTAAATGACAAGGTGTAAGGTTGCCTCCCAACCTCCAGTTAAATGACTTCAGAGATCTTTAAAAGAAAACGGCGGTGCTGGGCCTCTGTCAGACAGCTGCAGGCTGCTGTGGTCTTGTGCTCGCTGATTGATGGCCCCTTTAAAGCGTTGCTCGTGTCAGTCGTCCACTTTTATTAGGCCTTGGTACCTGGTGATTGTCATACTTCAGTGTGAGAAAAAGGTGGGCAGGTGAGTGCAAGTGGGAGCAGACGTCAGCTAGAGGTCACGACGGACTGGGGCCCATTTAAAAAGCAATGTAATTACTTTGGTGGGGTCGGTTGACATGTAAAAGACCTGGAGATGTGTGGCTCATAGGTGCAGGGGGCTTCAAAGTATCACTACATGGCCTGCTCTCCTGCCCTAACTCTCCAAACAGATTCTCTGATTAGCTCCTCTGTCACGGACCACAGGCTTCCACTGCGTCATGACTCTATTATCAGATGCTCTAAATAGATGTGGAGCTGTCTGGTCTGCTCCTACTGTTGTAGAACAGGGCAGGAGTTAATGTGGTGGTCTCACCTCAGGCTGAGGAGATAATTGACTACCGGGCCCGGGGTAATGGCGCATTAGGCAGCAAGGCAATGAAATGCACTGATCATTATAGCTACCCCACCACACAGACACACACCCTAAATGTAGAAGAATGAGTCACACTTGGAAATTACGCAGCAAATTGCACACCTTAGCCAGCTGCCCTAAGATGGAGTTTGGCAAACAAGGAAGGAAAAAACGTTAGCCATGGAAATACAGTATAGGCTAGGTTTAGGCTACAGTTAGGTCCTGTTTGTAGAAACCTGAACATGGCCAAAGGTTGAATGAATAAATGGCTCACACCATTAAAAGCATCGCTTGATGTTAAACATAGGGTTGAGTGTCGTCTGTTTTGCTGTGTTATTCCATGAAAAGATAAAGTATAGAGAAGGGACTGTGTGGTTTTGGGAGACAGCCAAGATGGTCTTGGTGAGGGCACAAGAATTATATTCTTCAGCCAACAGTACGTGTCTCAAGTATTGAAATTATTATGTTTACAGTGAGTGTGTGCGCTTGTGCTTCTGTTTGACCAAGTGTGCACATGCTCTCAAGGGGCTCATCTCTCACCTTGAAGGACATGCAGGATACGCACCCTTGTCCACAGGCAGCACTGAAACAGTATCCTCTGCCTGTGTTTCACTCAGGGTAATGGTGTTTTCGTAATGATTTAATTGAAAGGACTCCTTAGTGCTGTTGCCTCTTGCTTGTCCTTTGCTGTTTCACTGTATTGTAGTGATTGCTGAAATATCTGCAATGCTTCTACACAGCAGCAGCTTTTTCCTCTAAATCGTATTTTATGATGATGACTAATGTGCTGCAAATTCTCTGGTGGATTTTACTCATGGGGTTAAATTGCGGGAGCTGTCTGGTGCATAGGCTCAACTTGGGCAGTTCAACCAGGTTGGTAAAAATCCAAATTCCAATTGAACAGCAGGTTGGTGGCCAGCCTGTTGTGGCCCTTGATATAACCTGTGTAAAGGCAGCAACAGAAAGTTTGCTGATCCAGTGGGGACTCAGGGTGGTCCGAGATCAGATCCTTGGGTTTGCACTGGCTGAATTCAAGTTGCCACAGCCGTGGTCTGTGGGCTGCCATTCTTCTTGCGAAGTCAGGCCAAATTACACCGCTGCCAAACAGCACGCCTAAGAGTCACCGCTATTATTTTTCTACTATACTACACTGTACTGACGGTGGCAGCGTGTTTTCGGCTGGAGTCTTGTAGCTGTGGGGAGTGAGGTGGAAGGAACTGATTCTGTTCCCTTTATTTCTTGTTGAATGTTTGCAACTCCTTAATAAATTAAGGTTGATTGCCGTCATGTACCTTCAGTCTTCCCCCATTCAAGTGGATGAACGACCCAACACAGTGGCTGGATATTGCAAATAGAAACATCTATATATATATTTGATTGACTATTGTATCGGTAGGGTAAGTGTTGTCTGTAAATGACCACCCTGTTATGTGATTTAAGCTGAGACTTAGAGATGACAGTTTGATGCTGCTATACTGTATGACTGTAACGTTACTGCAGCAGCTTTACGCCAGGGCCACACTGCCTGCGAAGCGCAGCGCACCGAAATTCTCGTGCGAGCCGGAGCACCTGCCTGCGAAGCGCAGCGCACCGAAATTCTCGTGCGAGCCGGAGCACCTCCGTTCACATCAGACACGCATTTCTCCGCGCCAGTCGACAAGCGATTCTGCTCCCAGCTGTTGTTTTTCCATCATGGGTAACTGCCCGGCTTGACACATTCGCTCGCGGCTCGCGCAGAAAATAGACCAGACGCCGGATGACACAATTGGTTAACATGGGCGCTGAAAGGAAACCGGCTTCACTTCTCGGCGCTTCGAGGCTATTCGCGGCGCTTCTGCGGGCGGTGTGGCCCTGGCGTTAGCTATCCATCAGCACTAACTGTCAACAGCATCATTTGGCGATTTACTACACTGACAGTGAATATTCACGTATATTATTTGCCTCAGGTCTCGGTGTGAAAGCCTTGGTTACCCACTACAGAATAGCGTTTTGGCATTTCCTGTTTCTCTCTGTAGGTGACAGTGTGTTTCTTTCTCCCATAAGAGAACATCAGGTTGGCAATGACGCAATGCCAGTCTGGACTGATACTCGAGTCAAAGCCCGAGCTGCTTCTTCGAAACAAATCTGAGATTAGTGTCTTGGGGTTTATTGTTGGTTCAACGGACTACACAGCAACTCTTCAACTGAATAGGTTTCTTCAAAGTAGAATTTAAAGACATTTTTCAACTTCCTCCGTGTACACTGTTGCCGTCCATGCTCAATGCTGGATTGTGTCCCTCCCAAAGGGGGCGTAGTGAGAGCCTAATCTGGATGACATATTACAATTCTCATGTATACTTTTTTTGTTTATGTCTTAATACCTGCGAAACTAATGACACTCCCATCACCCTCAGCTGTACTTTGTTTTAAGTGCTAATCAGTAAATGTTAGCATCCTAACACGCTAAACAAAGGTGGCAAACATACCAGCTTAACGTCAGCATAGTAGCATTGTCATTGTTAGCTAATCTTAGCATTTAGCTCAAAACAACAGTGTGCCCTAGTACAGTCTCACACAGCCGCTAGCATGGTAGTAGATTCTTCATTTTGCACATTAACAAAAAACTAAAAGTGTTCATGTAGCTTGATTTATGTCTCATTGTAGCTCAGAAGGTGTGTTTCAGAGCGTACTTTGAACTTCTTTTCTCAAAGATTTATGTCTGTCTATAAATGTGGGTGAAGTGAGGTTAATTAGACTGACCCCTTTATTATATATCTGGTCCCCTGCCCAAGGTTAAGGAAGTTGTCTTTCTCATTGATATTTTTTGAGGGGATGCCTCGTCTGTTGCAAGGCGTAATTGGGTAGAAAAAGTGTGTGCCTGTACGTTCACGCATGAGTAACCCTGGATGTGCTTGTGGATTATAATTTGCGGCACTTCCTGTGAAAGCCTGTGGACACGGCGCAGAAATTAGAGCGGAGTGTTATATACTCCTGTACTAGAGGCCATGGAAGTGGACTAATCATGTGAGCATCCTGTTTCGGAAATCTCACACGCACACACACACACACACACACACACACACAGAAAGCGCTAAAATGGCACTTGAGCAACAGTTGAGAAGCAACCTCCCGATTTAGAAGTATTATATTGCTTAACATGACCTGTCTACCGATGCTGTCTAATGGCCGCTGTAATCTCTGTCTGACTGTTTTTGCTTTTAGCTTTACAGACTCTCGGAAGCAAGGTACAGGGTGGATGAGGTTATCACAGCCTCTGTGATGCTGCGTTCAAGTGTTTGGCTCTCCATTGCTTTAGTTGGCTAGAGAGACCTAATGAGCCGATGTTTTCTTTTCCCCTCCTCTTTTTCTCTCTCTGTCCTACTCTGTGTCTCCCTGCCTTTCCCCCTCCGTCTCTGACATGCAGCTGGCCGGTCGTGGATCCAAGGAGAACAAATGCTCCATGAAGGCGGTGGAGGAGATGCTGGAGTCCATGCAGATCACCATGTCCTAGATGCCCTCTGTGTGCGCCTTGCGTCTCCCCTCCTGTTCACACACAGCCACTTGGAGCGACATGGCAGCTCAAATAGCCTTGCAATGTGACCACAACCGGATCTTACACTGATTTTCTTTCTTAATAACCTCAAGTTTGGTTCTGTAATTGATTGAACTTGACATGGACAATGGAAGACATTTGTTTCTCTCAAGTGCAAAGATTTCCCCACCCATCTGGAACCTACAACAGCAAATTCCAAGTACTCCAACTTATTTAAACAAGTCCTACTTAGTATTAACTCAGCTGTGATTTCCCCATGACTGGATTATTTTATCCATCCCCATCCCATGCTGTCTTTTAGGTTCTCTAACTGATATTAGCACATCCACATCAAGGCTATAACTCTGTGACTTGGGAGGATAACAAGCTGTACAGTGAAATCTATTTATAAAGACTAAGTGGAGATCCCACCTGTCTGCACTGAGATCCTTTACTGTTTCCGTACTACCTGTAAATGAAACGTCTTTATCTAATAAACTTGTTTTTTCTTTTGACTACTCTATTAGAATGTTTTAATAAAAGTAGAAATGTTTTTTTGGATTACCACGCATCAAAATAGTCATATTGAATCCAGCAGTGACACAAACGGACACATTTGAACCTGCTGTGATTATTCTGGAGAGGGATAGGAGACATTTGTCAATATGAAGGCACAAGTGATATTAAAAAAGGGTCCCTTCTTTCTCATTGATTCCAGCTGCACAGTCCTGCAATTCCGTTGGCCAGCAGCTGAACCAACTTCAGCACACTGAAGAACACCTCTGTCATCTCGACTTTAGAGCGCCTCAGAACGCTGCCAGTAATTAACACGCCACAAGTTGGAAACGAAAAAAATATATTCATGAATCTGGGAACTTTCATGACAGGAGGGGAAGAAGGACATTTTAGTGCTGTGATGCGGTGGTTTCCTCTGCTGTTAGAGCGGTAAACTCAGTTCAGTCGGTGTAATTGTTGAATCTGAATTGATCCAAATGATCATCTAAAGTTGTCACTCACCCGTGCAGGGTCAGCTGTTACTTCCATCTCTTTTGTTTATTAAGTCATGGCAATTGTCTCATAATTTCACTCTTCGGCTGATGGAAAACTTGAGTGTTGAGTTTATGGTCTTTTTTGGACGGCTTTTAAATTGACAGAGGTCACTAGCTCAAAGCCCGGAGTGTGGAAAGCTGTTTTCTCAAGTTTTTAATACTCTCTGGCCTTGGTCAGTGGATGAATGTGTCTGCATTTGATTTGCTTCACCAATCTGGCGGAACCAATGAAAGCCAGGGGACGTTTGAGCATAAACTGACTTGAGTTATTTTTGCAGGAAAAAGGGCTGAGGCGAAATGAAGCTCTTTTTGAAGCGTTACGGGGTGAAAGCTGTTTGATTTGAAGCAGAGTGATTCATTTCTGTTGTAGCTCCCATGTAAATATTACTCTACTTGCTAAGGTCATTCATGAACTTGTAAGAGGGGAATAAAGAATGTCAATCAGTTTGATGGGTCCTCATTATGAGATATTGGTATCCAGTGCCAACCATACTGAGGCAATAGTGCCATCTGTAGTCTGGATGAAGAACTCATGACTTTGGGAAAAACCTTCTACTGCATGCTCCAGTGAGTGACAGCACTTACCTGGAAGTAAGGTCATCACTGTCATGCTCTAAACTTCACCAGTATGTACTGTTATATCCAGCCTGTCTGCAACAATGATTTGCTGAGCAAGAAAAAAAGTTAGGCTACGCATCATTTCTCAGTCATGAATTCTGATAAATCTTTTCCTTGCGCTCAGCTGTGCAGTCCAAACATATCCTTGTAGAGTCAAGAAAAATAGCACGTTGGCCCTGCCGAGTATTGTAAAGTCTGCATCACTTCTCACCTCACTGTTGAGAACACCTCCAGCTCCTGGGAGCCTTTTCAACCTCTGTCCAAGTAGTTCACAGCTTATGAATGTCTCGTCAGTCCATACCTGGACAGCAGAGCCAGACCAAAAGACAGAGGAAGGCGAGGAGAGAACCCTCTAACCCCACTAAGCTGCTGGCTCAGCTTAGTGTGTGTAGGGGATTCGCTATTAGTGCTGCCCATAATCCTGGATTCTCTGGGAGATTAGCCCCTGGAGAGGGTTTGCTTGTCCTCGGCTGCTCTGCAGTGGCCAGGTTAGCTGAACAAGATGAGCTCCGGGATGATGAGCTTACACCGGGACAGAGCCGAGTCTTCTGATCAGGCTATTCATCAAAAGCATGGGTGATGACGGTGATTTACAACTGTCCAAGGCATGCACTGGGAGACGAATGAAAGTACAGTTTCACAGAGGCACTGGCATGGCTGTATTTGAAGCAGAGGAGGGGGCCAGCAGGTGGAAAAGGCTGCAGTGATGGGAGGTATAGGGTTTGTGGGAGATCAAAGTGGAGGCAGAAGAAGAGACAGTTTAGTGAGGGTGGGGGGAACTGAAGGAACAACAAAGTGAGGGGCTGCAGGAGAGATGGAGGAGCAAAGTGCTCCATGATGCTCAGGACCGGAGCAGGGGAAAGTTCCCAAGGTGAGGGAGTGAGTGGAAAGGGAGAGCAGAGCTCCAGCTAGCTCATCCATCTCTGTCTGTTTTAGAGGGAGAGGCTGGGAGCGCTGAAGATAGATGAAGCATGCAGCGCTAAATCCTGCCCTGTCCAGTCACACCACCGGGGCCTGGTGATGAAATAGTGTTTTGGCTACGAGAAGGGATGGACTGACCCACTCCCTTTTTTTCTGGGAATGGAGATGCAGGGTTGGACCAGTGAGGACGGATCCGTCAAATAACACCTGACATGTACAGTAGATGAGCACTGTGAGGAGATAATGACTTGCCAAGCAACTTTAACGAACTCACAATAATCTGACACTCTTGATGTGCTTCCAAGCTTTGATCCGTTTCAATTAGCTTTGAATATTAACAAACATACATCTTGATACATGCACATCTATTTCTGCTGTATTTGCATAGATCTGCTTCACTTGTCATGTCAAATTAACTCTGTTTTCATGATGGAATTCATGTGTTGGAAATAATGTTTGACAAGCATACATTCATTTTTGTTTTGGGTCTTGGATACAGTGCTGTGAGTTGACCACATCTCATTCATCCATACTACACAGCACTGCGACAACATTAAAACTGCACTACATACTAATGATAAAGAGGTGGGATGTGCAAAGGGGGGGTGCGTATTGCCTAATAAAATGCAATCATTGCATATGAAGCAGTGAGGTCGTCTGGCAGTGCGATGTTATTTTCTGGTCATTGCACAATATCTCTTTGTTGATTTTGTATTATTTTTCTCCTACACAATTGCACCAGCATGAATGCAAACTTAACTTTTTCTCCAAGGGCATCGATGCTGGGAAATAATTTTCTCTCAAGGCAAGACAACATCCCTGAGAAAAGTGTGTGTATGTGTGTGTGTTTAACAGAGTGGGAGAGAATGTGTGGTTATGAAAGTGTGATTATGAATGTGCAGACAATGTGCAGGCATGCCTTTGTGTCAGCTTGAGTTTGTGTGTGCATGTGAGTGAGATTGTGTGTGAGACTATGTGGTAATTTCAGCAATATGAAGAGCTTTTGCCCGTGGAATTAAAACTATTGGCCTCAGGCGATGCTTGTACTCCTAAACCTCTTGACCAGGAGGCTCCAGACTGCTGCGATCTTCTTCCAGAGGATATTCTGTGACCTCCACGGGCCGTTCTGGTTGTTGCGCCGGGCCTCTCAGCTCCAGGCTCTCTGGCGGTAGCCTCGGCCGTGCACGGCCGAGGCTGCATCCTGTCTGCAAAACTCTGTCACAGCGCAGGGCATGTGTCAGATCAGAGAGGGGCAAGTTGCTGGCTCCAATAGACAGTTGTTCTTTCCAGCCCAGGCTTCCCAAACCGCAAATCCCCTCTCAGGGCGTCTTCTCAGCCAGAATGCACAGGCTTACCCCACACAAGGCCTGGGGCCTAATTACAAAAAGGAGGGAAAACCAGAATTGGCTACTGATTGAGCTTCCTGGGTGAATGTTAATGGCAACCACAGAGGGATATTTTATACCCTGAGAGGGATGCAACAGAGCCTGGGAGTATGTGGAAGCAGGGGAGGTTTGGGGTTGTGCAGAGAAAGCTTTACATGGGTTTATGAATACATACAAGCTGTAACATGTTTCTTTTATTCCATAGGCATTGTGAGACGTCTCATCTGTGTACACTGGCATGACACCATCCGAGAATGGTAAACACTGTTTTACTACAGTGCTGGAGTCAAATGAGTTCCAAGGCATGGTGCCAAACCTCACTCCAACTGGGAACAATGGGACACATACAGTATGCCTCCACACTGTAGCTTTGATGAGTGTGAACACTCCTTCTCTTGATTTTGATTACCCACATACCATACTGTCTATGGTAGAATATAACATTCCCTCAAGCACCGTAGCTACTTAAAGGGGCAGTCCACCCCAAAATCAAAAATACATATTTCTCTCACCTGTAGTGCTATTTCTCAGTTTAGATTGTTTTGGTGTGACTTGCAGAGTGTTGGAGATATCGGCTGTAGAGATGCCGTCTCTTCAGAATAATGGAACTAGATGGCACTCAGCTTGTGGTGCTCAAGGCCCCAAAAAATACATTTGGAAAACTCAACAGCGATTTCTCTTTCCAGAGATCATGACCCGGTTACTGAAGATGATCCACAGACCTTGTTGTGAGCAGTTTCATGTAGGAACTAATTTCTTCATACTGAATTACACTCGCCAAACGTATCACCATGCAGAAGGAGGCGTGCATATTGTGTGATGGACAAGAGGCTCCTGCTTGTGACTGCATGAGTTGTAAACATTAATGGCGTCGTCCTCCTTAGCTGGGCTGTAACGTTAGCTCGCTCAGAGGTGCTAGCGGAGCTTGCAGTAGATGTATGGTTCCTTCTTTGCTGTGATATGGTTGGTAGCTGTAGTTAGGTGGAAATAAAATAGTTCCTACATGAAACAGCTCATAACAAGGTCTGTGGTCAGGATTTCTGGAAAGAGACTCTACTGTTGAGTTATTAAAATGTATTGTTTTGGCACTTTGAGCACCACCAGCTGAGTGCCATCTAGTTCCATTATATTTGAGAAAAGGCAGATATCTCTACAGCTGATATCTCCAACACTCAGCAACTCACACCAAAACAATCTAGCTTGATAAATAGCACTACAGGTAAGAGGAAAAGCATGTATATTTGATTTGTGGTGATCCTGACAGCACCCACTGCTGCCATCTTTACCAAAAGGTCAGCTAGCCACATTTGGCTGCGAGGTGGGACCAGCATTGGGTTTTATTCATCTATAAAGCTTTGATGCAGAAGCCTCCACCCAATATTTCATCCCTTTTAACTCTGAACTCACATAATCTTGGTACTCGCTCACAGAATAAGTTTTTGCTCCGCATTGCATTCATCAGAACTGAACTGGGAAGATGTCATTCTCTGACAGTGCACCTTATACATGGAATAGTCTGTAAAAGACCTTAAACTTGGACACTCTGCCACCATTACAGCTGCTTAAATGCCTTATTTTAGATCTCATTTTAATTGAGTGTAAATGCTTTTAACTACACATGTACCCCATAGCGTGTTTATCATCCTGTATTGTAACGTTTAGCTATTAAATATTGCTATTCTGTTGTTTTTAATGTCTGTGTTCATGCTTGGCGTCTTAAAAAATGAGGGTCTCTCTCATTGAGTCTTAAATAAATGTTTGAATGAATCTGTAAAAGATCAGAATACCGCCTCCAGCACAGCATGCTGTTAGCTCCTGACTCAGCATCCCTCTACCTGTTACAGTATGAGGCACTAGGCCGAGGTCCTCAGCCTAATTTCAGAGCGTTCTGCTCTAGCTCCAACAGCATGTTTTCCTTTTTAGTAATCTCCAGCAATATCGTTATTAATTACATCCATATGTGCTCATAAGAGCTGCAGCCATGCATGGTTTAATTCATCAGTTGGCTGGTTCCTCTATCCTCATGGTAGCCATTTGTCTCCTCCACTGTCTCTGGGGTGGTTGGTCACTGTTAATTTCCCCAACTATGATAACTGGCAAACATGGAGGGGTTTAAAAAACACAAGGATCCCCAGTGAAAAGCCTGACTCAGCCTGGTGTTGTTTGATATGTGTAAATTATGGCATCAGTGAGAGATTCAAGCCTACATCTGCAGGACATACTGACATGCAATGTGGTCTGCTGACTCCCTCTGACTGTATTTGTTTCCCCACTGTTCACCCTGCCGTCTCATTTTGTAGCATAGTAAGGTTACCGTATTACATCCTTTCTCACATATATCCAGTCAAGACCCATCACTCTCTTTCCCTGTGACATGATCTGTAATAGACACGAGAACACACAGTGCAGCCTCTGTTGTGGATGATAAGGGGGAATTTTCAAGTAGCCTTTCGCCATGGATGGGAATGAACTCTACCGTGTTATTGCCACGTACGATTTTATGTGCGGTCACGTACACACACATACACCAATGGATACTCGTGTCACACACACACACACACACATTCTCGTCAGTGTAAACTTGGCAGGCTAGCGACGCTACCATCTGCTTGTGGGGAGAGGGATATGGCAGGCGGACGACCACAAACAGCCAAGGTAATAGTGATGGGTTCCACTCAGTCTCTATCTCCCAGACAGCAGTAGACTCCTCATTCCACAGCGCTTGGACTTTGTACAACATGGGCCACGGCACAACGACAAAGTGCTTCTCCAGTTCGCTGGCAGCTACTGTAACATTTCTCAGACGTTTACGTAGTTTTGTGTAAACCAAACAGAATCTCTTATTCATACAGTTCTTACCCATGTAAATCCTGGAGCCAGTTTCCGCCAATACTTCCAGGTAGGGATTTTTTAATAAATGCTAATTGGGGGAGAGTTTTGCTTGTAGAGGATTCTTTGCTCATGGAGACACATGAAGTAAGAACCAGAAATGCGCAGGGAGAAGGCTTTGACTGTGAAGAATAGCCAATAGACTAATAGAAAAACAGAAAAACAAAATAAAAGAACTTTTATGAGTTGGGTCCTCAACCAAATGACTAGTTAGAATCCATGCCAGAGTATAAAAAGCATAGGCTACAAATCCATTACCTATGGCAGCATTTTAATGGACATTTTGTTCATCTGGACTGTGGACAGCAAAATCTCTTAATTGTGAATTTCTCTATTTCAGGAACACTAAAACATTCAGATATACATAATGATACTTGTTAAATCTGGTTTTGAATGATTACATTAAAGTTACAGGCGTTCGTCCAACACCGTGTTTCTCCAATCTTACATACAGTAAGTGTAAATTCTCACTTAGAAATTATTACATTTCCTATATTAAATGACACACTTGATTGGCTAAATTGCGGTTGCCCCCTTGACCTTCCCCCAGTATTAGTGTTGGCTTAAGTTTGCAGGTTTTTCTTCAGTTTCCCAGAGAGCCAAACCATGGAGTCTAATTTCACCACATATTCCTCTTAGGTCAAAGTGGGATCTTTCACATAAAAACATCATTATGTAGGTGCTGTGCGGAGAATCTCCACAGTCTGTCTTGTTGCAGCTAATTGTAACACATTCGACATTGCAGATTGTATTGCAAAAAGCATAATGCATGACAATCAATATTGGCAGTGATCCACTTTGTCCATTCTTAATAATTCATCAGTTATGCATCAGAAGCAGCACAGAGAGGGAATAATTATATACGCCGTGGAGGCAGACAACAAACATACTTCACATGGTTGCTCATGATCAAGAATGCTTCCACAGGTCACTTGGCCATTTAAAGGACTGTAATCAATATCATGTATCAAATAACAGAGTTAAAAACAATGTGAAAGGGGTCGCTTGTAATGATGAATCTGCAGAGAATTATCACCTGAATCTGCAGCTCCCCCCAGATTTAAAGAGCTTTTTAGAGCTTATTATTTAGCCGTCTGGCCCACAACTTTACTGTTTTGGTTCAGTCTCACAGCTCTCATAACCTAATTTTCAGCTGCGGCAGGCAGCTGTTTTCAGTGAAGGAAATAGTTGTGTAACAAAGGATAAAGAGAACTTGACAGCAGTTCAAACCCTGTTTATTTCTCACCTCCACTAACCTGACCAGTCGCTGTGTGGCGGGGGTGTAAATGTTAGATTGTCCATGTCCCCCCTATTTCAACATAGGAATGGTGGGGGGCTCAGAAGCTGTTTGACCATATGACAAGCATCTCTGTTGAAGCAAATACGGCTGGTTATTGGTACTCAATACCATAATGCAACGTGTGATTGGCTCACCACCACAGCAGCTGCAGTTCATACAGTCTGTGGTATGGTGGAGTTGAGCCCGGTGTAATTGTCGGAGTTTGCAACACGCCAAGATGTCACCAAAATGTTCCAAAGAATGGCTGTACTACACACCTGTGGCATCTGGTGACATTTTACACAACTGAATGCTTCCATTCATATGATATGGTATCGAAGTATCAAATGCAATACTCTTCATATTCTTTTATAAACAATACCCAGCCAAATCCTTGTCTCTCTAGATTTCATATAAATAGTTGTTTTATATCCAAAATAAGATTATCCATTATTTCACAAAAAAGCAAAGTTTGGAGAAAAATAATAATTGTTTGTGCAACAGAACTTTGTTTTTCTTTCATACTTCAATAATCATCTCACAACTCCTCAAATCTATCTTGTGGCCATTTTGAGTACAGGACATTTACTTGTAACAGAGTGTTTTTACATCTTTGTATTGGGCCTTCTATTTCACCCCAAGAAACCTGCGGGACTGCAGGCGATCTTGGCCACCATTACTGTTTTTCACAGGCTGTAGCAGGCTGAGTTTTGAATGTCATGTCATGCTGGCTTGGCAGGAATACGACTAAATAATGCTCCAAAGTTAGACTTAATTTTGCAGAGGGAAAAACTGACCTTTTTCGAAGAGGTCCCTCAACCTCTCACCTCAAGATGCCTGAATGTAAGTGGTTCTATGTGTACCAACGAGTCTCCCCTAGACCTAGACATATCTACTTAATGCTATTACAAACATTAAACACTATTACAATTGCATACATTTGGTATGACCGGAAAGCTGAGACTCTTGTGGATTCAATGACCCCAATTTTATTCATGTGTGATGATGCTAGCTCCCACTGCAGCCATTTCATTGTAGTGAGACCATTTTTTAATCAGACATTACTGTATAAAATCACCTACTGTGACCTTAAGGACAATCACAGCCTCACAAAACTAGAGACCTGGAGCATTCAGAGGATTGATGGTTTTAATAGATACACTGATAATGAGGGAAGAAATCTCCAAATTTCAAAAGCTTTTGGATTTGGATTTTTCTAGGGTGTCCCTAAAGGTCTCAGTGTCTTAATGTAGTGTTTTTTACAGGATCTTGTCCATTTGTATCAATTTTCAGTAAAAATGCTTAAATGTGGCACTGAATTGGTGTAACCAATGGCAACAACCTAAATATTGCTGCAATAATTCACGAGACATAATCATATACTTCCATTATAATGTTCTTAGCATCTAAACACTCCAAACTTTAAAAGTTTGAATAGGGCACCTAACCAAAACACTAAGTTTATTACATATTTATGACCAGAAATACTCACCACACCGTGCTGATCTGCATCTCAAATTACTCATAAGGTTCCCAGCTTTCAGGTGATGCACACCACTTCTATGTGGCATATACTTTTGGCCTGGTATTTCTCCTTAAAGTCCCCCTGTTCCTCCTGAAAAGGACAAATATGGGTCTATAGTGGATCTGTAAGTAATGGATCTCAGTACTTCTTCCATCCCTGAATATCAAAAAGATCCAAGGCCGCCTTTTCAAGTAATATTATCACACAGGCTTTAGGTAGAATTACTTAAATGACACCAGTATGGATATTGTAGCTATGTATCAGCACATCCAAAGGAGCATCAACAACACCACAGCGAACAGACAGAGGAGATTGGGTTCTTCTTTAAGATATCAAATTCTGCAAGGTCCAATAAAGTTTACCTTCTCGTCCGTGACTGAGACACTTTAGTCCAGCTCAATAATCTCAATTGCCACTGCCTGCTCACATTAAGGCCACTGTATTGTACAGCAATGCAACACTTGTAAAGATCTGCATAAGTAATGCATATCACATGCTGAACGATGCATGCTCGTCAGAAGGGTAAGGTTACCTTTGTGGTGACTGTTTGTCAATAATTGCGCTGTTTATACCTCTGGAAAGTTTCTGCAAGATTTTTCTCCCTCCTTGGAAAAATAATCATTGATGCAAATTTGTTTTGTTGTGGAGGCTATGATTCAGTCCAAGATCGAGACCGGTCCGGTTTCCTTGCAGCCCAAATTGGGCTATTTTTCCTCCTAGAGGTCTCAGTGAGTGGGATTAAAAAACCAAAACTATTAAGTTCCTTGACTGAGAGCATAACTGTTTTGCCCTCGTGCGTCAACACTCTTATGGTTCTTATTTTCTTTTGATACATTGTTGGAGTGTTATCAAGCCCTTAAAGGAGTAGAGTCTGCAAGTCTACCTGAGTGCTTGATGGGCATACTTGAACCAGGAAAGACTAAATGCCCATTCCTCATCTGAAATACAATTAGAACAGATGGTAGCATAGATTTGGATTGAGGTATTACAGCATTTGAAAAGCTGAGTTGACTAGTAGTGTTGCCAGAGTATTCATAAGAGGGGGGGAGTAGATTGAGCTTCATTGGCGCAGAGGGAACAAATAAGTGCAGGGTTGACATAAGCTTTCATACCTTTATATTCGATGGGGTAAAGGGGTCCATGCTGATTCCTCTGGGCTAAAGCTAGTCCCTGGAGATTAATGATCCTACAGACACACAGAGACCACCATTATTCAAACTGACAGATCAAGGGTTGGCAGTTTAGATATATTTCATTTGAATAAATACCTCTCCTTGGTGATACACGCCATCTCATTACTTATCGTCACTGCTACTGCTGATGTCATTGCCACCATCAGCTATCCCTGTCCCCAAAATAAGAGCTACAAGGGTTAAATATCACCAAGTCTTCCTCTAAGTTTGGATCGAGCGCTCCTTGTCTGTTAACAGCAAAATAAGGAAAAGCAAATGGTCCGTCATCAAGAAGCAGAGAAGTAGTGATTTGTTCATGGCCGCCCATTCCAGCCTGTACCAAATCATCCAGAACACATGCCCTGATCCAGCTCGCTGGCATCTCAGCCCACCCTCCTCTCTCCTTCCTGGCCGGCTCTGGATTCTGGGAATCAGGGATGCTGTCACTCATCATCAGCCAGTCAAGTGGGAAGCCAGAGCTTTATATGGATGCCGAAGTGGAGAGGGTTAGAATGCCAACAAGCCAGCGGCTGTGAATCCCCAGCTGCTGGTTGTGTTATTTTTAGTGGTAGCAAAAAGTGCACAGTAGTGGTAGCAGTTGCAATATTGTTTGACTAATACTAATAATGGCCTTCTCGTCATTATTGCATTAATATTGGCATTCTTTTCTTGTAAATCTGATTGGAAGAACTTTTTTAACAACAACATTTCTCTATGATTTTCCTTAAATAAAACCAAGTTAATCAGTACTACATTAAGGTGGGTGGTCAAGTATTAAACTGAATGTCTTAAACTTGGCTGAACAATATCCATATTCCACTATGCTAATGCTAATAAGCTTATGATCTGGGTAACAGCACAAATAAAGTCTGTTCAAACAGAGCTGGTGTGCTGGAAGTGACACCTTTCACAGCATATTTGTATCTTCACACATTATAATCAAGTATAAGCCCGGCAGTATTGCTAACTGGCACGTTTTCCAGGTTTTGCAGTTGATGATTCAAAGAAATGGCACATTTCCTCACAAATTGCCATCATCCTGGGGAATTTTGGACAGGCTACATTTTGTTTTTTGATTGTTAAATGTTCTTTAACACCTGAAAAGCACACAATAATGTCGCTCTTGTTTTTGTTAAGCAATCCATCCTCTTGATGATATACTGGTGGGTGCCTATCCTCATTATTTTAGAAACATATGTAAACTTTGCTGTATCTGTGAAGAAGACTCTTATTGATCTATGCCTAAGTTTATCCAAATGTGTTAGGTACTTTATTGAACTGTGCATTTAACAAGGGTTGGAAAATAGTTATTCAAACTTGCAGAGATGATATATTATTGCGGATTTATGTTTTTCTGGAACAGTGCGTATGTTTGAAACAATCTCATAGCAGTAGAGGCATGTTTGGTCTGCATGAGAAGGTCTGAGATTCACTTTCTGACCACACAGAGAAATCAATTCAACGGCTGTCATGGCCCTTCAATAAATCTCATGGCTCAATACAGGAAGTGTCAAAGTGCTGTCTGAGGATCCAACCTAATTTTACTGCTGCTCTGTTGACATGTTCTCTTCTAACACTTTGAGTCAGCACCAGTCCAACCTGAGGATATTGTATTCATACATTCTCAGAAAAGCATTTGATATTTCTGAGAATCAACACACAGAGTCACGATTTTTGACCATATGAGCACAGTGTTCTCTCTGTAGTTTCTTCTATGTTCCAACGCTTTACCAAACCTTGAATGACTGGCAAAACCATAGTACACTGTTAACCTAATACACCATTGGATACACTTTCTTTCTTCCTTCACTAAGGCTTGGCAGTCCTGTCGCACATACGGAGAACACAGCGTGATCATGGTGGTTCTATGGACAGATTGTCCTTTCACTAAAAACTATAAAAACATACAAGCTGGATGGGCAGTTTTTAAGAATGAGCCAAACCTAAAACTGTGTGCTTTTGGAGTGAAGTCAATTGACATTTAAGACCAGCCCATAGCAAATGGACAGTTCTGTTGACAGTACATTGCTATTTACTGTAGACTAGTTGATATATTGTTTAAATCATGTCATTTACTGCTCTATAAGACTTACAGTACAGTCTCTGTGAGGCTGTACTTAGGAACAACAATGCTCTGAACTAAATGCTTATGTCTGCTGGTGCATGGTGCTAGGGAAAAAGTCAGAGGGTCACCAAAGTTATTAGGATACATTGTCTGCGAACCATGACTGTTTGTACAACATTTTGTGCAAATCCATAGGTCAAAACTTTGACCTGCTGGTGGCGCTAGAAGGATGAAGTCTGGTGGTCACCAGTGGGATTAGGATTCATCCTCTGGTGACCATAAATGTCTCTACAAAATATCATGGCAGTCCATCCAGTTGTTGTTGGGATATTTCAATCTGGACCAAAGTGGTAGATTGACGAACCGACTGACAGGCAAACACTGCCATACATAGAACAACACCGCTAGCATGGCTAAACATAGAAACATTTAGAAAGTGCAAACAGCGGTTTTCATCCATTTCTTGCCAAAAACCAATGGGGGGCTCTTGAGGGACATTGTCTTGCATACTTTTTGTTCCCCTAATAGCTCGCTAGAAATGAAGACCACCCATACGGCCTTGAGGACACCTTGCGACCTGAAAGCCCTCTCTAACAATTAAGTGGCTTATGAGTAAACAGACTGTGGTGGAGAGAGATGCTGGAGCGGTTTTGACCTGTTCCACTTGTGTGGAATCTATGAGAATGTGCTTTGGGTCTCCATGTCAAATTTGACTCCTGAAGAGTGCTTGGCTCAACTGTGAAAGGCTCTGAGTTACTAAACAGAGCCATTAGTGTTGGGTAGACGAGTGGTCTGGCCTCAGGGCCTCACCGAGCGGCAGGGGTCCTGTGGTAGGAAGTCGTGGTCTGTAGAAGGCAGGCAAGGGGCTTGGGAAGCATGAAGCCCAATACACATGGCCTGCTGGCTGGACCAGAGTACCAAAGAGATAGGGTGTCTGGGAAAATATGTGGATATTTTGGATTCATCACATTTAGAGACCACAGAAGACACTGAATCGCTCTGTCCATCTTCCTCCAACAGTCCCCTGACAAGCATAACCAGGGAATTGCTTTTGTACAGTATGCAAATGTTAATTCATCCACTCCTCTGTGCTTTGTTTCTGAGTGTTTAGCAGGAGAGAAATGGGAATTGAGACTTCATAATGACGGCACTGTATGTATTGTATATAATCCAGCAGGATATGTGAGTATTAGTGTGTCATTCCTTGAACAGATTCATAAACAGTTTGATCCATGCACAGTCGGGGCCCAGAACACAGCAGGTCAATGCACCATCATTTCCTGTTGATGTGAATGTTAGATCCCGCTGTAACTAACACTGAAAATGGTTTGGCTGCAATTGAATATCACTAGAAAAATGTGTTTCATCATTGTTTGCCGTCTCAAATTTTGTGAACTCATGACCATTGACTTTGGCTGAGTATTGGGGAACAGAGGTAAAAATAAATTTTTATACTGTATTATTATTCATTTTTTCAGGTTGAGATCTAAGCCATTTCCGTTTATTATAATCTCAGCGATGTTGGCCATCAAAGGTCACTCTGGCCTGAGGCACTTAGTTAAACCTAACTAAAAAAAATTCTAGGCCTACATTATATCGGATCTTGTGATAAAATTTCATCAGTGTTACAGTGAAAATTTCACATAAACTATGAAGGTTTGTATCTCAGCTTTGAATTTCCACCTTGCAGCAATGAAACAGTTTTGATGTCACAGTCAGTGAAAAAGAAAACATACAAAAGACAACTGATGTAGCATTAAAATACTAGACGTTGCAATAGCTTTATATAGCAGAGAGTAGCCATGCAGTAATTATACGATAATTTTGACACCTGTACGATATATGATCAATAACTCCAAGGCTTTATGTACAATAGCTTTGCCATTTCAATATGCCCATTATGAAACCTAGTTTGTGATTTGAGAGCAACAAATCAGTATTATTCATCATGCATGCAGCTTGTGCCCTCTTAGCTAAAGGCTCTGAGTGAGTTAAGTTCCCTCTGGTAAAGCTTTTATCTTATAGGGTATGAACAGCAGGAGTGACTGTGTAATGGGCTACAAATTACTGAGTGTGTGAAGTGATAAACAGCTGCCATCTTAACAGAGCCTCGGTGTTATTACATTAATGTTTCTGTATGTGGACATTCAGACCATTAATGTAGCAGAAAAACACTGAATGCTATGTAAGGATATAGTGGGGTAATTGGGCTTTAGCAGAGAAAGTCACATTACCTCTGTGGGTTGTAACCGAGCTTCCCTGTGGTTTGTTGTGGTAGTTGGTCAGGCCACTCATGCATGTTAGCACTACCTAAATGCTGCCATTCTGCACTGCGCTTACATGGTGGTTACCACTGCTATTATGACAGAGTTGCTGTAGAAGCATAGCACCCACCCTGTGGTTCCCCCATGTTACCACCATTAGCTCTGTCAGCACTGTTGCTGTTGTTTAGCACTGTTTATGGAGTTAGCACTGTAAGCCCCAGCCCTACTCATATGCTCTTAATTTTTCATTAAGAGCCTTTAATATGGTGCATATGCCATAATTTTGCCATTTAATAGTATCCTGTCCTCTTCCCAGATTGTTTAAGTATGTATGATATTTTTGTTGAGCTACAGTCATTTGAAAGTCACAGCACTATACTGCTGTGTATTCGGTATGCCATGTGAGTGTTGCACAAACTTTGAGGCTCGCTAAGTGAAAATGAACAGAGGAAGTGTGATGCATGACAAGAAAGCTTCTGTTTCTGTTGCAAATTGAATGAACTATGCAAATGTGTTCTCAGGAATTTAGAGTCCCGAGAATGTGGGTTTGAAGAATACTGTATGTTGGGAAAGGCCTTTTGAAGTTGTGAAGTCTCTCTTTATGCTAGCGGGTCTTCTCCCTCTTGTGTCCTTTCTATGTATGAGCTGTGGGTCTGGACAGAGTCTGTACTTGTTTTGGAGAGGCCCAGCAGTTATCACTTCAAACACATACCACATCATTTTGCATCCAGGAGGGTTTTTACCTGTGGTTGCATGTACTTCCAACTCTAATGAAATCCCACAAACCTAAGGGCAACATAAAAAGCCAACTGCTAATTTGTTTACTTTCAACAGCTCTGTTCCCTTCATGTGATCTCTATGTTTGGGGAGCTTCTGGCACCTGCCGGGGGTTTTCTTTGAGGTACGGGTCAGCCAGACTATCCTCATCACCCCCGTGGCTCACTTCAGCCACACTGGACTGGACAGGGGGAAAAAACTTGAGCTGTGGTTCTGTATAATTTCTGGCGTGCTGAAACAGTGATATCTTTGGAATAACGGCTGTGGTGAGCGGCGAGATGGTGCCATGTATCAAATCCTGATTGATTTTATCATTACATCAGTCTTCCTGATTGTTCATTGTCAACTCATGATGAAAGTCCAACCATTCACTCATACTCCCGCACGCACACACCCTTTTACAATAATTCAAAGTCGCTGAGTGAATAAGGCAGCGCTGAAGTGTATCTCTACCTTAGACAAATCAAATCAGTGGCATTAGTTCAGGAAGCAGTGTATAAAATGAAACACCCTGGGCCTTCGGGAGATGAGTGATTCTCTTGGTTTCTTTTTCCCCTTTCCCGTTCTTCACTCTTGCTCTGCCCTCTCGCTGTCCCTAAGGGAGAGGAGGAACATCTGAAGACCATCAGAGAGGATAGATGCAAACCTTGTCTTGCAGGGGGCCCGACTAATGCGGCCACAGTACAATGTAGAGGGTCATCATATCTGTGGGGTCTTGGCAGGATGACTCATGCTGGCTTATATATTGGTCACAGCAGGGCTTCCGTTCTGGAGTTAGCCACTCTTCTTAGAGGATCATCTTACCAACCACCATAGGGCTAAATTCCACATGTGCGTGTTAACTTGTGCTACTTTCACCTAAAGCAGCAGCAGGTGTTATCTGCTACTTAAAAATGAAGATGCCTTTCCCTCACAACATGAGATGGATAAATGGTTTAGGGCAAAAAGAATAAGCTGACCAGGACAGAGTTTAGAGAATAAACAAGTTTGAGCTAGTACATATGTTCGCAGAGATAAAGAAGATGATTTTATACAGATGCAACTGTGAACTTCAATAACCCTCAGGATGCTTTTTGCTGTTATTATGTGTGCTCTGGTGCTTCTATTTCGAGCCAAATCCTCCTTGTACACATAATGATAACCATAAGTGAAGAACATCCTCTTGGGTATACTTTATTTTCAACCTGACCTCAGAATATCCACTTTGAGCTGGCTTTTGATCAACTTCAAACTACCATTAGTTCATTGTTAGTATACAAGACATTAGTATAATTTCTGTCTTCTCAAGGGGAGGCACTTGCTTAAATCACATCAAATCAGATGATGCACCACTTACTGGATGTAATACACAGATGTGTATTGGTCTGCTGGCTTCCCTGTCGGGTGAGGCTGCAGCTCATCGGATGAGTCACCCTTCAATAACATCAATGAAATCTTCATTTTCATACTGGCATCAGTATGAGTTGTAATCTCTTTGCCTTCCCCATGCAAATAATAAAATGTTTTTCTTGTCCCTGCTGTTGTAATAGATGCCATGACCACTGCACCAAGGACACAAACTCAGCACATTAAAACAATAGCAAACACTCACTTTCTTTATGTGCTTTTAAAGTCAAACTGAAATTATGTTTCCATTCTTAAAAAGAGGATAAAACAGTTCTTAGACATAGTGAAAGTCAAGTCCCTGGATGGGTGCTTGTCATTGCAAGTGTTTGGAGCCGTGAGGAGATGAGGCTACTGACTGTAGCACGTCATAGCCCTGTAAAGCCTACAAATGTTAATGTAAGACATGCTTTTCAAGACATTTGTCACTTTACAGCATTCAACATTTTGGAAGACCCATTGCACTATTACACACTACAAAAGTAGAAGCTAGCAAGCTAGTATAACTAATGTTAGCATATATTTCCACTAGACGATACTTTGGTCAAGTTGTATCAACACCTGTTAGTTCCTACACAGCTCAGTGTTTATCTAACATCATACAAAGGGGGGAGCTGGCTAGCATTAGCTGTCTCTCTTTCATGGATCCAGTTGTGATGAATGCAAATAACTTGACTGTCAAAACCAAGGAACTAGGAACAGAGCTAGGCTTTGAGGCCAATCTGATATATTGACCAGACTGTGTAATTAGCCCACATCTACCAGGTTCATCATACAATGCTCTTGAGCCAAAAAATACTTAGCCCATAGACTTACATTGTAAAAAAGACGTTTTTTAATCAGTGGATACATTTTTTCCAGGCACATCACCTTTCCAATAGGAACGCTCATACCCATTTTCCACAGTCATGGCCTGGCTTGGCTTGGTTTGGTTTGGGCCATCAGCTCATCGTGGCACGGATTTGCATTTCCATTACAACAGAGCTACCTACTTGAAGGTGTGTCTTAAACTGATGATGGCTTGTCTTGAGCGATGACATTTTAAAGGCAACGGGCTGATCCGAGCTAAAGTCTATTTGCTATTTTGTTGCGTCCTCCCTTCTGTATCATTAAACTTGCCTTTATTGAGGAAAAGCCGTTAACAAAGTTCCGCTAACTCGGTGATAATCACGTCATTTCCGACAGATTCTTCACATTAAAGTTCGCTGTTATTTTGTTATGTAAAATTTTTTATTGTGAAGCAACGAAATAAGGAAATGTTGAGTTTCGAGCAACAGCTTCACACAACTTCTAATACAGCTAATAGTGAACATGAAACAATATAATAAAGCAGATATCTAAAGTACAAACATAGATGCTTGAGAGAAACTAAACCCCAAACCACACAGATTCAGTAAGAAGCTACAAAAGTACTGAGAGCTGAACACACAGAGACTTTAAAAACAAATTTCTCTCTGGTCTCCTGCTGACAGAGGTGAGTTGAGTCTTGCAACACACACTATACCTTGCTTCAGAGGGAGAAAGGGCGTCGTGGGGGGTTGGCTGCAGTCAGTGAGATGACACCGCTACCCACTTGAGGGTGGGCAGCCTGGCTTTTAGACCTATTCCAGAGAAAGTCCATCGCTGGCACAGCACAGTGCATCTATGTGACCCTGAAAAAGGTCCATTAAAAAGCCCTTATATGTATATGTAAAATTCACTAATAGCTGAATCCAGAGTTATGTTCCTACTTTCATTCAAGTGAGTGAGCCTGAGACTGAGTGTGTTAAAGGAAACGCTATTGCGCTTGCTCCATGATGCGGAAGATCCAGGTAATTTTATACCCAGAAGTCAAACTTTTTTTGGCTAATGAAAGCTCTACTGAACCACTTTCATAGTAATTAACGGGTCCCCGCCTCCAATGTTGTATCCATCGCTCTTTATAAATCCATGGTCAAAAGTTTCAATAACAGAAAGTCCTGTAAGCTCTGTACATTATCAGGTACTTCATGTCATGATAAGAAATAACTGTAATGTATGGAGAGCAGAAATCACAGATGAGACTGTGCAATAGCTAATAGTGTTGGTAGTGCTGGTGGTTTGACTAATCAATTGCACAATTGAATCAGAAAATTAATCTGCAACTATTTTGATAGTCAAGTAAATATTACAGTTATTTTTAAAAGCAAAACCTCCATGCACTTTCTGCTATCAGTTTCTCTGGTGTGAGGGTGTTCTGTTTTTCTCTGTTACATATCATTGCAGATGGAATATCTTTGGGTTTTGAGCTGTCGGTTGAACAAAACAAGACAAAAAAGGAGAGCTACAGTGTGTGGACCTTTTTTAAAATTGTCGAACGAAACAAAACTTTTGAAGGCATCGCCTTGGACTGTGGGAAATAATAGAAAGACAAAACACTTAAGCAATCAATCAAGAAAGTAACAGTCAACAGTCAGTCAGATTAACTGATAGTGAAAATAATTGTGTGTTGCAGCACTGTTCAACTTTAATAACTCCAAACATATAGATAACTGAGATCACTGTGTTCTACTGCAGAGCTAAGGAAAATCCCCGGCTATGATTTTGTGTTAAGTTTTATTGACAGAGAAACGATACTGTTCTCACATCTACCCAGACTGCACTGTAGCACACTGTATCTTCTCCAAGTGATTATCTTTTACCACTCATCAATCTTTACTGGCTCTTTATATTGCCTGTATAACACCAGAAGTACTGTAGTTTCATTCTCTAGCATGTGCTGAAGACTCCCCTAAAACTCCGCAGTTCTATACATTTTGTCATTCCTGTAGCTTCAAACTTTAACGTCCTGCCTTCAACACTTGAGGATTTATGGAGGAGCCATTCTAACATCCACAAGAGGTTTATGAACCCCAGTAAAATGTTATTTTGTTCAGTCTTCCAAATGGTCAGACCACAAACCATCCAATCGTGGCATTAACAGTCAGTATTGACCTGTTTTTCTGCTGCGGCCTGCTCCCATGGCACCCAGTCAAGACACTGAAGACAGGCCTCCAGCCCAAACCTTTGCTTGGATGGAGGGAGCAAACTGAGCCAAGCACTTCTTATTCTACAATAGTCCAGAAATGTTGGACATCTTCCATGGTCTTTTATTGGTTCAGGCCCTTTGGACTTCTGCCTTGATCACAGCGTCAAACTTTAAAGTTTCTGGGATGTTTTCGTGTGAACCAAGGATCACACGAGGTCAGATATTTTAGAGCATTCCATGTGGTCTGTGCCATGTGTGTTTGTCTATGATAAAATCTTTGTTCGGTACGCTGTGTTGAAGGCATGTTTACTCTGACAGAGGTGAATATGGATATCGACAGGCGATCTTGGCTAACTTGCTGAGTTTTATGATTTTAACATTGAACAGAAGATTGAACTCTATGAAGTTCTCAGAATATTACATTTCAATAAGTAATAACTTCTGCATTGGATATGATTATTTAATTTAAACGCAATGCTCTATCAGATTGGACAATAAAAATTATATATTTAACTTGTCAGTTTGAAGTGCTGCATGAGTTTCATAGTTATTGACCGTTACTTTTGCCCATTATTATTGTCTTACTGTGGCACTTTGGTGATTACTTTGAAACCGCACAGAATCATATCTTTGTACAAGTCTGGCTCTTCCTTATGATTGAAAATGACATGGATGGAGACAAAATAGCTCTATGTCTCCATTCGCATCAATTTCAATCATAAGGAAGAGCCTGTGTTTTAGATACAATTTCATGTGGTTATTTACAAAGACACACTTGGCTATATTCCTTCTCTTCAGATAATGATTGACAAGACAGTCTTTATCTATACCTACCTCACAAAATGGACAAATATTACATAAAAAAAATGTAGCTTTACTTTTATTTTTATCTTGGGAAAATCCCAATCTATTTTTGTCCGTCTCAAATGGCATCAACATCATATGAACTGTTATCATTTCCAATGAGCGATAAATCCTACGACAATCCTGTGAGTGTGGTGTCCTACAATTTGGCGGAAAAAGCACAACATCTTTAACTGTACAAGTGAGAAATACATTTTCCCACCACAAAAGGATTACATGAAGGAGACATGACTAGAAACAGGCAGTGGTTTGACATAGAAATAGCACAGTGGAAAGTAAGGCCGTTGTGGTTGGGGTGGTGGAGGGCTATGTACTTTTGCCTTTAACTGCACTGACCCAGGTTCAATTCTCAACTCGTAACAAGAAGGCTTCTACTGTAAGTAATTGTGATGAACGTTTTTTATTGTTATATGTTACAACCCTAAGCTGCTTAACCTTTGCTTAATCATTAGATCCCTAATCTTAAAGGCTTTGAATTTTATGTGTGGCTCTATGAGGTTGTTATCCATAGTCAGTGCATCACGTACAGTCGATTGCGGTCTGCACGCCCCCAGTTTGGAGAGTTAGGTAGGTGTACTGCCATGGAAGCTTAGCAATTTACCACAGTGGGGGAGTAAGCAGCAAAACGTTTTTTTCGCCACCCCAAAAAGGCTCATCTAAAACATTCAACGTCACTTCAAGTGTACGATGTATTAATGTTGTGATAGCTTTGTTGGTAGTTTGGTGAATGTCTTGTGGGTGTGGTGTGGTGGTAATGACTCATTGGCCGCAGTTGGCTGCGCCTGGGGGGAGAGCGGGAGAGGCCATTGAGCTGAGCGGGCACGCCCCAAGGGAGACGCCGGAGGCAAGACATTCTGAAGACAAAAGAGACTGAGAAAGCGTTTGACACCATGAATTATCCATGTAAATACACATTCACTCTGAACAACCACGAAGAAGAGCAAGCTGGCCGGCTGACTGGTTCGATGGAACGGCACCTGAAGGGTGTCTTGAAGAGTCCTCTGGTCCGAGCGAGCTGGTCGTGAGGAGCAAGAGCGGTGGTCTGGCATTGAGTCAACCACACACACCCCCCCAGATAGGGAAGGTCGCACTCACCCAGGGAAGTCCAGGCACATGTCTCATGTCTAATGCAACACGTAGGGAGAGGCACCAAGTTACTGGCTTGCTAGCCTTAGTTGATGACGTTTTACGAGCCAGGTTTAGCACAGTAGCGTAACAATTAAGAATATTTTATTTCAATTGTTGTACAATTTGTTTTCTGACAGGGAACTGAAGCCATTAGATCCATCAGTGCCCCCTCAAAGCCACCAGACTCCTTTGACAAAAACAGTAATTTTACCTCACAGAACATGGGAGTTTCTGGTCAACTGCTACCTCGATCAGTTAGTTTGTCTGTGTTAATGTGGGACTTTGGTAACTTTGTGACTTTGGAGACCAAAACAGAGCTAAAAGACGTGTGAATACTGGACTTATATAACACTGGCCAAAGTTTCATTCAAACCTCACTCCCTCTCACTCTACGGGATTACCTTATCTCTGTCATACAGTCTTTTCCCAGCCTGTTGCCTTGTGCAATAATTCATAGTGATAAATTTCATGTAATTGTGCAATAACTCAAAGGGCGTATTTATGGTGTGTATTTTTATATAATTTATAGCGTGTACCTTTTTTATAATGTGTGTATCTTCTTTTTATTTGCTGCTCTTTTAACTGCCCTTTTAAAAAAAGCCTTTTTTTCCCATAGGCTGACTTGAGAGATATGCACAAAAAATTCCCATGTGCCCGTGCTATCCTGTACCTGTGCAAACAGCAATAAATAAATCTAATCCAAACAAACCCTGGCATGACTAACCTGTCTGTGTGGACCAAGTGTGAATGTTGCTAATTGAACAGTAGATACTGTAAAACAACTGACAAAAGCTCAGTCTCTGCCACCTTGATCAGACTTTTGTCCAGACAGGTTTCTCTGTGATGAGAATGGACATGGAGCAACCTTAAACCCTTTTGACAGATCTCAAGCAACCCATATCCAGCTATTTCCATATTATGCCTTCAGACCACCAGTGTGGATAAATAAACCCTTCTACACAGTTTAGTGCGACATGATTTGCTGTCAGTTTCCTGAATGAACTTTTCTCTAATTACACAAGATGACAAGTGATGCTTAACAGGACCGGATGATGATGATGAGGATGTGGGCCCCTCATATAGGCTCATGTCATTATAAAATTAAAACACCCTTTTTATTTCATTGGCTTGACCACACTGCACATCTGCACTGCTGTCTTTTTGGCCTTTGCAAAAACTGGTGGAAGAGGAAAAGAACATTTGAGCTGTATCATTGTACCCATGGGCTTTACCCTAATAATAATGTCAGTTATTAAACAGAATAGCTTGGTGAAGTGGTGACAAATCATGATGATGAAAGACAAGTGGCAGGGTGCCTGGTTAAAACTGATCCTGCTGTAATTGGAGAGCTACAAGATTTATTCACACAGGTGTCCATATGTGACTATAAAACTGCCCAATAGCCATGTGTCAGAATGTCCCTGTGAGAGACACGGATCACCTACTTGGTCAGTCAGTTGCACTGACATAAGTTGCATTTCACTCAAACAAAGTCAATGTATAAGACTTGCACCACTGATACTCCAGAGGCACCTCTTACCTTCCATGTTTCCCGACTTAACACACACATTTGGCAATGCACGGGTGAGGTTAGTCCTTGGAAACTGTGCTGCCATGGTCACACACACTGTCACAAGTACATTTCCATGTGTTCTCTCCTTAAGGCAATGAATCAATCAAGCTTACATGCTATAAAAGCAAAAAGGGGGTGTGATTATTATTGCACTAAATACTGTGTTGTCAGAGCGCCATTTTTTTTGCTCTGCTGCTTCTTTTACTGCTGGTCACAGATGAGTGTTTTATGGCCCCACGGCCCCTAGCGCATGGTCTTGATGCAGTAATGGGGCCCTCACATTCCCGTAAGACTCCTTTTTAAACAGACTGACATTGTAATTACGCCTGGCAGAGGGCTATGACGCAGCATAAAGCTGTGCAGCTATCTTCGTGCAGCCTGTGTAAAAACTCCCGGAAGTCTGGGACCACATGACTGCGAGAAAGACCTCTGCACCAGAGCTCACACGACCCTCACTGATGGCTCGGCCAGTGAAAACCATCCTGCATATGTTTTTTTTTTCTTAAATTTTAGGTTCTGAAATAACAACGAAGAACAATGGAGGCGCCAGGCCGCAACCCACGCTAATCTGGACACACCTAGTGCAGTGTTCAGCTGACGCTCGGCACCCCAGTCCGAATACTATGTGGTGTTAGGATTATAAAAGAGCGAGGAGGACAAATGAAAAGAGTGTTAGCGAGTTATGGGGTGGCTTATTGGACCCTGGTTGGAGACCCTGGCCTGAGCAGAGGTCCGAGCTGTGAGGTCATCCAAACGGAGGGTAGGATTTTACAGCGCTAGCAGGCGTCACTCTGTGGGTGGTGCACAGCAAGGACGGAGGCCAACTTATTTGCTGTCATACTTGTACCCACATATTGGATTTCTGTGAAATAATATTTGGGTTTCCCTGTGACTCCTCCTGCCCAGCATTTGGTCCAGACGAGCTGCTTGGCCCCAGAACGCAGGAGAAGCATGTGAAAATATCAAAGATAGCGCCGCAAAACCAACGAGAATGTGTAACAATACCCAGAGGCTAAACTTGTGTTTCCCTCTATTTTATCCAGTGAGTTTCTCCTGCAGCCTGACAGTTTGATTTATCTGTAATTTATTCTGAAATGACAGTCAGAAAAGAATTTATTGTGTTTTCTAAGTGAAATAAACCATGTCAGGATGATGTGAAAATTATAAATGACTTCAATAAGAAGTAATTTGGGAATAATATATGTCTGACTGCAGTACTACTACCATTGTGTAAACGTTCTGCTTGTCCTCCTACCTTTAAGAATTGTTTATGGGGAGAATAAAGTGTAAGCAAGACACTAAAGGTGATCTATGAGGAGACTTCCTCTAAGGCAGAGGCAATAATGGAAGAGGTGCTCTACCATAAGTCTGTTACAGACGTGATTAGGCAGCTTTGGGTATTCATGTCTCGTCTTACAGCTTCTGCTACTTACTGGATTGAGTAAGGGCGAGGGACATCACGTCTGAAGTGAGTGTTCCTCTTTACCATTCTAACTCCCAAGAAAATACAGAGCACACCCCAGGGTCCCTCTTCAGTAAATTATGGTCACTTCAGCAGCTGAGAGCAGTAGGATTACCACTGAGATCATTTATAATTTGTAATGCATGAATCTTCCTGAAGGAAATGTCAAGTTGTTGATGCTACTGCAGTAATCTTCCAAATTTTTGCTATTTCTGAAGATTTTTTAGATCATTTACTGTGTTGCTAATCAAATTTAGCAGTAAATAGAGCAAATTCTTGAACAGAGGTCGTGACTTAATTTGGCTTAAGGGAACTGGGTATTTATTTGAGACAAGATGTTAGCGTGAAGCCTTTCTTTCCATATTTCCCCCTTTTATATATTTAATCATCTTATAAATCATCTCTGATTCATAATCTGCTTGTATTTTCCATGTTAACTTGCTGTTTTAATGCAAACTCAACAGTTCTGCAATTTGTTTAAAAGCTTTCAAGCAGTTAAGTCCTATTAACTGAAAGGCTTTTATTTTGAAACCTCAGCAGGAAATGTATATAGTTGTATAGCCGAGAGCAAACAAAGCATGGGAAATTAGAATCAAATAAGAAATATCATTGTTTCCTGCACTATGGGATCTTGACTTGGCTAGTTACAAGGTGGTGGAGGGTTTGTGACTAGTCATCCCTCTATTATTTATTATTATACAGCTAAATGAACTTACATTCAGTAGTGACAATAAAACTCCACCAATTCTACACCAATCACATTTTACCTCTGAAGGTAGGTTTAGACCAGCGCTGTGTCTCAAATCACATACTTCTGTCAATACACTTCCATGTAGTATAGCCTACTATGTGCACTATGTACTTATTGGTGTAGTGAGCGAATTTCGACAGGGTAGTGTTGTCTCAAACTAAACATGGCCGTTGTGCACTCACCGGAAATGGCGACCGCAAATGAGCTAGTTAGCAAACTAGCATTAGCATTCGCGTCATCGTTCGCGGTACCAAATCATTACAGACTGCTAAATTAACCCAATAAACATACCCGACAACAGTATAGTAGTGCTTCGCGCAAAAAACACATGTATTTGTACAATGCAGCGATGGTCACAGTTGCACAGTCCTCGGCCGCCATTTCCAGTTTGGAAAGTGGTCCCTCCCCTTCCGCTACGTAGCCCAGATGGCGACCATTGAGGGCGAGAAGTGTCCATAGTTCCACACTCAACTTCTTGACCGTTTTGAGTGCACCATCCGGGTACTCATAGTGCACTGCATTTTTCCGTACTTCTCAGTGTGAACGCACTTATGCACTCAAAATATTAAGTGTAAGTACAGAAGTACGCGATTTGACACACAGCACAGGTTTAGACTGTATATAAAGATGGACGACACCAAAAGTGAAGCTGAAACATCTCAATTGCCCCCTGGTGACTGGCTGCAGGTGGGACATGAGTTCAACTAAAAACTCAAAGTACACATCAGATACATTTTTCCCAAAGATGTTTTCTATCATTAAGGTAGTTATCACTCTACTGTTTGTTCAAGTGTTTGCTTTTCTGATAGTTTGGCTTTAATTAGTTATTCAATGGTATAAAATGGGGATTTTACAATATGATTGACAGCTGTGTGGCTCAATTGGTGGGTTTGGATTCAGTGGCGCTGCTCGCACTTAGTTGGATGGGACACTTGATACTGTAGAGATCACTACTACGCAGACTTTGGCTCCAAAATGACATCACCAGAGCAACGTGGCAGCAGCCATATCCGGGATATTTTAGCCTCACTTCTGTACAGTGGGTGTAAGTGGAGATGCAAGATGAGTGATGTGATTATGTGTAGTTAACGGAAAGATGCACAAACTGGCACACAAATACACCAGTGGTGGTAAAAAGTGAGGCTAAAATGTGTCTCAACTTCATACATTTACAGAAACAAGAGAAGGATACTGGGGGGATATAACAGAAAAAGGGGAGGTTCTGGTGAGTTTGAGTTCAGTCCGAGGCCGAGCGACCACACTAACACACACACACACACACACACACACACACACACACACACACACACACACACACACACACACACACACACACACAGAGGCGCACTCCCACAGACACGTAGACTACCTACGCACCATACTTTGCTAGCTAGCTTACAGCTAATGACTGTACAGTCAGTGTATTGGCTGTTGGGCTAAATAAACACAGACTGTACAGGCAGTTCTGGGTCAAGTTCGTTTGAATGAAGCAAGGCATAAAAATTGTTTTGGTACATGTCTGAAAACACCTTACAAGGCCCTAAGGGAGGCTAACAAGATCAGCAGCTGCTACAACCAAACGGTTATTTTTCACCACTTCAAAGATGGCATTTCACTGCAGCAGAGAAGGAGAGGTTTTAAATGATAAAACATGGCCTCAGACTGTTGTTGGCTTATTGCTAATAATCACACCTGCACTGTGTTCTTTATATTGCAGATATTGATCCTCATATTTGTTCCTGGAAAAAACATTGTCTGTATTGTAACTGTAGGCCTTCTTCACAGATGCTTTGACATGTTACAATAGGAAAAACAGAACTGTGAATAATGGAATTGATGATAGCTAAATTCCATATAGCTGCTTCACTTTCAGGGCCCTGGTATTGTGCAGGCTCGCCCAGCACGTAAGCCTGCTTGGCCCATACACATAAAATTAGGATAACATAAAAAAGTTTTTTTTTTCTGTGTCTGGGAAAGAATTATAAACATATAACCTCCATGTATCAAAAATACACAATACCTTGAGTAATGATTAACCTTGTCTGCAGTCAGAGAAATCCTGTCAACAGATTTACAGATGTCTCTTTTATAATGGTGATCTATGGAAAAGATGCTCTTTGGGCCTCAGTACATTGTTTTCATTGCAATACCACAAGTGTCCACTTGGGCAAATTGACAGTCTTAGTGGAGCAGTTGCGCTCACCCCCAGGCTGTCTATGGTCCTAGAAAACGTTTTCTATCGAATGGCATGAAGGAAAGCAGAGTGCCTGAAAAATTCAGGCTAAAGCAGATCAGTCTAAACAGACTTCATCTGAGACAGCAAAAATGGTTACAAAACTTCATTCATGGGCTCATGGAAATCCAAAGACAACTATTTCTTGCTAAACTATTGCTAAAGAGCATGTGCCATGCAAAACATTTTCCTTTGCAGATGGATTATCCGAAATCCGAACCACAGAGAGCTGAGATGAGCAATGTTTATATTTATATCAGTCTGTATTGTTTGGGGGGGTCATTTTCCTTTAATAAATCCATGATGCTGGCTCATGGAGCTTTTGTTAATGGTTTTATTTTTCCCACCATTCAGGAGTGAGTTGTAGGCAAATAACGCACAAGTAAAAAAAATAATAAATTGTTTTTTTAAGGAACAAGTACTTTTCTTGTTACTTTTTTTAAAACTGTACTCTTTACTTGAGTTTATTTTTGAGCCAGTAATCTACTTTTTACTTTACCACATTTGCCATTCATACAAAGATTCTACTCTGCTCAAAGTGCCATCGAGTGGGGGGAGGGCACATGAGGAGCACCTCAGTTGCAAACAAGTCAGCCCGCCTGGCCTGAATTGACCCCTGGCCAAAAGCATTGTGGACATTTTAATGTATTTTTAATATATTTTTTCAACTATAGTAGCCTAGAGAGTAAACTATACACCCTGCCGAAGTTACAATGAATGATGATGAAGATTAAACTGGCTACGCATGCACACACACACACACACACACACACACACACACACACACACACACACAGCACAGAGGCAGCCTCTGACCTCATGACAGCCGCAGCTAATGGGGAATTAAACCCAAGTCAGTGAGGTAAGCCTGCTAGTATGACTGTTAATGTTACCAGTTAGCTAAATATTTTATTTTAATGTTAACTGCTGCAGTGAGTTTGCTGAAGTTACTGTTATGTCGACTATGAGGAGTCAAAACTCAACGCAACAGATAACGTTACTAATGTTAACCACATACTTACTTGCTGACTCCTCTTCATCCTTTATGGAAGTTAAGGCTGCACTGAGATCTCTCCATAGCATTTTGTCCTTGGCAACATGCTGCTCCTCTCCCCGTGAAGCTGCACACCAGCTAGCAGGGCTGTTACTAGCTTTTGGGGGGGCTCTTTGCAAAATCTTGAATTGAAATAATATTTCATGTGCAACGTTAATATTTCATGTTATAATTAGGAAGAGAGGGGTGGAGAGGAAAAGATGGAGAGTTAGAGATTATACATGTCATAATTATATAGGCTAGGCTAGACTTCTTTACTTTTACTTGAGTAGGTTTTTCAAGGACGGGTCAAAATGTCTGCTGTGAAAAAAGCCTGTGATCACAATTTGGTATTTGTAGACTGTCAACCAGCTTGTTGTTACCATAGCTGCATCAGATGTCTGTGCTCATTTCCCTTCCATTGTACTTTTAGTCTTCTTATTCATCGTTGTTTATATTATTAATTCCACCTAGCAAATGTGAGCTGTCAACAAGATTATACAGCAACTCAAATCATCCCCGTTTTCAATAACTTTTGTTTTGAATACCTCAGGAAAATCCAACTCCTGCCACTGGAGAGTACTTGCCTCCATTGCCGGAGCCAATGGAAAACTCTGGAATAATTTTACATATTTCCTGTCAATTTTCTGTTAATGCTGGCTAATTAGCGCTTGCTTATTCATTGCAAGAAAATTCCTGAAACATGGTCCTGATTTCACTCATTTGACAAAGCACCACAACACAGTACATAGACCTCACCCCCCACTCAGTAATAATATAATGGGAATTACCACATTTCTGACTGTCTGACTGTGAAAAGAGTCATGGTTAGCAGTCATAACAGAACAATAGCAAAACCTCCACAGTCATAATTCTGCCTCAGAGGCAACGAAGGCACTGGCACGAAGGCAGCCACCGAGGTTGAATAAAAACGGAACACCGTCAAGGTCACAGTGCCACAATCCACTCAAGCACATTGCTTTGGGAAGTGGGAGATGTTGAACCAGATGTTTTTCATATTGGTTTTGTGGCGTGGAGTTGATGAGTGCTCTGTTACATTAGCGCAGCATGCTGTGCTGCTGTAGGAATCGCATTCAATTTCATCTCTCCCTAATTACAAACAATAAGCTCTCACTCTCTCAGCGTAGATTTACACGGATCCCTCTCAGGACCTGCACTGCCATAACAGTCATCAGCCACCCTGTTCCCTTCTCAGAGCTAATATTGCTGTGTTTGAGTATCCTCTAAAGGTCTATTAAAAAGCCCCGTTCAACAACATCATTTAGACAATTTACATTTGAGGATCAAGCAAAAGCAGCATGTGTTTCATTTTTTGAACACGAACATTTCCCACGAGAAATTGAAATGGAAACCAAACACTGAATCCCCTAAAATAAATAGCTTTTAATGATTAACTTTATTGACCTGAACCGGAGGTGGGAATATTTAGGACTTTCCGACCTGGACATGGTCAAAAGGCCTTGATTGCCAGGATATTTTATATTTGTCCTGCTGTGCCCTCGGTGCACCTGGCTGTATAAATAAGACGGGATTTGTGCTGGGTTTGTTAATGATGTTTGGAAGCACGGTTTGGTCATGAAAGTAATAAATAATGAGCAGATCCTATCCAAAGTACTCACTCTCATGTGGACGGATCTGACATTGTCCAGCTCTGTTGGATAAATTTGTGTTTGTCCTCTGTCTCCTTCCTCTTCCTCTTTTCACACACACATAGTACATGCACACACACACGTACACACACACACACACACACACACACACACACACACACACGGTGCTGTCCCAGCCTGGGAACAAATGAAAATGGACATGCAGTTAATGATATTAAAAGGAGTCCAACATTGGCTGTCTCCATTACCCTATACCTCTGTCTCCCTTCTGTCCTGTCCCCCACTTTCAATGATAAAGTGGGTTGTTTCACCGTTACACCACTGCTTTCACTGCAGAGAGGCCAGAGAACAGCTTCATCCTTGTTCCATCATTTGTCTCAATCCGTGCCGAAGGGCACATGGTATTCAACACTTTGGTTTCAAAAAATGTCTGTTTTGCCACCATAACAAAAAAATGTGTTCAGTTATGCAACCTTTTTTTCTAAGACAAATCCTCTGCTGCACAGGAAATGATGTATTCAGGGCTTTAATCCACTATTTAACACTGTGGGGGGGACACTGTAACGTGAGAACCAGTAGTATCAATAATGGTAATTTGTTAAGTTTATTTATGATTCATTTACTGATGATTATTTTGGACAGTGATGTGTGGTTGCCTGATGTAACATAGCCATTTTTTTTGTTATTTTTTATTTTTATTTTTTTTTATCAATATATTGTGAAGGGGCTTGAGCATATTTGAATATTGGGGGGGATGTGCACCCTCAATATAGATTAGAATTACTGCCTAGGATGTATTAGTGCAGCGGTTCCCAACTGGTCCAGCCATGGATTTGTCCTGAGTCATTAGTTCAAGGTCCCACAGTTTAATACATTCAGCGTCATACTTTCATTTGGCCATGTCATTGAGCTAGTTTGCTGTCTCTGTCAAGTAACTGCTGGTAAAGGGGAACTAACGTTTTTTTCAACCTGGGCCCTATTTTCCGATCTACTTTTGTCTAAATGAGTGATAGGATGTTCAATATGTGACATTTCTCCAGTACGAAGCTAGGGCTGACCTGCCTGCAGCCCGTGAGCGCGCGCCATATTAAATAATAGGGCACTCAGACAGCGTCAACCAACGTCAAAATACGTCCACTAGAAGTGCATTTTTTTCACACATATAGGCTCAGATTGTTAGTATAATTATCCAACAACATAACGGAAAGGAGAAAAGAACATCTGTGCTTACCTTTAGCTGGATTCGGACATGTTCCTCTGCCTGTTGCTGCTCCCTCTCTCTCCTCGTCGGCTCTTCAATTTCAATGAGCTCTGCCTCCGTGTACATCCGTATACTCCGTGTTCAAATAAATACGGGCGGTCATCAAATTCAAATGACTCATTCAGATCCAGTTGGTCAAAATTGGGTAGTCAAAACACTCACTCAAAGTCTGGCTCTGAAATCTCACGTCTCGCGAGATTCTTCTTCTTCGTCTTTGGTGTTTTACTATACAGTCTATGGTGTTTTACGGCAGTTGGTCTCGCGAGACTTGCTATGGTGTTTTACGGCAGTTGGTCTCGCGAGACTTGAATTGTTGCAGGAAGTTACAGCTGGAGCAAGCTTACAAATACGACTGTTTGGAGTAGTCATGGCTGAATTTTTACCCGATTTTGACCAACTGGATCTGGATGAGCCATTTGAATTTGATGACCGCCCGTATTTATTTGAACATGGAGTACACGGACGTACACGGACGCAGAGCTCATTGAAGAGGGACGAGGACAGAGAGAGGGAGCAGGCAGAGGAAGTGTTTTGACACATATAACAAATATGTCCGATTCCAGCTAAAGGTAAACACAGATGTTCATTTCTCCTTTCCATTATGTTGTCAGATAATTATACTAACAATCCGAGCCTATCTGTGTGAAAAAAATGCACTTTTAGTGGACGTATTTTGACGGGCTGCAGGCAGGTCAGCCCTAGCTTCATACTGGAGAAATGTCACACATTAAACATCCTGTCACTCATTTAGACAAAAGTAGATCGGAAAATAGGGCCCAGGTTGAAAAAAACGTTAGTTCCCCTGTAAGTCACTCACTCTACAGCAGAAACTGCACCTCAAAATAAAAGCTCTGTGCTGGAAATTTACTGAACTTGTACTAAATAAAGAATGTTTTTTTACTAACTATACACATATGCAAGTCACTTCAAATCCATTCAGAACAGGCCTGTGACCCACTTTTGGACCGCAACCCACCAGTTGGGAACCACTGTATTAGCATACTTTATTGAGTTGAGAGAGATAGTAGATCCAAGACTTTATTCTGATGTGACAGCACACATACAGAAAGAGCCACTATGCAGTTGTGGTTTTGTTTGGGATTTAATAAAGGTATGCTATGCAGAAATTGTTGGTTAGTGTGTGTAAACATGCTCTCCAACCAAAATGAAAGTAAAAGCCAACCCCAGGTTCACTCTTTGTCCACATTTTCACAGCTTCCTTCCTGGTTGCTACCTTTAAAGTCCCCCCACCACCTCACCTGTGTGCTGTGGGGACACACGACCACAGCAAATTAAGAGGAAAACGAGATAATAAAGGCAGAGGGCAGGGTCTCTGCAGAAAAATACACCACCTCACACTTCTAGTGGGTCAGCAGTGAGTCCTTGTATGAGTCTATACATTGTTTTTTTAGGAGAATTCTGTGAACACCTCTGACGATCCAGCCTGGTTCTGTCAAATGCACCTTCAAGCAAATTTATGTTCACTTACATCTTGTTAATTGAATCCAAATGTATAAACGATATGTACGGTTTGACAGGGATATGGGCTATTTCTTGGTGCAGAGCAGCAACTTCCTGGTGTAACCAGCAAAGACTCCAGGTGGTCATTGCTTCTGACCAAGATGTAATCTGACACATAACTCCTTGTGCTAGCTTTAGCTACAGACAAAGAGCGATACCGATCTTCTCATCTTACTTTAGGCAAGAAATCAAATTTCCCAAAATGTCAAACTAATGAATTTTTCATTTTCTTAGAGCAGTTGAGATGATTATTGAGTGGTTAAATGTACAAAGTGCTCTCAATAAGGGAAACAAGTTGTGTTTAACATTAAATTGAGACTTGTGTGTTGGAAAAGTCCAATTTACATATCGAGGTGCATATCTAAAAGGAGCCACTGACTGATTATCATTGTGAGGTGAAGCAAGGAAGCAACAGTAATTGAGGTGAACTGAAGGGGCACGATTCCACTGACCACTTTAGCACAACACACACACAGATACAAAGAAACAAAGTAGAGGCACAGTGGAAAATGTGCTGTCATTTAGTATCATTTTCTGAATCCTGTCTGGCCAGTCTTTTGAATGCGAGGCCAATGGAAACAAGTGCTACTCTGGACTCCCAGAGATCCCAGTACTGCTGCGCTTTTCGAAATAAAACAGGCCGAAAACTGCAACCAACCAACCTATCATCTTCATATAAGGTTACACATTCTCTTTATCAAGTACATTTGCAGTAAGCATGAGTGACTCATCATATTCACAGAGAGCATCCCCAGCACACGTCAGAGCTCTCCTCCCCTCACCATCACCCTTTCACCCCAGAAGAGGGTTTATATTCCAGTTCAATGCAATACGCCAACAGCCCTCAAGCCACACAAATGCTTCTTATTTTCACTGCAACCTCTCTATGTCTCTTTTATGAGGGTTTTGCCAGAGCAGGACGGCTCTTTGGGTTTAGGAAAGAAAAGACCCGACAGCTGCCAAAAACGATCGGTGGTTGAGAAACAATGGCACGCCCTGTGTGATTCTCACTGCTCCTCGAACCCCAGACGTCCTCCTAGCTGTAATCCTCTGTTCCTTTTATTTGTCAGATCATGGTTGGCTCGTCCAATTGGTTGTGTCAGCTTTGGCCCAGGAACACTGAGACGACCTGACCAACATGGTCGTGCCTCTTGCCAAAAGGACAGAGAAGAAAGGAAGAGAGGACGAGAGAAATGCTTTAATTGCTGCAAGAATCTAGACAGTTTGGGAAAATTTGTTTGAGAAATGTGCGGGTAATAAGACAGAGGCGAGGCGAAAAGTGGCAGTGTGATCCAGCGGACTCGAAATTTGCTGCACTTCCACTTGCGACTTGTGTGGCAGACACTCTCGCCTGGGCCGGGGCCACACTGGGACAACGGCGGAGTATTGAGAGCAATTATAAAAGTGTGGGTGCGTGTGTTTGTCGCAGCCACGGGGGTGGTGGCGGTTATGTAGATGCAGGGGAAAGCCATGGGTAATTGACGTTGACAGATGTGGAAGGGGTCTACTCATCCAAGATGCAATGAGAAACAATTGAGGAAAGATGACTGTGCGGAGCCAGTTCCCATTGACATGAAGTCAACACACCACAGCCTGCTTAAAAACCCTCGGAAGTATGATTTATTTTTTCTTTTATACATGCAAATAAGTGTAACGTCACTTGATGACTGTGTTGTTGTAGTTCACAAGGAGTTTTGAACCACTGCGCGATATTTGGACTATTATTAATTCTATTTCAGCAAGTGATCTTGGAAGAAATATTCATACAGTAGCTATTAAGTCGGTAATATCTATGGAATACGTGCAGAAAGCTGCTTCAGCCCTTTTGCTTTGGACTTGCGCTGAGAACTGTGAAAGTGATCATCGCTGTGGTTTTTGTCTGCATTTCAAACGTCTGCAGCAGTTTCATTCAGTGTCCGATCCTGACAGCAAAATATTTGAATCAAGCACAAAATTGTGTCATCAAATACCGACACACTCATTCACTTCGGAGAGGTTCGGGGCAAAGAGACATTTACGGCCATTTCACTGAGTTTATTGGAAGGGACGCGTGGGGAGAGCAAGATTAATGGCTTTAACTTTATCTTGGCAAATCAAATTCCAATAAAGCTCAAAGAAAAATTAAAATCTGGCCAGTTTGAGCACTAAACTGTGACTTGATTGATGCAGGAGGGCAGCGTAGTTCCAAGAGCCTGCAGGTGATTCTTTTACAGCCCAGATATCCAATTCAAACTAGAGGTTTTATTAGCGGCTGATTGTTGATACAGGGATGCTCATTTCCTAAATGAAGTGCTGCTCACCTGGACATGTCTGTCAGAGGGGAAGATTTATAATGTCCTGGTTTAACATTTCAGTGTATAGACTGCTGGACATTTAATTAGAACTCATTTTTGCAGAAAACAAACCCAACAAGCTGGACTGAGGGTCAGAATAAGAGCCCCTTTTTCTGGCAGAATATTATAATGCATTAAACAGAGACAATATTGTTACTAGAGATTGAGTCATTCATTCTTACTGACTGCTATTGGGGAAAATAAAGCAATTACTTATTCTAGACTCATCATGTTTTAAATTTGTTTTTGTTTTTTTTGTTTTTGCAAAGGTCAAGCATTTCAGTGTTTTATTTGGGATGTAGCTCAAAAACACTTAAGCAGGGTGAACCTAAGGATACCAGCGTGGGACTGGAACTACCAGTCAGTCACACCAATCATGACTTTGTTCCCTGGAGCCACACTTTGCACAAAGAGAAGCCTTTGTTTGGATGACTCAGGCCTCTCTGGGTAAAGAAACCATCTCCTCATTGTGTATTATCTCGAACTTTTAAGGCAATTCTCCAACACAAGAGTTATGACCATTTCATATCTATCTTTATTGCAGACTGGGACTTTCTCATTCTCTTCCTGCTCTCCCTTTCATTCCTGCTGTCCTCCTTCCATCTAACATTTGCATTTTGGAGAGTCATACAGTAGGTTGAGTCTCCACCTCCGTCATTGCATGATGCCCTGCTGTCTGTGGGGTTCAGAATAAGGGCAAGCTATGATGGCCGCGGTCTTAGAGGTACTGATTGCTGCGGCTGAGGGCAGGCCAGAGGGATGCCTGATGGATGGAAACCATTACGGGTATTTGGCCCCTTTAGGCTTGGGTCAAAGAGGGCCGATGGAGAACCAGACTAGATAAATATGGATGACCTGACAGGAAAACATGATTGTAACCTCTTTCACCCCACTGAGAACTTGGAGCACTTTGGTAAACTGAGTGCTTTACTGTGTAATACAAGTCAGTTGAAACAATAAACTACAGATAAAGAGAACTGAACAATCATGTATAAATACTAGAACTGGAATTACATCATATTGACAAGTGTAACATTTTCATCAACACACCAGCCAGCACCGATGTCTACGCAGATGCCCATGTTTAGCTTTATAGCTTCAGCAGCACTTCAGGTTAATGCCTATTAACACCAGTGTGGGGGCATGGGGGCAGGGCCAGGGGGATGTGTGGAGCTGGAGATGAAGTGAATGCCGGTGTGGTGGCCCGTGGTCGGGTGCCAGTCAGGCCATCATCAGGAGAAGGCCATCCCCGCGAGAGAAGATATCACCATAGCCTGGTTGGCTGACAGCTTCAGGACCCTTATTGAAAAATCAATGTCCATTTGTGCGTCCAGCTCACCTGGCCGTCTGCCAGCTCGGCTGAAGTCACCTAATGAAGCCTGATCCCGTTACCTGATTCCTGATTCACTGAGTCAAAGTGACTTTGCAGCTGAAGTCATCCACCCATCGGGGACCTCGGGGGCGAGTTCAACATGAACCATGCAGCATGTTGTTGTTGTTGTTTCTGTTGTTGTTTCAGTTTGCATTCTTCTGTTGTTTTCATTGTCTAATTGCATCCTGACATGCAGCTCTGTCAGTCTCTGTGATCTCATGCAGTCATGTCGACAGTCATTGCTTAAGCTGATGGTTGTTAGAGCTTATATAATAGTTTTAAATTAAATTTATATTTGTTTCTATTTTCACTTATTGTTCATGTACATGTGTCTAAAGGATTGAAATTTTCAGGATTTACAGAATCAAAAATGTCCTTAAAATTCCCTGCTTATTAAAAAAAAATCTCAGTTTCAGACATGTTGCATTCATGTCACATTCATACGGTAATTACCAGTTTCCATCTTGTAAATAGCGTTCACTTCAATTTCATGCCTCCACACTGGCGTTAGCTGTGGCCAGAGACATTGTGTTTTCGGGGTGTTAAGGTCAAGGTCACTGTGACCTTGCTTCCTAATCATTCTTGCAAAGGCAACATCTCAAGAAGGCCTTGAGGGAATTTCCTCAAATCTGGCACAAATGACCAGTTGGACTCAAAAATGAATGGGTTAGTATTTGGTGTTTAAAGGTCAAAGGTCACAGTGACCAAACAAAACATGTTTTTAGCTTATATCAAGAATTCATGTCCTAATTATGACAAAATTTCAAACAAATGTCTAAGAGGATAAAATGATGAAGTGATGACATTTTATTTTCAAAAGGTCAAAGGTCAACTTCACTGTTACATTATAATGTTGTGTAAAAACACCTTTCTGGCCATTGTTCAACACCATATCTCAGGAACAGAAGGGGATACATCTGGTCAGATACTGAATTGGTGATACAAATCTTGGGTGCCCACTTTGAAACTGTGCTGATTTTATAGATCTTCTGCTCTGTGAGGGGGGGAGGGACATGCGTGTCAAGCATCTATGTTTCACAGACACGGATGTAAATTGTAAGTACAATATGAGTGGTTCATGGGACGTACTGTGAGGTGGTAATTCTAATTCAGAAAGCTCCAATATGTCTGACTTTGTAATACAGTAGAGCTTAAACACCAAAGATATCTCACGTCAGCCAAAGTCTGTCACTCAAGGCAATAAAACAAACATGTAATTTAAATCAGTCTACTACTGTTACATGGACTGCTCCTTTGCTTCCTCAAATTCCCTTCATTCTGGCTCATTATTGGCCAGGACCCCTGCTTTGTCAGAGCTCACGTATTGGCTCACCTTACACTATAATAAACTTATTTGTATTGTAGTTTGTGTCGGAAGTTGAATATAAAACAGAGTTCTTACTTGCCTCTTTAATGTTGATAAGATGGAGAGGGGAATTACATTCTTGCAATCGCTGTGTTGTTTCAGCATTGGAAAACTCGGGTAACCCCTCTGTCTAATAGCATACCGTAAATGACTCATACCGGGATGGATTGCTAAAACCAAAATGCAGCCTGTATCCTAGACTATACACTGTGCAGTAGATTGTAACTGTGGTCATCTCTTCAAGCTTTGTGGATAAACCACCGTAATATCACAGCTGAGACTGAGGCTTTTCTTCCAGTCACTCCACTCACAGTTTACCATTAGATGGATAGAGGGACTACAGTATGGTATTGTGCATTGTGATTCATTTTTAGCCCATGCGAGGACTGTGGTCTAATTGTGTCCGGGAAACCTTTCCCGTGTGTAAACGCTCGGCCACTCTGACTGATCATTATGTTAAATGTCAGCTGGCTTTAAAGTTGTGGCTGAGGCAGCTGAGCAGCAAAGCCACCCTTCTTCGGTGGATTACTGCTCTCTGTGAAGTTTCATCTGTCCACGGATGAACGGCCGACAGCGGCAGCAGGCTGTAATCCTCCGGGCCACAACAGCACTGCCTGATCCAAGGTGGAATGAAACATCCAACTGTAAAACCCCAATCAGAATTGAAATCCCAGTAACTCTAGTGGACTGGGGCAGCAAGCTGATCCGGCGGCTGGTGATTACTACAGTACATGACGCAGATACACTATCCCTCTCCGTCCGGCTGGGTGCTGTGCTCTTCCCTCCGGCCTTGGAGAAGAAAAAGGGGTTTTGATGATGAAGTGTTTAGAAGAGCATTCCTGATGTACCTTCACTAAAGGGTGAGTCATATCTGGTGGGATAGGGGGGGAGTGAGGTCAGTGAGGGTGAGGAGGAGAGAATGATGAGGAGGAAGTCGTTGGAGGAAGGAAAGGAGGAAGAGGAGGAGGGAACTGGCGAGGGCATTGCTCATGATAAGAGACACCATCGTCCAGGAGGGAGAGTGCTCTGCCTTTAAAGCGGCCGATGCTCTAAAAGTTGAGCTGGCATTCATTACCACAATGACGTAGTCTGTCTGTACACCTTGTCTGTCCCCAGTCTGACCCTGAATTCACACCGGCCCCTGTTTCCTCTCATTGAAGGGGAACCAGAGGAGGAGCAATTTAGAGTGGGCCTGGACAGTAGAAATTCTTCAACATACGTGCGACATACGGTGCTCTCCAAAATTCCTTTAGATATTGGGAATGCCCCCCTTGGCGCTTCCAGCTCCCCCCACACCAACAGCTCTGACTCTCCTGTCCCCCCCTTTCCTCTTCGCCATGGAGCCTCGCGAAGGAGTCAGTGTGTAATGCAATTTGGTTGATTAAAAGAAAACATTAAAGCACTACCTTATTGAATTTGACGGCACGTACGGATCCGGATCTCACCGGCCACTCTGTTTTATTGGCCGGGATAAAGGGGATCACGTCATTCCCCATCACCCCCCCCACACCTCCACACCACCCTCCCCACCCGGCGGCCCCACCTTCCTTCATCCCTTCCAGCCAGAGACAAACCTTGGCAGGAGGACGTCCTGGCAGGACAGAGATTTGTTTAGACCCCCCTCTCCTTCTCTTTTCCAACTCCCCGCCCTCTCTCATTGCGCCTCTCTAACCTTGGCCACCACAACAGAGAGAGGGGGACAGAGTGACAGAGCGAGAGACATTACACAGGAATGAAAAGAGAAAGAGTGAGGGAGAGACCCCTGGCATAAGTAAAGAGGAGTCATTTTGTTTGTGTCAATAAACAGGCTGATAGGTCATCAATCTCATGAGCGGATGGGTTAGAGGTAGTAACCTCCGTCACTGTCTGTCCAAGATGACTCATCCGTTGTTCCAAACGGGTTCCAAGTCTCGTAGTCTATAATTTAGACTCAGACGTGCCTTTTTGGGGGGCTGAGGGACGAGAAGGGGGGGTAGCCTTCAGTGAATATCAAACACCTGCCAATCTCCTCAGCGGAGGCCAAGTACGCTCTCAGCTCGCCATATCCAGTCCATTTATTAGAGTTATGGTGATGGGCCGGTCCACCCGGTCGTGTACGGGAGCAACAAAACAACTTCTGAATGGAAGTCCTGTGTTTAGATGACATCATCTGTGGCTGCTTCAATTACACTGCAAGAAATGAATAACAGCGCACAAGGGGTGACGTAATGTATCGGCACTATGTTGAGCCACTGAATTTAGACTTTTAATCCATATTGGCCTCGGTGCATTGTTGACTCCAATGACTTCATTACATCATCTACAGTCTGTCTTTAGCCGCACTATGATAAAAGAAAGAACCATTTTTTTGTCTGCAGAAGGAGTGACAGCAGGCTTGTTGTGCAGAATTTGGAGTTGAAGCTGACATGGAATCAAGGAGACCGATATATTATTGAGTAGGCGCGTCTGTGTGTTTGAACCAAAGTGCTTGTTGGCTGGTTGAAGTGTCTGTCTGCTCTATGACTTTGACATTATTGTTTGCTGTCTTACCAGGAGGGATGGTTGATATTAATTGGATAGATAGATAGATAGATAGATAGATAGATAGATAGATAGATAGATAGATAGATAGCAAAGCCCTGAAGTTATACAATAAAAAGTGTACAATCAACACTCTCATATATACTCTTTCTGTGTGCTCAGTGACTGGTCCAAATATTTAAGATGATCAAAGAGCATCCAAATAATTGGAGGGGATGTGTTCACTTATTCTCATTTACCCAGTTCCAAAACCCAAAATCCAACAAGCTTGCCCACTTTGTGCAGTGTTTGGTTAGCTGTGTGGTGGTGAGAAAGTAGGCTGGCCTTCAATTTCTCGTTTTTTTTTTAGTGCAACACAATTAATGCCTTTAAAAAGAGATTGTCCAAAAGTGTGCACACTACCCCATTTGCAGTCTTGGAACACATCAACAATTGGTCTGATTATAATTTAGCCTCTGAGGGCAAGGGCTGACGCTTCGGGGGTTCCAGTGCAGCCAGTGGATATCTGGGCCAAGACCTCCTCTTCTGTGCGCTGGTCATTGGTTAACAACCTCGAAACCCACTGACTATCAGTCTGATGACAATTTCTAAATAGATATCTGCATATGAATGCAGATAAGCGAAATCAGACGATAGCTCATGGGTTCCGAGGTTGCAATTTGGCCAATCTGTTCGAACTGTTTTGCTTTCTACACGGACTGTTTTAACCTGCATGCAACCAAAACACACTCAGATGTGACTGGTCAATACTACTTGGACTACAAGCGGAAACCAGGCCACTTCTGATACCAAAACCTTGATCCTTTGCCAACAGATGTTGCATTCACATGTAAATATCTGTTTGTAGAGATGACCTTATTTGTAGGATTCATCAAGTCTTGCTGCTTCCTATGACGACAGACTTTGAGTCCCACCTTTAAGGTAGCCATTTGGTACAGCTATGAACACATTTTCCATTAGATGTGGTTAGAGGCTGGAGGCACACTAAGCTTCTTGTTTGGCAACTTTTTTTGATTTCTTTAACAGATTTGGTGTGTTGTTAGCGCCATGCCCACACTCCTAACTTGAAGGGACAGTGTACTGTCTTTCATCAGGCCCCATGGCCAACAAGGTAACAGCAGAGGGAAAACACACACTTTGTACTATCTAGTTTGTTTCAAGCAACCCCCGGCCTTTGGCATGGCGCAAGGTATGGAGGCAGCAGGAGGTGGCTAGCAAAAGAGAGAATATCTAGACATTGATAGATTCAGGAAAGTCTGTGAACCTTGCAGCTTTATTGTGAGGACACAACAAGTAGATTTATGCGGGCAACACCCAAGGCTACACTAGCTGTTGATGGTCAGTAAATACCTCTAAACCCTGAGCTGGGTGCTTGTTAAACCACTATGTCCTATTTTCTGGAAGATAATGTATGGGGCTTTGGAGTTGTTGTCAGGCACTGGTGATGGAGCTGTACAGAGTAATGGACAGTAATGTAACTAATTGCCTCTACTCTTGACTTATTACTAGGCTAATTGAAGGGCATTATTTTTCTTTGAATAAGTGATGAATATCTGATTTCATGTTTCAAGTAACTTCCCCAGAATTCTTGATAATATGAGTCATTATGCTAATCAGCAAAGCCACATTAACAACATGTTCCTGTTCATGAGCACAGAAAGACAGAATTGCATTGCTTCTCATTACTGCCCTCTTTACATGCATCTAAATGAATTTAAATGACTTCTGATGTTGAGGCATTCAGCGTGAAACTGCCAGTGAGATATTTTCTTTTTTGTAGAGGAAGACTTAACAGCTGTTCCTGAGCAAACCCACATGTTTTGCATTGTCAGGGGGGAGGAGTATCAATTAGCAAAGGAGGAAAGCTTTATCAAAGCAAAATTCCAAAATCATTACAGAGACATCCCGACAATTACATTCCCGTCTGACAGATTTAGTGGCACACGGATGTCTTTCAGGTCAAGTAAATACCTGCATTGCGTGACTGTGTGTCACTTTTCCCACCTGATTTTGCTCTGCATCATTACAATGTGGAGCATGAGTTAGGTGAATATAGGAAAGGGAAACCTGAGAGGACGGGAGAGGGGAGAAGAGTTCCAGAAAGAGGGGGAGGATGAGATGGTGGTGGAGGGAAAGGAGGAGGAAAGCAAATTTGAAGGTTCGGATGATGAGAATGCACTGCCTCGCGTCGGTGGGCTGTGCCACTGGGAAACTTGAGATGTGAGCAGATACGATTGTATGCTAGAGTTTCCCGCAAAGAGCCCCCTTCACGGCAGAGCATCGAGGGAGGGGGTGGAGGGAGGTTAGCAGGGTGGTGAGGTATTATTGTGTTAAGACATCAGATACAGGGCATCATCATCTCTATATCAGTTGCATAACACTTCGGGTGCCAGGGCACAAAGGTGGAAAAAGACAAGGATGGTAGAGGGAGGAAAGAGGTGGATAAAACTGAGGAAGTGCAGACAGAAACAAGGTCAAGGTGATTGGAAAATAAGAGATAGAAGACAGGGGTTTGGAGACAAGAAAGTCAAGGAGAAAGTCCAAGATCTTTGAAGGTAGAGGAGTGTTTTATGACCTCTCATCATCCTAGACTCCTGGTGCTTTGAGGAGACCCAGATGAATTATTCAGTTCCTGGCTGGTTGATCTCCTCGGGGACCACCACTCGCACTCCTCGAACGTTAGAGCACTACTTGACGGTAAATGCTCACTGGGACAAACAAGAGGTCCTCAAAAAAGACCTGTGCACTTAACTCACACTACAACCCCCCACCCGACACACACACTTTCCCTCTTGTCCTGACCAAGATCAATACACAGCCGGAGCCAGATGTTGCACAATACCACACTGGGAAAGGAAGGTTTCTAAGAGGAAACCTCCAGAGGAAGTTGTGTGCCTGCATTTATAAATGTACTCATGGGCATGCCAATAGATTGGAGGGGAGTGAATACATTGACGAGAGAGGGTAGAGGGGCTCGCTTGAAGCTTTCACGTCATTTTTTTAAACCGTGTGCATTCTTACAGAACCACAGCGATTTACAGAGCTCAGCACTGTAATGTAGGGATTTCACACAGCCTGTTCTCAGAGCATCAGACTCCCAGTGCTGACAGGGCAATAAATGCGATAGCTGGGGTTCAGCCTGCCGGTTGCATTGTGAGGTCTAATGCTGCCATCTTCAGGTTTTCTTCAGCTATTATATAAATGACACAAAACACTGTAGATGAAAGCAAACTACTGCATATAGGTGATTGTAATCCAAGTACGGTGATTATTATCTCTGTATATGTAAGTGATACAGCTCAGAGGACTCTGGGGCATGCAGATACAGGTAACATGAATAAATGTGATTGTTGCCCTTGCCTTCTTTCACCATAATCTACAGCAAGCACAATGAGGATTACTAGTAAATTAATTTTGTTGTGGGATCTGGCTTTAAACAATTATTTCTCCATAATTTCTTATCAGTGGAAAAAAGTCATATATTCTCTTTCATGCCCCACTTCTGATCTGTACAGTTTTGACAAGGTTTATACCGTTCACAGCTCTCAACACAAAGTCAGTTTAGACGGAATCCTGCCGGCAGAGTTTCAACTGAAACAACTAAAAGAGCTCACACACAGTCCAGCAGTCTCTGCACTGGCTTCCAATTAGTTTAAGGACAAACTTTAAGATTCTTGTATTTGTCTATGAATGTATTTCTGACCTGCCCCTGACTACTTACAGTAGGTGATATGATGCAAAGATATGTCTCTTGTAGATCCCGTAGATCAGCAGACTTTCTGCCCCTCACTGTACCCAAAAAAACAAACATTATCTTTAGTTATTTTACTCTATCATCCCTCCTCTTTTTAAATGCATTTTAATATTTACCTGTAATTAATTTATTTTAGGTCTTTTTTCATTTTGTGAAACACTTTAACCAGCATTTTGTGCATGGCTGGTGCTATGTAAATAAAAAGTATTATTATTATTATTATTATTATTAGTAGTAGTAGTAGTAGTAGTAGTAATATTGAACTGCCATTTGAATTGTGCAACTCCTTTTTTTTATTTTATTGACAATGTTGTATTGTTTTTCACTATGATGGAAAATCAGCTCCATTTAAAGGTACTTCTACTGTTCTTGAATATTTACTTTTTTGCACCAGAATCTCATAAGATGAAAAAACAACAACTTATGAAACAAAACGATATTCTGCATAGTATACAGTTAGTATTTTGAGGTATATGAATAAAATTTACCAATATAATATACTAATATTTAATAAAAGTAGTTCAGCTCATAGGGACCTTGGCTGGGAACCGCAGGATCGCTGGTTCAAGTTCCTGTCTGGATCAAGTACGGAGCGTGGACTGCTCGCTGGAGAGGAGCCAGCTCACCTCCTGGGACACTGTCGTGGTGCCCTTGAGCATGGCACTGAAACCCCAACTGCTCAGGGCACCTGTCCAAGGGCACCACCCTCACTCTGCCATCTCTTCATTTCATGCATGTATAGGTTCGTTTGTGCATGTGTGTGTATTTCGGGCCTGTGTGTATATGACAACAGAGTGACAAGATTGAATTTCCCCTCAGTAATTAATTAATTCTTCTTCTTCTTCTTTTTCTTCTTCTTCTTCTTCTTCTTCTTCTTCCTTCATATGCTCTTAGTCACTGTAATTAAAGTTTTGAATGCAGGACTTTTACTTAAAGGTACACTATGCAGGATTGTGAGTTACTGTTTGTAGACCTGCTTGCCGGCAAAAGTGAAAGTAAAAGCCAACTCCACATTTCCCCACTTGTTTGGTGTTTCACCTTGCTATATTTGCTTTTTTTTAAAGGAGCTATATGTAAGAAATCTAAAGCAAATAGTCATAAAATCCTCCTAATATGTCACAGAGACTAAGGAATAATGTTCATATAACATACTGATCTCACCGACAACAATAGTACAGCCATTCAATCAATCAATCAACTTTATTTGTAGAGCGCTTTTCCTGCACGGACATGCAACACAAAGTGCTTTACAGAATTAAAAGCAATTAACACAATTAAAGAAAGAAAAACAATTACAAAGAAAG
>NC_065511.1:12716700-12792364 GCF_006386435.1 Epinephelus moara | reverse complement strand
GTGCGGCTGAGTTTTGTAATAATTGGAGATTTAAAATACTCTTTTTGGGAAGACCAGAGAGCAGGGCATTACAGTAATCTAAGCGACAGGAAATAAAAGCATGCATTAGCATCTCCGTACTGGCCTGAGAGAGAAACGGGCGGACTCTGGCTATGTTCTTAAGGTGATAAAAACCTATTTTGGTTATATTTTTGATATGTGGGATAAAATTCAGCTCAGAGTCAAAAGTCATGCCCAAATTTTTTACTGATTGGGTTGGTTTAAGATCCTGTAGTTTTGGTAAAAGTTTTTCTCTCTGGCCTTCAGGACCTATAACTAAAACCTCGGTTTTGTCCTGGTTGAGCTGTAAGAAATTCTCTGCCATCCATGACTTGATGTCTACAATGCAGTTAAAAAGAGCATCAATTGGCCCTGTGTCATCAGGAGACACGGCGATGTATAGCTGTGTATCATCGGCATAACTATGGAAGCTGATGCCGTGTCTCCTGATGACGTCCCCAAGGGGAAGCATGTAAAGATTAAAGAGAAGTGGACCTAAAATTGAGCCTTGGGGAACCCCACATCCAATTTCATGGGTTCCTGAGGAACATGTATCCATACTTCATCCAATAAAAGCATCGGCCTGTGAGATAAGAACAAAACCAGTTAAGAACAGTACCGGAGAGGCCGACCAGGTGTCTGAGTCTTTTTAATAAAATGTGATGGTCTACCGTATCAAAAGCGGCGCTTAGATCCAGTAGAACCAACACTGTGAGCTTTTTGTTATCTAAATTCCACCTGATGTCATTTATAATCTTTAGAAGGGCTGTCTCGGTACTGTGGTTCCTCCTAAAACCAGACTGATACCTCTCTAAAATGCTATTTCTATTTAAAAAGTCATTAACTCGGTTAAAAACCAGTTTTTCTAAAATTTTACTTAAAAACAGTAAGTTGGATACAGGTCGGTAATTATTAAGAACGTTGGGGTCTAAGTTGCTCTTCTTCAGAAGGGGCTTCACCACTGCCGTTTTAAAGGCGGTGGGGAAGACACCTGTCTGAAGAGAGCAATTCATGATGTTTAAAAACTGCTCTTCAAAGAAACCATAAAACGTCTTTAAAAGTGATGTGGGAATTGGGTCTAAAAGGCAAGTTGTTGGGTTTACTTGGGGAGAAAACTCGACCAAGTGTCCTTGCATCAACCAGGACAAAACTCTCCAGTGTTTCCTCAGGCAAGGACAACAGTCCAGGTGTGTTAACAGACAAAACTTTCTTGGATAACAGGCTGGATCTGATGTCCTCGATTTTAGTTCTGAAGTGGTCTGCAAAGTCTTCACAAAGATCATCTGTTGGTGTCTTAAGAACTTTATTAAAATCAGTGCCTGTTAAAATATTAAAAGTGGAGAAGAGGAACCGGGGGTTGTTTTCATGGTTGGTGATGAGTTGTGAGAAATGGGAAATTCGTGCCTTTTTGACTGCGTTATTGTAGTCAGCATGCCAGAATATTCACATTTAAAAAAAAATTTTACGGTCCGCAAATCATGTTTATGTTTTGAATTTGTGTTTTGGCCTGTTACGCCACCCACCGCCGTCTACCAGTCACACGGTCAGCAGAGTCTCCGCATCAGTTACAGTTACGACTGAGCTACAACAGCACGGCAAGCAGCATTAGCAGTGTCCCAGTACATAGCATTAGCAGCTGGCTCCTCAAGAGCTGTATCCCGGCAGCAGCGTTAGCAGCAGAGAAGCCGGACTTGCTCAAACGGTCCGCTGGAAAACTGAAGATCAAGGACGCGGCGACGCAGCCCTGCTACGGCAGCCGGCCGTGGGCAAACAAATCAGCATCCAGCGTGCCACTGTCCAGCAACCTCGAATCTGTAGGGGAGGGGGGCGGACACGACTCGCGGCAGTATTTTGAATTTGAGTGCAGTAACTGTTTTGGCCACATTCTTACATACAGTGCCTTTAAAGGCATTGACTCTTTAAGATCCCTGCTAAATACAGTCTGGCACCTGGTTGCTACCTTATTATAAATCCCCAACCTCACCTGAGCGATCTGGGAGTATACGCCTATAAATGTCCTGTACACAAAAAATAAGAAGAAAATACAAGCAGAGAGCAGAGTCTTTGCAGAAAAATACATCGCCACATACTTCTAGTGGGTCATAAGTGATGATTGAGAGGGATTACTTCTGTGAGTCTATAAAAAAAAATGCTGTGTAGTATATCTACCGAGGTTTTAGTTAAGTATTTTTACATTATGGCATTGCTACCTCAGTGAAGTAAAGGATCTGAATACCTCCTCTACCAATAATCTATATTTTGTAAGGTAGGTTTGTTTTTTTATTGGGACTCTGACCGTTTGCAATAGCCCAGTTTACCCACAGAGATCGATAAAATGATTCCCATCTTATCTTGAGAAAAGCATACCACTGAACTCTGTGTGACAATATGCATACAGGCATGCAACCATATGTGCATGTGTCTGAGTGTGTGTATGTGCATATGTGAGAGTGTACAAGTGTGTGCTCCCATGTGTGTGTTCACCCGTCAGCATCCCCCCTCTCGACATCCTGTTGTCTCCACCAGCCAGTATCATCTCTCAGCAGTCCAATGCTCACTGGTAACACAACACTGGAGGCAAATGAAATGCAGCGCAGACAATCAGCTCTGCAGCGCCTGCTTTTGGTCTCGGCCTCAGACCCAACACCGCCGCTGACTGCGTACACAGCCTATCCTCTATCTGCTGCCGGACTCTTTGTCTAAACACAGCGTACTGTTGCGAAGCTAGTTTTTCCTCTTTGAGCTGGAATATGCAAACAGACACATGCACACAAACACATTTTATGCATGTAGAAATAATGATATAAATTGTGTTAAACCCCAGTGGGTGCAACCAACAAACTACAGTTTTTCTCTAAGCACAAGCTGAATAAATGTCAACCTGAATGGCAAGGAACACTGCTCAAAATATAAATCACATTACAATGGCAGTGGCATTTTTGTCATTCCTTTATGACTGTGGCATTCATGTTCTTGCAAAGGTCAGCACTGATTCCAATCTGCCAATATTGCTAATTTGAACTTAAAAGGTCAGATTTTGCTGTTTTAAGCCAGGCTGGAGGCATGGCTAAAGGGATGGGACAAGTGTGTCAGTCCATTACCATGGCTTCAGACTAAGATATCTCAAAAACTGGATGGATTGTTTGAAAGTTTTGCACAGGCATTATAGTCCATAAAGGATAAAGACAACTGGCACTGATGATCCTCTGAGGTTTACTCTACTGCACCATGAGGTTTGGCATTTTGTGTTTTTAATGAGTTAGTGGATAGATTGCCATTTTGTACAGATATCTATGGTACCCAAAAGAACCATACTAATCCTAAGGACTTCATCCCCTGATGTTTCCTGTAGTGCCACTGGCCAGTCAAAATTTCTCCTTTCCAGTGAAATATTTTATTAATAACTGGATGGATTGACATGATATTTTGTACATTCATAGTTCACAGATGGTGTAATGATGGTGGTGATTGATCCCTTATCCTTTTCTCTAGCACCGTCTCAACTACGACGATCACAACTTGTAATGCCCTTTGACAAGTGTTAATAAACAGACAAAGTTAGCTCTCATAAATATCATCTATGCTAACCAATAGCCTGCCTATCTGTCTAAATCCGGATGTTAACCATACTTCTGTTAATGAACAATGGTAGTTGTAGTTTGCTAACTGTGAAGTTACATCAAGTTCTACAATCAACCTGGTCTCAGTCCAAAGTCATCAAAATCCAGCACTTGAGCAGTGACTTGCAGCATCAGACATTGACGAGAAAAACCTTCCTTTAGGGTCAGTATGATACGCGAGCAGTGTCAGAGGGAAACACGGTGGGACGACAATTAAAGTTTAAGCGGCTTAACTCCGATAACTCTGGTGGGCAGGTCCAAGAAACACAGACTTTAACCCGGGAGAGTGGTGCTTGTGTCCTGTGAGATTATTAAGCCAAACCATGTTCTTTTTCCTAAACCCAACCACATGCTTTTGTTGCCTAAACCCAACCATGCGTGATGTAGTGCGTTTTTTTGAAAGACACTGTAGGTAAGTGGTAAATTTCCTGTGAAAACAGAAGTCTATTTTGAACGAAGACAATGCATGTAACAGGCAGAACTTGACACGGCGTCCCAGAACGTCAACAACCAACACACCCAGGGTACCTTGCGTGTCATATCTGGATGTAGAAAGTCCATGACCAAACACTGATATGTGACAAGGTCCGAGTGAGAATGTGTTGCTACAACACCATCAGGTCAAAATTTCAATTTGTCCAATACTCTGTTTTATGGCCAAACACTTGTAAACCACTGAAATTCCACTCAGCCTCAGCTGTGGCAAATGTAGACATGCTAACATGCTAGGATGGGGAATAAACGGGGTGTCTAAACTACAGCTCTCTCCACTATGTTAAAATGCAGTTTCTTTTGTGAATGCTAGGTGTCACTATAATTATGTGTAGATTGCTTGTGTGCTCTTTATACAGACACTAGACATGGCAGTGAAAAGAAACAAAAAGTGGACTGTAAATGCAGGAGATTCTAACCAGTGTTGCAGTGGAATGGCATCCCTGGTGTGCAGCAAAGTTTGGGAGTCTGGAGGAGAAGCTGTGAAACTGCAATGTATCAGGCATCAGAAAGCACCTGTGAAAACGACAGATCTCATCCAATCACTGAAGTCTGGGGCTTTCCCGATGGCAACTGATGCACGAGGGACATCATCCACCGCTCAGATGTGCACAGGCAAAGTCATGAGACAATTCTGCACCTTGTTTCTGTGGTTGATCTCACTGGACAGAACAGCTTGCAGGGAAAAGACAGACTTGCGTTGCAAATGTATGTACACATGAAATGATTTGTTTTGGATCTGTCTGAGAGGCAAATAAGCGATGGCAGTGCTGCACACTTCCCAACTCTGTGTCGCTGAGCCTAAGTATAGCCTTCCAGAACTGCTAGCATGGCTCCAGAGTTTCAGTTTACTTATTTATTCAGCTCCACAGAGGTTTAACTCAGCCAATGAGGCAGTTGTCTTTGAAGAAATGTCTGTAGAAAATAAAATGCACAGACAACCATAATGTATTTTAGGTATGCATGTGTCAGACTCCTCAGCATGCCTCTCCATTGCATTCTGTTGTTTAGACATTAAAGGGGGGGAGATAAACAAGCTGTTTTTTTGGCTCGCTGGTGTCTTTCTAAAGGCCACATTCTAGCCCACTTACAGTATTTACTGCAGCAAAACTAGCAAGCAATCATTATTTGCTGTAATTAGAGGTAAATGCATAGGCATAATGGGGGAAACAAGCTACACGGGAGGCCATGCATGACGAATAACTGCATTAGCAATTTGATACAAATTAAATCAATGGAGCCCAGCAAGACTGTGTGATTTACAACAGAAGGGACTAAACAGTGAGGTGATCAAGAGGTGAACCAAGCTTGTGATTGGTTTGTGTAACATGTCGACATTACCCCACTCTGCTAAGCTGGGGAGGCATTCAGCTCATTGAAAATATGATGGTAATGTTATTGTGAAAGCAGCCACTGTGTAACCACATCACTGTGCAGGAGCACGGCCTCTGCCATCGCAAACAGCCCATTTTAAAATTCACTGTAGCGGATGATCACAGAGGCTAAGAGAGACAGAGAGAGAGAGAGATGTAACCCGTATTGCCTTACTGCAGCGGTTGAGTGGTTTTCACTGTAAGATTGATCCAAGCGATCACCTCATTTCCTCTCTCATCTACCATAGCAGCCAAAGCGCTTGATAGTTTATCCGTCTGAGAAAGTGATTTTAAGGTGCCAAGTACAACACAGGAAATGATTCGGCAGTCGTTCTCGTGTCTGGTTGAAGTGGGCCTGATTACCGGCATCGGGGAGGTTGACCAGCGAGCAAGTGACGAAGCGATTCTGAGGACTGTTTCAGGGTCAGCCATGCAGATCTCAGCTGACTAGGGACGTAAATCGATTTGACATGGAGCCGTAGTTGCGGTCCTTTCTTGTAAGAATGGGGTTTTGTTTTACTACGTGGAATAGGAAACTGCTGAACCACGGAGGATTTTAAAATAGCATGGCAGAAGAGTAAGGAAAGGACAAGACAGTACTGATGAAGAGGAGGCATCTAATAATAAAGTGAAGAAAACACACACAGGCAGAATTAACTTATTTTTGCTTTAATGTTATGTAAAAGTGAAACCACGGGAAAGGACTCGGACAGAGTGGAACAAGGATGTTCTTGCAGGCAAAATGTAAAACAGCCTGGCTAAGTGCATCCTGAGCAATGAGCTTTGTGGACTACATTTACAATACAATGAGCTCTCCAAAAATCCAATATGCGCATTGACTAAAAATATCCTGTCTGAGCAAGGCAGGGGAGGGAGCAACCAAGAATGAAGTCATATCCCTGAGGAGTTTGGCTTTAGCCTTCCCCTCCAAAGCAATCAATCGAAGTGGAAATCATTTTTTTTTTTTTTTTTGGCTTCACTATCCACTGATAGATGGAGGGCAAACTCACCACAGATATGAATATATCTAAAATGTATGACCAACAAGAGGCAGTTCTTTCTACTTTTAGCCTAAAGCCTGAGTGCACACGCCACACTGTTGCATGTACACTGCACACTGTTAAAGGAATGGTTTGACATTTTGCTTGATGTGATCATTCACTCTCCTCTTATTAACAGTTAGATGAGAAGATCGATGCCGCTCTCATGTCTGTAAACTAAATATGAAGCTACAGCATTTGAATTTAAACGCTGCCAGGTGTTTATATGTCTGTCTGTCTCTCAGTGGACAGATTTTGTCATTGTGATACCCTCACAACCAATTAATATAAAATCTACAATGAGAAATTTAGGCAGCACTTTTGATTCTCAATTTCATTCTAAACCACCACATTTTCAACCACAATTCTTGATACTTCCACCTCCGAAATAAATCAGCTCTGTCTTTTCCTGAGCTAGAAAGACTTATTCATGCATTTGTATTCTCGCGCCTTGACCACTGTAATGCACTGTTCCCATGCCTCAGTAAAGCTTCAGTAGCTCGGCTTCAACTAGTGCAGAATGCTGCAGCTCGTATTTTAACTGGGACAAATCGTAGGTCACACAATTAGGTGTAGGTCCCCAGTTCTCACCTCCCTCCATTGGTTGCCAGGTAACTTCTGAATTGATTTAATATAATTTTAATAACTTTTAAAGCTCAACATGGTTTAGCCCCTAGTTACAGTATATAGCTGAGCTTCTGATTACCAATGCTCCAAATCGTGACCTGAGATCCTCAAGCCTACTCTCACTCATCGTCCCTAGGTCAAGGCTGGTAACTACAGGTGACTGGGCTTTTCACATCAAGAACCCAAGGCTCTGGAATTCTCTGCCTGAGGGAATTAAAATAGCTAGAACATTACTTGTTTTTAAACCATTGCTTAAAACATAATTTTAAAGGAAAGCTTTCCCTTTAATGCCTGATTTGTACTTCTATGATTTGTTATTTTTGTGTTTTATTTCCTTTTGTTCTGTTTTGTCTATGTACACACTACATTCTTAGCTCTTATTGTTTTTTAAAATATTGTATGTTATTGTTTTCTTATTATCATGCACTAGCCTGTTTGAAGCACTTTGTAACTTTGTTAAGATAAGTGCTACACAAAACATTATTATTATATTACTTGTTTTAAGTCATGGATTACTGTATTGTATTATTCTAGTTTTTTTACGCTGACGATTAACTGGCAGAGTTTCATGCCTATCTAAGCCACAGAGGTCATGTAACCCTCTCTATGGGAAAATGACTTTTACTTTTGAAACAAGGGGTACCAAGATAGCTTCTCCACTTCGCAACTTCATCAGTGAGCTTTAAAGGTGTTAGCAGGCCATTTTGTTAACTTCCAACAGAGCCTGCCTCGCTGTTTCTCCCTTTCCATTGTTTATGCTAAGCAACGCTAAGCTGATGTCTGTAGCTTCATATTGAACACACATGAGAGCGGTAAGGATCATCTCATCTAAGATCTAATAAGCACATTCCCCAAAACTATTCCTTTCACTCCTGCTTCATATATAGTAAGTCATTGTTAAGTAGCTTCCTCTTACTCTGGCTGTCTGCATTCTCCAGAGACTTTTATTCTTCCCAGTGTGGAAAAGCCTATTTAAACCATCTTTGGAGACTAAATGTCTCCATAGAAACTCTTTGATATGAATTTTTTAGGGTCAGCAGCTCTTTAATCTGAGGTGACACACAACACCTAAGCAAAGTCATATAAATACTCACACGCTCGTGCACACTTTGAGTATTAGCATCGACAAGATGCAGGAGTGTAATAACACTTCTGGGAAATTAGCTGATGGCAGCAGTTAAGCTGCTCTCCGGCCTTACCTGAAGGGATCGACTTACAGAGGAACCAACCAAATATCAATAAGGGTGAGTTAGCTGTGCACTGCTCAAGGATAAAGAGCTTATGCATGAGACCTCTGGAAATACACTTGAGCTTGGCATGTAAAATGCTGTCGCTTCAAGCAAATCCCTGATTAAATCCCCCAAACACGTTTAGTTGGCTGTATGAGGGGAAGCCTGGTGTTGGTTGTGAGGCACGGTGCCAACCACGGAGGAGGACAGAAAGACAGAGAGAGGGGGGAAGAAAGTGTATGTTTGAAAATCTAGTGTAGTGCATTACATGCTGCAGATGAGTCTGTTTGAAGTCTTCAATGTTAAAGGCTTCCCTCGGGCATTTATGATCCTCTGTGTGTCACAAGAGTGGCATTCTCACAGATGATGCCTCCTCTGAATATGACTCTGACGCTGAATGAAAAGCACTGATGCACTGCATCTGTAATGTTGCCATTATATTGCTGGAGTTTGAATTAATTCCTCAGTATTATCCTATGGAATATTTGGCATTGGCAGCATTGTTGTTGGCTGCCCTTTGAGCGGTGAACAAGTTTAATTTTACATGAATTTATTGGTGAGAGGGAAAGGAAAAAGGAAGCAGTGAGAAATGTCCAGCACTTGGGCGTCGCACCGCGTTTCCACGGCCAACAACACCAGGAAAGCTCGCTAAATGAAGTATCGCTTTAACATCTGTAATAATGGTTGTGGATTTATAGCTTCTGTGAAGAGAACAGACAACACTGCCTCATATGGATCATTAATTTTTATTACCTTTCCTGGAAATCTCTTCATTTGGCATTTCATTGCCATTTCAGGACGTAACGGTTGCTTTTCAGGGATGCACACACACTTGTCAGCTCTGTGGTCACAGACTCAGAAGATGAAAAGCTGCAGTGACACAGACTTGTATTAGTTCATTGCTGCCACTGATGATTTCTGAATGACAATGCTGGCTGAATAACTCATTAGACTCCAGTGATCCGGTCTTTTCATTTGAAACACACTGCTTCATCTGCACTGACTGGCACATGCGAATACATAGATATGCTGTGACAGTAGAGGTAATGCAACTGAATGAAAGCACAGCTACGGTGTGGCCTCGAGCTGTTTACCATAGAGTAATCAGCCTACGCATCTCATTAACAGAGACTGACTCATATCGTTCTGAATGTACGCCTTGAAATAGGGTCACACAGCTCAAAAAAAGAAAGGAAAGGGAACCAAGGTAAGAGTGACACTGCATAAGAATCATTAGCACTTGTCTTGCGGAATGCAGCGTTTAGCTTTGTATATGAATATATGCAAATATATGAACGAATTCTAGCGGTTCATGCATGATTTATAAGCCTTACAGGGTAGCCTACACGAAAAATGTTTTTCAGTACTATTTCATTCTTTATTCTTTTCTGCAGGCCTCTTCAGACAGCATTAATAACCTCCAGGGAGAAAGAGGAGGTTGCTTTCACACGGACTTAGCAAAGACAGAAACTTAAATCTTCCCCCACCGAGAAAAGAAAGTTGGCTTCTGACTTGCCTGGACACTGTGGCATTAACATTTTCAGCAAGTCTGCACACGATAAACCTCTTTCCTTAAGCTTTCTGTGTAATCAGCAATATTTTAGTCAGCAAATCACCATGATAACATCAAATATAACCTTTTAAAAAGACTGATACCTCACTTTGGAAATGTAATTAGCTCTTTGAAGTAGTGAAGGCTTAAGGTTTTGGAAGTAGGGCAACTCTTTCATGTGTGATTAAGCGTTCTTAACTCCGTCCTTACGTAGAGAGAAAAAGAGAATGAAAGGAGGCAGGTGAGGAAGAGGCTCATCAACCATGAAATGTCACAGGCACTTGGCTGTGGTCATCCAGGACCCTTTTAACGTGAATATACAGTGTTCATAGGCTGAGGAGAGCACCGGAAAAACCGCATGGGGAAAAGAAAGTCTCCTCCAGGAGAGAGAAGGTGAAGGAAGGAGGAGGAGAAGAAGAGCAGAGAGGATCAAGCCAGTGCAGAGGAGGGTGAACAGTGTGTGTCAGCGCTGTCGAATGCAGTCAAATTGCACAGTACAATCAAACCGACGTGGAGCTTTGGCTCAGATGCACGAAGCCGGGCTTACTGGCTTACCTCAGCACTGCACCAGAGTGACTGTCACTGGATATTACCATGTGGACCACTGAGCTGACTCTCCCACATCAAAGTGGACAGGGACAGCTTTACATCCTCCCCTTTACTCCCACTCTCCTGCCCTGCGGACACACACTTCTCTTACTTCCTGAAATACGTCCGTGCACAATTTCGCATTAAATATGAATAGCCTTAATAATAAATGGAAGCTCTCAGAGATTGCATCCTGGGTACAGAAAAATGTGATCCAGTGTTTGTGACACAAAGCTCTTAACATTCTCCCTCATCACTTTAATGGTTTAGTGCCTTTATCATTTGGGAGCCATTTGATACCACATAACGTTTTTCTTTTTCTGGCAATTCCTCACTTTGCATTTGAGTGCTTTTCTTGTCCCTTCTGTTTGGATATACAGTATTCAAGCTATTTCTACAGTATATGACAAAATGTTGCAGACTTACACTTTGAATGTATGAATACAGTTTTAGGCTACAATATGTTAGAGAATGTGTGTGTGAATGGCATTAATTCCTCAGTTATACACAAAAGGTTTGCACACAGAGCAGCAATTTAAGCCAAAGTTTCCTCTATTTCCTCCTCCAGGGACAAGTGCGCAGAAGAGTGGCTGGGGCTGGATCTGGTTTTCAGGCTGATGGAGCCATACAGTTTGGCTGATCGCTTGGAATAAGCGATGACCTTTCGCCTGTACATCTCCCCCTTCCACATGGAGATCATGAGCAGCGTGGAGAGCACCACGCCGCCCAGCGTGAGCAGGCACAGTCCCGCTATGACGCACCGATCCAGGTGGGCACCTATCCGGGCGCTCTCCATCTCCAGCCTCTCCATCTCCCTCGCCGACACGCTGTCACGGTCCACCACCACATCCCGAGGCACGGCGTAGGAGATGATCACCAAGGAGATCCCGGTCACTAAGAACGTGACTGCACTGATAAACCCGTAGTCTATAGAAGTCCCGGGGCCCTCCCCGAAGGAGAGATCATCCTCGGACATGAAGGAAAGCTCCGGGAAAGTCTCAGAACAAGGCTCGCCGTTGCGCACGGGTCTGTGAGTACTTTTACAACTAGTCTCCGGACTAGCCAGTCGCAGGTTAACATTCTCATCAATATAGGTGAAAGATGTCTCTAATTCCTCGTCGCAACAAACCCGGACTTTCTCCTCGCCGAGGTGACCGAGTTTAACCTCCGCGCCTCCCTTGCGCGGCGCCGTCCTTGGTGCTGCTGAATGACACCGGCCATGGCAACTGCGGGCCGGGTTACAGCCGCTCTCCCCTGGGAGCGCTCCTCCTGTTGATCCGCCCGACTTGCGGGCATGCAGCGCGCTGGAAATCCGGTCAAGGACGTCGGCAGGATCGGGCTGTTTGCCTCTCTCATCTGCAGGAAGCAGCTCCGGAGAAGCCATTCGTGTTTCACCACCCGCTGGTTCGCTCTGAGCCTTCCTCCCACGATGTTTTGCCTCCACAGCATCCCTAATAAGAGGACACACACCAGCTCTAAGTTAAAGGGTGCATCTTAATTAGATTGCCCTCATTGTAAATCGTGGAACCTTAAATCTACTGCGCAAACACGTGCGTAATTTGGAGCGATGCGCAAAATGCACGCACCTTATAGTGAGGATATACGGACATCAACAACACTTTAAAGTTGTTTAGATCGATTAAGAAAAATCCGTGGATCCTTCTTTGAAAGGCGCTTACGGTGGCTGTGATTAGCCAAATGCCTCTGTATCCAATTAGGGAAACAATCCACGTATTAACAGAGATTAAGCTATTTTGTAATTCTGTTTTGAAATGAACACAAGCTCTAAAATCAACACACAAGCAAAACTGTGCTAAACTAAATCAAACAGAATATTTACATAATCACAGCTGATCTACTTCCGAAGAATCACAATGAAAAGATTTCACACTACAGCTGATTTTAATACAAAACACCTCCATGATGTGTGTCGGAACACTCCTGCACACTTTATTTGGATTCAGCAGAAGACGCGAGATGCTCCTCTGCATAAGGGTGGACCAGTCATGCACAGTCCCGGTTATATCTTTTCCTAATCCCCAACAAAAACCTCCTCACACTGCACTAATACACAGAAATCAACTCACCGCGCTACTTCAGCATCGCTTCCGCCTTCTCTTCTTCATAGACACTTCAGTGGGTGAGGGCACACAACGGGGACAGATTAAAACAGAAAGCCTTATCTGTGAATATGCTTTGAATATATTCTCTCTCTGCTCGATGCTGTGGCGGCAGGCTGCACTGAGGGGAGCTCTCTGTTAGTCCCTCCCACACACAGAGCCTCAGCTGCCCGCGCTGAAAGGAGCCGCGCTATCTGAGAGCCGATTGAGATCACGACCAGTCAGTCAACACACACACGGGATGAGGATTTGAAGGGCTGAGGGGGAACCTTGGGACCCGACGATCCGGATGGAAATATTGAAGGAGAGTTTGATGTCATAGAAATGTCAGTGTGCAACTGCAGAGCTGCTATAGAGGCTAAGAGCAGGTTAGTAGGCCATAGGACATAAAGAATACAGCATAGACATAAAATAAGTCTCTATAGGAGAATTTACAGAAGCTCAAGTGCCATAAAGATTACTATACAGTCTGAATAGTCTATAGAGATCATACAGGGATGCCAGTAGATAAATACTCATGATATACAGTCAGTGACACCCAGCAGAAGTAATTGGAGGCTGACAGTACTGTCTGTAGGAGGCTGTGATATGCTCATTTATCAAGCTAGTGTGAATATATGATGGTCTTGTGACTTGGCACCTAAGGCATCCACTAGCTTTTTGGGAAAGGGGCTAAATAGGGCTCCAAACTTAGGGTAAATTTTGGCGAGGGAATACCATCATGGTGATTTTCAGAGAGGTCCCTTGAGCTCTCATCTCAAGATATCAAGATTGAAAATGGGTTCAGTTTGTACCAGCTGTACTGGTGTTAGTCTATGCCCATGAGATAATTAGTAATATTAAGTATAAAATAAATAGGGCTGTCACATTTTGGACTGATGACCTTTTGCTTCGTCTGCTCCTTTGTGATGGTCCGACAAGCTGTCGGAGTAAGCATGGAGCCCACACTGTAACTAACTGCTCTCCCCGAAGAAATACTTTTGGAAAAATCTGAAACAATTGCAGAGTCAATGGAGCACAGCTGTGTTGTTGTCGGACAGTGTCTCAGCTGAGCCGATGCTACATCATGATTAGCCAGTCTGCGTCCGCAGGCGTGACTTAGCAAAGGGTCAGTTAATGGTGTTACTTTAACACAGCCGTGTGTCCACCAAGCAGTAATTTTTCGAGCTGAAAACAACAGTTGTTGTTCAGCACATGCAGATGTCCTCTGTGATGGTTGGTCTTTGTGGTATTCCTCCCGCCCCTTCTCCACTGGGCGTGGATGGCTGGTGACATTGACAAGCACTGCTTTTTACCTAAAAGTTTAACCTTTTTTCAACTCTCATTTTCAACTGAAAATTTAACAAATAATCACAGCAGACATTCAGTGTCAGAATTATCATTGTGGATTTATTTTACTAATCTCTGAAAAGACACTGCAGTGTGAGGCTGGATTACAAAGCTTCTGAAAGGAATAGGATCATACTGAAGCCCTCATTGGAGTGGCAGGATGGCTAACGTTATCTACTGGGCTAAAAGTCTCTCACCCTCACAAGCATCATTACAGAGTTATTAAACGTTCGTAACGTTATGTTGTATGTGACATTGTCAACTCCAGAGTTACTTTCTATAGTGTCCAGTATGTCAGTTTTTTCTCATCAGCTCAATGCTTGGTGTTAAGACACACAATGCTAGCTGGTAGAGTGCACTGTGGCTGATTTAGTTAACTTGGGGTTAACATGAAGGATTTTTTCTGCATCAGCTAATCGACTGGTTGAAGATTAAACAGAATTCTAATTGACCAAGATTTCCTTTGGTTGATTACAGCCCTAAAAATAAGAAATCAATGGAGCCTATCCAGCTGACACTGGGTAAGAGGCGGGGTACACCCTGGATAGGTTTCCACCAAGTAGTACAGTAAGGTTCAGTTTAGTTTGGTGCATATTTTTTCCGCTTCCACAGTGAAAAGTTGTGGATGGGACCAATGGAACAGTTCCGTACCGTCCCCATTTTCGCTCACCCCTCTGTTGGGGTACCTAGCACACAGATCTGGCACTAAAAGGTGGAGCTAGAAACACTGCAGTCCATTGATTGGTCAATAGAGAATGATTACTCTTGCTCAAGGCTGAGTTGTGGCTGGTTTTGAGGCTTATGTAACCTCTGTTCATACCGTGGAGAGTTTGACATATATCAGTAAACTGTAACTATAACATGAAAGGATGTTTTGCTGCCTCTAGCAGCAGCAGGGTGTTTGCTTGTAATGTTACTCAATGTGTGAATTGATGATGTGAGTCCATCAGCATACTTTAATTTCAACATGACAACTCTGACCATTACTTTTTAGTTTTTATTCTCTCTCTTGGATGACATACACTTCTAGTAATGAGTGTTTTTTTATATATATTTGAAAATATATATTAATTTCGACCTGATTATGTGAAGTGCATATATTCTAATCCTCAGTTGGAGAAGTAAAAAGCATTGCAGAGCATCGTTCCTGTGGCTCCGACAACACTAAACCCCTGAGCATGCCTGAGAAGGACTAAATGTATAAACCCACTTTTTTAAAATTTCCCATGGAGAGACTCTCAATCTTACCTTTTGTTTTGTTCCAAAATTGTCAACATGCAACCCTATTCTGACGTGCAGACTCTGCACAGAACTGCTCCCCCACCCCAGATTTGGACCAGGAACCCTCACATGTGAGGCAACAATGTTAACCTCTGCACCACCATGCTGCTCCCGTGCTGTATATTGTCAGTTAATGCCATCATCATATCAGAAAAAAATCTGTCATCATATCAGAAAACTTTATCCAGAGGTGCTGTGCAAACAGCATTGTCAGATCGTGTGTATCATGCACCATCTGTTCTCCTGCGCTCTCTCAGAAGATTACTGGTCACTATGTCAAAGCCATCCTAATCCATGTTTAATCTAGAGATCTGATAGGTCATCTGATCTGTGACCCTATGTAAATCTTTGGGAGGTTCATCTCATTTATTCCACAGCTTCACAGTCCATGTCTTGGTAGTATCTTTGAAGATATTAAACATTTAACACAGCACATGACCACTTGGGGAAGTGGCACGTTGTAAACTAGATGTTAAGTGCAGGCCACCATCAACCATTTAAGTGCTTAATCCCACTTTAAACTGAATATTCATTTGCTGACGGTTCCACCTTATTTAGCACAACCAGGCAGCAGCTATAAATATAGTCGCCACTTTTCCTGGAGTCCTAGTGGCTGGGTGAACAGCTTTGGCTCATTTCCCAACAAGGCTCCATTTAACAGATGAGTAAAGAGAAAGGGAGCACGAGGGAGAGAGAAAGAAAGAAAAGAGAGGGAGTCAGAGACAGACAAAGATTTACTCCACCATTTTTGTTCCAGAAATTAGTTTGCAGAGGGGGCATCGGAGACACTCCTGGGTCATTGGCTAATGGATCATAATGCTTTATGGTGTGTTTGGTCAGATTGTAGTCAACTTGTGTCGGTCTCATGCAGAGAGATAGAGAGAGGATGCTGAAATCTGACTGTGCAGTTGTCTGAGGGGTAACAACAACCAACTATCAGATGCTATCTGTCTGCAACAGTGCACCACTTTTCCTGCTGGCAAGGACACCGGGCTTGGAAGAGGAGGGGCGGCTGGGGAGTCAGTGCTTCTAAAGGCTATAAATCCTCATAGTGTGTCTCCTGCCACAGGCATGAACCCACACACAGAATAGAGATTATGAAACATGGATGTAGCATTGCTTTTCCTTTACCCAGTAGCAGATACCAGGAGGTGATGGAGGGGGGAAGAGGATGTCCCTCTACATACAGCAGTAAAAGGGAGGAGAGTATGGGACAGTGTGTGTGTGTGTGTGTGTGTGGGGGGGGAATTAATGAAGGAGGGAGTGACTGGGTTCACTTCACCTCCAGCTGCTCCGGGAGCTGTTGAAGCTGGTCAGTGTCCCACATTAGCAGATTGTGTGGCGAAATAGGTGAATATAAATGCGTGTAAGTGTTTGAGTGAGAAACATGAAAAAGCCCAGAGGCTCGCTGCACCAACTCGTCTCGAGTTCAAACTCACGAATGTTCACATCATTAAATTAGAAAGGGGGAGCTCTACACAAACAAGCTCTTTAAGGTCTAGTGTGTAAGATTAAGGGGATTTAGTGGCATGTCCTTGTAAGATTTCCTTCAGGTTTTTAACAGGAGCCGAATTACCCACAGTGTTCTTTTCCTCTCTAAAACAAACAGACGTGGTGATTAAAAGTTAAAACACTGAATAAAGCAGTTTTATGTCACATCAGTATTTCTCCGAAGCTGTTCTGCACATTGCAGATGGGTTGTTCGCCCAGCGCCTGCTAATGTGTGATCATCTCTTGTCTCTGATAATTCATTGTGTGCTCACCTTATTTCTGATCAAGACGTCCAGGAAGTTTTTACATGCTGCTAACCAGTGTTTGGTTTGTCTGTTCTGGGCTACTGTAGAAACATGGCAGTGCAACATGGTAATCTCTGTAGTCAAGGAGCTGCTCCCTATATAGATATCAACAGGATGATTCATATTTTCAGGTGATTTTAAACTAAAGAAAGAAATTATTCTTATTGCATCATATTTAATTTCTGCTAATATATCCCCCTAAATCCTACACAGTGTTATTTATACCCAGTAACTGCCAACATAGTAATACCCCATCCATATCAGAGAGGATTTATCAGCATTACCAGATTAGGGTGAAATAATATTTATTTAGCTTGTGATTTTATTCAAAGCGACTCAGAATAAGTGCATTCAACCATGCTGATCTACTTCAAGTGCTACATTTAGAGACGATAAGAAATTAAAAATTCTTTTTGTTTTCTTATTTTCATTTAATTTCATTTTAGAGATCAAAAAGACTCATAAGGATGACAAACGGGCAAAACAACTACAAAGAGATTCAAAATGACCACAAAAAGACACAAAACAACTATAAAGTAAGTTATATCTTGCTCTTGTTAGAGAGGTAGCGGGGTCAATTCTACATGTCAGTGCCCAGGGGCCCATTGTCTCATAATCCGCCTATGGCTGGCCCCCCTTTGTAGTGAGGGAGCAGCAAGCTGATTAGAGCATATGGATGGACTGGGGTGTGTAGTTTGACCATGACCTGGATGTAGGATGAGCCCTGAGCCATTCCCAGCACAATGGGTGAGCACCAGCATTGTGAATCAGATTCGAGAAGCCATTGGGAGCCAATGCAGGATGCGGAGGATCAGGGTAGTGTGGGAGAACTTGGGTAGGTTGGAGACCTGCTGGGCTGCTGCATTCTGGATGAACTGCAGAGGTCGATGGCACATGTAGGCACATCAACCAGGAGTGAGTAGGCTAGACACGTGCCTGGACCAGAAACTGTGCCGCCTTCTGGGTGAGGAATAGACATGTCCTCCTGACGTTGTTGAGAATGAATCTGTAGGAGTGGCTTGTTGCAGAGATGGCAGCAGAGGCCAACCGGTCATTGAGCGTCACACTGAGGTTCCTTGCAGTCTGAGTTGGGGACACCACAGCGTTCTCAGTGGTGATGGAGAGGTCATGGACAAGAGATTAATGGAGATAACGTCAATAGTGTTCATGTAGTGGCAGACTCATGCTGTCTGAGAGTAGGGGTGATAAAATAAAAAGTGCACCACCTTCATGTACTTGGGGCCCCAGCACGCAAAAAATGCCATATAGGCCAGCCTGGGGGCACTTGATCATGTTTTCTTTGTTTTAAGGCCACTCTAAATGGAACAGCATCACATTTTCTCCTAGTGCCCTAAACTTTAATGAGTGCTTTACATGTCAGTAATTAAAACTGACAAGACGTGAAAACAACAACTTTTAAAGAAGTGATGAAAACACTTTAGTATATAAAAACTGAGGAAATAAAAGTCTAAATGAACTTAAAACTCAAGTAAAATCAGGAAAGGCTCTCTGATAAAAGTATGTTTTAAGAAGGGACTTAAAAGAGATTACTGACTCGGCTGACCTGATGTCCTCAAGCAGACCATTCCAGAGCCTTGGGGCCCTGATAACTTTAGTTTTCAGGCCTGCCTCTAGAATGGACAAAAAACCTCTGCCTAAAGACCTCAAAGTACGTCCTGGCATGTACAGCACTAAGAGGTCAGAGATATAGCTGGAAGAGAGACTATAAGGAGCCTTAAAAGTTATCAGTAAATTTTAAAATCTATTCTAAAACACACTGGGAGCCAGTGTAAAGAGGCTATAACTGGAGTGATGCGATCATGTCTCTTGGTTCTGGAAATGTTATCTATTTGTCCTAAAGCTTGATCAAATGCTATTAAATTATCACTTAACCAGGGAGATTTTAGTTTTTTAATTCTTAAAAGATAATACACTTTAAATTACAAAACAAGTGGTTAGAGCATTCGGCTTCCATGTGGAAGGTCCAGGGTTTGAATCCTGCTGGGGTCGACATCAGCAAAGGCATGTGGTCACAAAAGGTTCCCACCGCCGAATCTAACGGGATCAGATTAATCTGAGCCAAGTCCCCAACGAGGGCGCTTCTCAAGCCTGTCATAGATGGGAGGTTCCAGGCATAAAAGCGGACTCACTTTATCCTCCTGAGACCCCTTGTCCATATATGAGGACATCATCGTCATCTTGGGTTTACTTGACCTTATACTTCATTCTGCTTAACTTAGACCTGTTGTCCTTGTTCGTGGACACTTTTTTGTGCCATCTAGTGGTAGTAAGAGCACAATACACTAAACCATGTAAAAACAAGATGGCAGCCATCTCTGCCAAGTCAGTCTGCAACCGATCCCGACACAAAAGTGGACAAGGTCCAAAACCTGATCAAAGTTTATGATTGAATCTTGTTTATTTATGATTAATAATGTTTGTAGTTTCATATGGCAACAAGTTGGACCAATTTTAGCAACAATAACAAGCTAAGACTCTGTTAATTAGGTAGAACTCATTTGAAGACATTAGGACTTTATAATCGTCTTGTTTAAGGACATTGGGAAATAAATGTCATTTTTTATATTTATCAGGTCCTGCTGATCCCAAATAGCTAGGAGAAATTAAAAAAGCATACCAAACAAAAGTTTGTGTCTCAGGAGGTTAAATTACAAAACAATTTAATCGCTCACCACCTGTAATGTTAGCATAATCACATATTTCACACCGGTTTTTAAAACGAATGCATACAGCTGCCTCTGAAAAACATATTTGGAAATGATATTTTGTAGCAAAGGATTTACAGGTTAGTCTTTACTAGCTAAAACAACCCAATTCTATTGTAACCCAATTCAGTAAACTACTGGACTGAATAGCAAGTGGTAAGCTAGAAGGAACTCATAAAGAACTTTACACACAGACTTTGCAATAGACTGGGGAAAGGCTGGTACAACTAACCCAATCCAGAGCTCAAGATAAGACAAATAAATTAGTCAGACTCAGAATGTGGAAGTAGGTAAATCCTTTCAATTTTCATGGTTAATTTAACCTCACCCACAGAGTGAAAAAGAAGTACGTGTTGTAGGTCAAAGTAAACTAGTTTGTTTCTTCCCCACCAGCTGCCAGACAGCATCCCGAGGTCTCCAGCAGGGCAGTGTGTCACGACAGCAGGGCACTGTAGATTATTAATAAGCAGGTGTACACAGTCCTCTGGGTTTGTTTGGTGAGGTCTGGCACGCAAACCCTCCAGTAGCTCTTAAAAAGCCTTCCAGAGAGGAAAGTGCATGCAGACAGCAGGATGACGGGGGGAATTAGGAGAAAGGCAAACTGAGGTTCAGCATAGATGGGTTTTTCCTGGGTGTGGTGCTGGTGGCAGACACTCCTATGAAATATTAAGCACTTGGACCTTCAAGTTAATTTACAGTGACTTTACTAATTGAAGTGGTGTGGCTGGCCTCAACACAGACACTGTGGATAATGGAAGGATGATAATGGCTGTCCTAGTGCAGTGTGTGTGTGTGTGTGCATGTGTGGGCAAAGATTTATGCTTCAAGCAAAAGATAAGGCTTCACACAAAGAAAAAAAAAGCCTTTTGGTGATTAAGCAAGCCGACTCGGATAATTAATTCCACCATTTCATCGACCCGTCTTCCCTTTATCGCCTCTTTATCATAATTAATGTGATGTTATCCCCTCACACCACAGCTGCTTTTGCATTATAATGCTCTCAATAGCTCTTGATGATAATTGTCTGTCCCTGTCTACTGCCTCTCTGTCTCCATCTGTGGCACTGATTATCTCCTACAGCTACTCTGATGTGCCCATGGTGCCCTAATTATTACACAACAAACATTTTGCTTTAGCTGCTGGATCCCATTTGTTTTGATGAATACACAGCCAAGTTCGGTTTAGCTCTTGGTATCCTTGTGCTCGCTGAATGGTAAGCAAAGTCAGAGCAGCTGCTTAGCATGGACAAGGCAAACATTTTAGACAGGATGAGTTTCATTCATTAGTTAAATGAGGAAAGCCTTGAGTTCAGGCCAAAGACGTCATTTATATTTGGTGAATACAGAAGGCCAATCACTGAGTAGTCTGCTGGCACTGCTGCTTTTGGTGATTTTTTTTTTTTTTGCTTCTGTATTTCTGTTGGGAAGTTTACCTTGAATTTTCAATTAGGAACAAAAGGACCTCTTTCTTAAAAGCTGCAGCTGATGAATAATGCATTACATTAACACAGAAGTCACTGTTGAGAATTTGTGAATGTCTCCAATGGTGTGATATTCAGTCACAACATTTGTTCATTTTTTCTGGTAGGGAACAGAGCAGGGAGTGTTCCCTTTACAGCTTTAGATGGCTGACTCTCCATCATGGTTTGTTTCATGTCCGCAAATGATCGTTCTGCGGCAGAAGAAAAGCCCCGGAGGTGAAGTATCAGCCCAAAAGAAATGCGTTTCATAAATATAAATGAATTTGGAAGCAAAGGACGGAGAATCTTTCAGCAAACCTGGAGAAAATGTTATAGATTTCAACAGCACAACAACTTAACAGGAGTTAAATCCAAGTGACTTTTGATTTACAAAGCTCACTAGCATTTGATTGACTGCATTCTAGCATGCCAGTTTAAGTGGCATGCACTTATTTTTTGCAGGAAAGGCTTAACCAAAGCTATGTGGCAACTACTTTGGTAGCCATTAGTTCTCACGCCTTTAAGCATTTAGTGGTAGATTTCATCTTTATCAAATGTGCCATAGTGTTAATACTTACAGTAACTTGCCCCCACTCTCTGTATAAAGTGTCAGTGGCAGTGTTTGACCATGAGGTGGCAGTGAAGGCCCACTGTCAGTGTTGAAGCAGAGGAGAGCAGATTCAGAATCAGAAGCAGGGGAGACAATTAGGCACTGATCACACTAAACTTATGTACAATTTTGAGGTACTTGTGAGTATTCCCATCTACTCCACATTTATGTGACAGCTGTAGTTGTTCTGCAGATTCACACAATGTATCACATTGTTATAGATTAAACTACCCAGTGTTGTGCAATGTTAAAAACCACAGAACAAGCCAGAGATCTTGGTGGACTCAGAACTGAATTTCAAAACTCACATTAGGACAATTTCAAAGTCAGCCTACGATCACCTTGAGAACATATTAAGGATAAAAGGACTTCTGTCTCAGCAGGATGTGGAAACACTTGTCTATGCATTTATTTTCAGTACACTTGACCACTGTGTCTTTACAGGTCTCCTTAAAAATCTATCAGAAATCTGCAGTTGATAGAAAGCCTTGCTGGCCAAGTCCTCACTAAGACCAAGAAATAATCACATCACTCCAGTTCTGAGTTCTTTACACCAGCTTCCTGTCTCTCAGTGAAAGAAGTTTTAAAATACCATTGGTTTATAAAGCACTTATGACCGTGTGCTACATGGTGAATCATCCTGAACTCTCAGGTCATCTGGGACAAGTCTGCTTTGTGTCCCCAGAGTCAAGACCTAACATGGGGAAGCAGCATTTAGGTTGTTTACACTGCAAATCTGGAATAAACTCCCAGAAAACTGCAACTAGTTCCTTTAAATCAAAGCTGGAGACTGTGTTTGCCACTGCCTTTTATTTAATCAAATATTTATTCATCTCTTACACTGCACTGTAACTTTTATTCTTCTATTTTATACCTGTCCCACCTTATTTTAGCTTGTTTTTATTTTCTAGTCTCTAGCTGTTTAATGGTATTTTTAATCGTATTCAAATGTCCTTTTATATGTGTTTCTTTTGCACTCTGTCTTGATGCTTTTGATGTTTTATGTAAAGCACTTGAGTTGCCTTGCTGCCAAAATGTGCCATAAAAACAATCTTGCCTTGCCCATCAGTAAATAAAGAAGCCAGAATGAACTCCCCTGAAACCAAATGCAACAGTAAAATGCTGCTTTTACATTCATGAATCAGAAATAATATGCAAATAGTCCATATTGCTGGTACTACTTTTACTTCATGGAATAGTTCAGTGTTTTGTTAAAAAACAGCAACATGTGCCAGACTATTTCTTGGCCGGAAAGTGTTGTTTTTACATTTGGTTTTGTGCCGATTAAACAAATGAAATATAATTAGTGAAGTTTAGAGGTGCTGGCAGGCGGATTATGTTGCCTTCTGTCTTCAGAACCAGGCTAGCTGTTTCTCCCCATTTTAAGTCTCTGTAATAAGCTGTAGCTTCAGACAGTACAAACATGAGGGTGGTATCAATTTTCTTAAACTAACAGCAAGAAGAAATATTTTTCAAAATATTGAATTGCTTTAATTAAGCTTTTGAAAGCAGGACATTTACATATAATAAAAATTCTATTGTATTGTGTTGCTACCTTTACTTAAACCTTCAATAGACAGCAGAAACTAGTACGTAAAGGGAGCATAAATGAGCCCTTATAGGGAACCAGTCTTAATACCAATTAACTTCATGATGATAAGTTCAAAAAAACTTGTCTATTTCCCCTTTAAAAGGTGATAATATGTCAGTGCTGTGTTCACAGCTTAAATGTATATGTCCATTTCAAACGATGTTACCATCACTGCCCACATACTTCCATGCGTCCTTTACGTTGGCATGGATGTTAACCAATATATCCACCAGGGGGCAGCCCAGCGTCAAAAGTTTATGACAACAACAAACTCAAAAACAAACATAGCGACTGTGGAGGAGATATTGATAATGTACCTCTTGCATAAAAGACAAAAACAGAGGCAGCGTTGTAGGAGGCGGTGGTCGGTGAGGCTGTTAAATACATCACGAATGGAGGACGGAGAATTCTTTTCTCTAGTACTGCCGATGAAAGAAATTGAAGTGTTATTTCTTCTTCGTGTCTCAGAGCTAAGTATCGGGTAGTGACAGCAACACTGCCCCCACGGTTCCCGGTGGTACTGCTCCGTTTGGCCCATATCCGTAAGCTTTATGGAAACGTGCAGAAATACGGACGAAATGAACGCGGAGCACGGACAGAAGGCTCCGTCCGTATCCGGATCCGTATTTAACGTTGAGCATAAATGAGCCTTAAGACTCGCTTTCACTGTGCAAATCCATCTGTCACTGGGTACAATCTACCAAGAAAATGAAGACTCAATTTGTGGCACAAAGGAAGTGTGTCAACCATTGCGCATCCAAAACAGAAAGAGGATAGTGCTTTTGTTTTCCCCAGTAGCTATCGGGAGCTGTCCCCAGTTACCCAGTAGCTAAAGCGGACCATAGTAACTATGGAAACTGTGGTAATTGCTCAGCTCTGAGTAAAACAGATGTCTCTGTGACAGCAGTGCCAACAATAATACTGCTTAGGGGTTAAAAAGTTGTCTGTTTCCACTTTAAGCTGATATGGCAAACCTCTCAGAAAACAACTGCTTATTTACTCATCCAGCCATTACAGGGCAACATTATCATTACTTTTAGTTTCTGGCCACCTGAATGTAAGTCCAGTGCACTCTTCTCTCAGCTCTGTTTTCAGTCTTTACGACTCCTGAGGGAAATATCCAGCTCTTTAGCTGCTAAATGCTCCACTCTGTTAACTTTAGTCACTAACTGTGTCAGTGTGCTGTTTGGTGCTGAGCGGATAGTTTGCAATAGGTTCTTAGAGCTTTTCCACTAACAGCTGCCTGCTTTTGAATATGACGTTATAAGAGCAGTGAGAGTGAACCAAAACACTAAAGTTGCAGCCAGAGAGCAAAGCAATGCTCTGCAAAGCTGAGGGGAGTTGCTGATTCAGGTGATGATTCTCTGTGGGTTCATCACTATGAGCGAACCCTTTCACATTTTCATTTGATATATTTTTATTCTAGAAATATCGAAGTAAAGATCTGAATACTTTGCCATGGGCGCTGATGTTTACTGCCTGTAAAGTTCTCAGTTCAGTGGGATGGAAACAGTTAAATGAAATGAGGTCATTTATCAGTGTATATGCTAAGTCAATAGTTTTGCAGTTATAATCACAAGGTGCATACTTAGAATAATGAAGCCAGCATTCAGTATACTTGGGTCATAGATTCGGAGGCCTAACCTATAACAACCAGATGGACTTTCAGTAGGTCTCCATGGAACATTATTGCTACTGAAATGAACCATAGCTAGCATGACCACTCACATTAGGGGGGAATCAATATTCACTTCAAATGACTTGGCAAGCCTGCTGTTTATGACATCTCTGGGGGGATGCATTCTACAGACAGCAATTACAAAATTTTACCTTTGAATTATGTGATTTTACCCCTTGATCCCCCAGCTGTGAGGAGTGATGACCTGTCACGGTCTCCCACCTGAACTAAACACTTCATTTAGCCTTCCTGTGATACACAGAGGGGGATCGATACAGAGGTGACAATGAATTAATGCCACATGGTAAGTTATGTGTACACTAATATTAAACCTTTGGGAGGCTTGTAGAGGTTTAGCAAAGATAATGAACTTGCTGAAGATACCTAAGTCCGAGATAATCCACTGCTGACTTCTAAAAACTCTTCAATTAATAGTTCCGTAATCTTACTTTTTATCCACACAGTCTGTTTATCTGTTTGTTAAAAAGTAGCCTAAAGTCTGAGCTGTTCTTTCTTCCAGGCAGTTTTCCTGCAGACTGCTGAGCTCTCATTGCTAAACCAGCCTCCTGGGAAGGTTATATAGACACTAATATAAACAGCTGCATCGCCTACTGTGCTGAGATCTGAGTAATTTTCATCTTCTGCCTTCTCTTTTTCACTCGAGCCCATGCAGCTTCCCCGGGAATAACAATCAGAGCACTAATCTGGACTACGTTGAGCGGCTGCCTGAAACCTCAGCCAGTTTGTTTATCTTTTTGGCTACGGGTCCTAAAACACCAGGAGGGAGGGGTGCTAATCACTAACAGTTAAATCACATGTGTCTCAGTTTGTTTTTCCACAGTGGATATCCCGCAGATGGAGATGAGTGCAGACAGTAGAGGACTTTCTCTCCGTCTTCCACAGCGAAGCAGCTCCATCACGCGCACATCCCTCAGCTCCTCTATCTAATATTACAGGTGTTTACCCCTGTGGAGGAGAATTGTTCGAATGGCAGCCATGGGTGTGGTGATAGCGCCTAAGCACACCTCTCTGTTTCTACATAGCGATGCTGTAATCTAACTGAACAGCAGGGACCTTCATTTCCCTTCCTTGCCAGTGAGGTGTGAGAAGAGAAGAGGTTTGGATGCAGGGAAAACACAGGAAGAGAGAGAGACAGAGACACACAGAAACACAGAGGCAACGAGACAGGTATATATAAAATGCAGATGTGAATAACAGGTAGAGAGATGAACAATTTCTCTGGTACATTTAACACATGGTTCACATGCATGCAGCCATTTTAAATAATGACAAACTGTATCACTAAAGTACACACACAGAAAAAAGAGCCAATAGGCTGTTATCATGTCTCTCATGGTTTCAAGTCATGCTGTGAGCTTTTAGGAGACACCGCATCAAATTACACATCAGCACTAAAAAGTTATATTAAAGTGACCTTCTCTGTCTTTTTGACCATCACCGTAATAGTCCTGTAATAAGGTAACAGCATGCCTTTAGGACCCAATAAGAAGTTTAGAATGATCTGTCTGTGCATCATGGGATCATTTTTTATCTCCTCTTTTATCCCAAAACGTACTATGTTACTTGGTAACTTAGCTACAGGGACCACAACACTTTTAATGGCATTTTTATCTCACACTGCATTAATAGAGTAATATTCCCGTCGGTACATGCAGTGTGTGCACTGAATTTGTGTGTGTATTCAGATCATTCATTCAAGTAAAAGTAGCAATATAACAGTGTAAATACTCCATTACAAGTAAAAGTGCTGTATTCAGAATCTTAAGTAAAGGTACAAAAGTATTATCAGATAAATGTACTCAAAGTATCAACAGTAAAAGTGCTCAGATGCAAGTAAATGACCCCTGGGACTGATGTATTATTATACATCATTTTATTTAATTATAATTATACAGTTGCTTTCATATTTAAAGCAGCATTTTAATGTTGATGGAGGTGAAACTACTCATAAATACTTTAATGGGTAGTTTAATTTGTAACAATGCATATAGTTTTACATACATGTGATATCACATTTCGTGAAAGAAGTACAATATCTCCCTCTGACATGTTCTGGAGTAGAGGTGTGAAGTAGCATAAAATGGAAATACTTAAAGGAACAGTGTGTAAGATTTTGGGGGATTTAGTGGCATCTAGTGGTGAGGATTGCAGAGCGCAACCAGCTGAAACTTCTCCTGGTTAGAATTCCTTAAGTGTTTATTGTTCAGAAGGTTTTTTGTGGGAGACAAATTATCCACAGAGGTCTCTTCCTCTCCAGAACAAACAGGCCAGGTGATTAAAACTGGTAAAAAACTTAATAAAGCTGTTTCATGTTAAAAATCAGGGTTTCTCTGCAGCGCCTGCGAATGTGTTTTCACCTTTATTCTCTGATAACTTAAGACTCAGACGTTCAGGAGATTTGTACCGGGAGCTGAATTATCAGCAGAGGTCTCTTCCTCTCCAGAACAAACAGACCCAGTGAATTAAAACCGTTAAAAATACTAAATAAAGAAGTTTCATGAAAAATCTGTTTTTTCAACATTTCTTGTCCTGGACAACCTGCCCATCCAGCACAAAACCACAAATGGCCCTATCGAAAGCCAGTATTTGGTTTGTTTGTTCTGGACTACTGTAGAAACATGGCGGTGCAACATGACGATCTCCGCAGACAAGGACCCACTCCCTATGTAGATTTAAATGGCTCATGTTAAGGTAACAAAAACACAAAGATTTTTATTTTCAGGTGATTAAACACTAGAAAAAACATACTAATTGTATTATATTCAATTTCTGCTAATATACCCCCCTAAACCCTTGACTAGAGTTCTTATGTAAATTTACTTCCACCATTGAAGTGACTTAATATAAAGTGTGTCTAATATATCTTATAATGTCACTAATATTTGGTGGTTGTGGCTTAGAAAGCACACTCTTAGAAGTCATCCATTAATCGTAAGATCGATAGTTCAATTCCTAGCTCCTCCTGTCTGCATGTTATAGTATCCTGGGGCGAGAAACTGAACCTCAAAGTGCTCCTGATGGCTGTTCCTTTGGTGTGTGAGTGCATGTAAATGGCTACTGAGTCGCAGGTGACACCATATATGGTAGCCTCAATCACCAGTGTGTGAACGTGTGTGTGAATGTGACATGTAGTGTAAAAGTGCTTTGAGTGGTCAGAAGACTTGAAAAGCTCTATGTAAGCACAGTCCATTTACCATTTGAATCGTCCTTTTTGTATTGTATAAATAAATGCCTTTTCTCTCTACTTTTGTGTCCTCCTGATGTGTATCTTATTTTGCAGTCAGTTGTTCATATTTAACACCTGTTGTGACAATATAGCATCAGTGTGAATATGGCACTTTGGTAGTTGATTATGAGATTATATTCTGGGTCAGTCAGCAAACTCAAGCTGTGCAGTCAAACATTAGTCAGATCTCCAGAGCTTTATTTTTAATTCTAGCTTCCAAAGGTAACCTACCAAATGGGCTGACTTTGGCAAAATGTGTATACAGTATAATGGTCACACATTTACACTCTCTCTATTTGATGGAATGATGCAGCCATAAAAAAGAGTCATGGGTTTGATTATTTTGCCCAGTGTGAACATTATACAGTCGCCTCAATAAAAAGTTGGAACAAGCTGATACAGAATATACATGAGACAGAATGGAATAAGGTTTTCTAACTTTAAAACTACAGAGAAATAATTGGCAAACTGCTGGTTAAGGCACCAAAAGTTTATTTTTTTTAACATCTGGTAATATTTCTACAACATCATGTAATTAAGTTGTGTAATTATGCCTTTTTCCTCTGCAAGAGTGTACTACCCTTTTACTGATTTAACCCTCTTTATTAACAGTTTAATTTAACTGGTAACACTTTTTTCACCCCCATTTATAATTCATTCATAGTTAGTGTATAAATCAACACTGTAATGTCGTCGCAAACACATACAAGGACATTTTCAAGTTTTTTGTATTTGTCAACTATTACTTATCTATCTGCTCAATGACAAAATATAGTTGTAGTTACATGTAATAAAAGTTTTGAAGAAATGTATACACACTTTAAAACCCATCTTTGAATGATTGCATGTATACATCATAATGATTTATTCATGTAATCATAAATGAGCTCATACGTTAGGTGAACTATTACTAGCCTATATATGATGTACATCACTATTTTTCAATATCTTGTGCAATATTTTTCAGAACATCGTGCAATATTGTTTGTCAATATCATATTCACTTGTCAATGTAGTGCAATAACATTGTCTCGGTCATGTGCAATAGGCTACTACTACTCATTGTTATCATATCCAATACAACATTGATTATCTGGAACCGTCTGCTTTCCCTACCACTTTAGTTCATTTTTAATAACTCTTGTACTTATCGTACTCTTAAAAAACAGCATCTTGTATGTTTTGCCAGATATTTAATACTCTATTGTTCTAAAACTGAGCCCAGTGAGTGACCCTGACGCGGGGAAAGTTGGTACTGGTTGTGAACTGTTAAAATTGTGGTTACTTTACTTAGTGTTACTTTAATTTGAAGCATTCTCGGGCACAATAATTTCCTTCGGGATAAATAAATTTCCATTGACTTGAACTGAACTGAATTTAACTGAATTAACTGAACTGAATTGAACTGAATTCAACTGAAGTGTTAGCCAGCATTCATTATCTGTTTATTATAATTGTTGACACATGCATTCCTAACACAACCATTTAAGCTCCTTCAGCTCCTGCATCAGAGGAGAAAACTTAGTGTTTCCAGTGGGAGCCAGTGACCTCACTGTGAGCTGTGTGTGTGAAGCTCTCAGAAGCAGAGAGGCTCTGCAGGAAGCTCTCAGTCATGACTGTGTGAGCAGTGAGACAGGAGCAGCTGGGCGCGGAGCTGCCTGCAACACCTCTCCCCTCTCTGAAAACTTCATCCAACAATCGAGGTTCAGTCTGCTTTTCTTTTAACTGTGTGTGTATGGACAGCGTATTGGAGTTTCGTTTGATGGCTGTGCACTATCAGAAACTGGCTTTGGTGGAGAAGAGAAGGCAGTTTGGCTGGAGTATATGTGGACGAAATGAAGTTTTTGGAGGGTTTCTGGTCGTTGGACTTCTGGTGCACCTGGGCCCCGCAGGTTGTTGCAATGAATTCTTGTGATCTTTTTGAACGTCTGGTGTAATTTTCTTTAAAGCGCACAGAGCCACAGCCTCCCCATTATGGAAAACCTCACCATGAATAACGTGACTGTGGAGAATGACACGTCGGTGCAGGGCAATCAAACCCTGGGTGTTTGGACTGACTACACAGTTGAATACAAAGTGGTCAGCGTGCTTTTGGTGTCCCTTATATGCGGGTTGGGGATTGTGGGGAATGTGATGGTGATACTGGTGGTTCTGACCACCAAACACATGCGGACTCCCACCAACTGTTACCTGGTGAGTCTGGCTGCGGCTGACCTGATGGTCCTGACGGCCGCCGGGCTGCCCAACATCACCGACGCACTGCACGGACAGTGGGTGTACGGTTACGCGGGCTGCCTGGGGATCACTTATTTTCAGTATCTGGGGATAAACGCGTCCTCCTGCTCCATCACCGCCTTCACCGTGGAGCGCTACATCGCCATCTGCCACCCCATCAAAGCGCAATTCCTGTGCACTTTATCCAGGGCGAAGAAAATCATCATGCTGGTGTGGGCGCTCACCTCCGTCTACTGCGTCATGTGGCTCTTTCTGTCAGACACGCAAAAGTTGGTGTATAACAACGTGGTGCTGCTCAGCTGCGCCTACAAGGTGTCCAGGAGTTACTACCTGCCCATTTACTTCACAGATTTCGCAGTGTTTTACGTGCTGCCTCTCATGCTGGCCACAGTTCTGTACGGACTGATCGCCCGGATACTTTTCCTGAACCCGCTGCCTTCAGACCCAAAGGACAGCACCAAGAAGTGGAAGAAGGAGGCGAGTCAGGGAGGGAGGATGTTCAGCACCTGCTCCTCCAGCAGCACCACGGCTGCCTCCCGCAGACAGGTGGGGACACTGTTTGTTCATTAACCTTATCACTGCGTAATGATGGTGTTTGTATTTGTGCTGTGTGTGAGCGAGGGATAATGGTTCAGCTGGACTTCAGGTCAGTCCAATTTCCTCCAATCAGAAACAAGTTTGAGTGATGTCATTCAACCTCCATATGCTCAGCTGTTTTAAAGATGACATCAGAGACCAACACAATGTATTGGAAAATTAATTTACCAACAAATTGTGATCTAGTTACTGAGGACATAATGTGATTACTGAGACATATGGAATAATGCAGTGACCGCAGGTCCTACAGCTGATCCCACACACAAGGACACATTTAATACCATATTGATTCTACAAGGCATTACCAACAGTAACCCTTGGGTGCTGTTGACATGTGTACTTCCTCACTGTTTTGTGTCCAACAGGCTCCACTGATATGCATAAAAAACACTTTCAAAGTCAATCTTGTTCCCCTTTTTCTTTTCCTCATTAAATCCAATACAAGCAATGGGGTGGTAACACAAGCCACAAAGTTTGCACATTAGATGAAGGTGACAAAAAATGATATAAATGAGCATAAAACATTATTATAACAGCAAATAGGCTAAGGAAATATTTCATGTTTCTGCACACTATTATAAAGCTACAATAACAGAAATCTTAAAGGGATAGTTCAGATTTTTTTAAGTGGGGTTGTAAGGGATACTTACCCATAGACAGTATATCACATACAGTAAATGCCAGTTGGCGCGCCCCCATTTTGAAAAAGCAGGCTGGAGTCTGACATGGAAGCTAAGCAATCTACTGCTGTGGAGGGGTCAGCAACAAAATGTATTAGCCACCTAAAAGTCTCACCTAAAACAAAATCAATATCCGTTTAAGTGTATACTATATTTAGAATATTTTTATGGCTTTACCATTAATTTCCACTGAGAAAATGAAGCCGCTAAATCGCTGTCTTCAAAAAGCCAGACCCTATTGAGAAAAACAGTGATTTTACATTGCTGAATACAGGAGCTGCTGGTCCACTTCTGCCTCAGACAGTTATTTTGTTCATATTATTGTTTGACTTTGGCATTTAAAAGGGTTAGTTCGCATTCACCAAAGTCACACAATAACACAAACTATTTAACAGATCAAAGCAGCGGTAGAGCAGCAGCTCCTGTGTTCAGCAAGCTAAAATACATCTTTTGTCAATGGAGTCTGGTGGCTTTGAAGAAAGCATAGATCGGGATCTTAAACCATTAACGGCATCTCTGTCAGAAGAGGCTATCTGATAGGGCTGCAAATAACGATTATGTTCATAGTCGACTAATCTGTCAATTATTTCTTTGATTAGTCGACTAATCATTCTAACGAAAAATGTGTTAGAATGTTGAAAAAAGTCAGTCTGTCTTTCCCAAACCCCAAAATGATGCCATCTAATGTCTTGTTTCGTACTCATGCCAAAAGGTTTGAGTTCACCGTCATGGGAGAGTGTGTAATGCTGCCAATATTTGAACGTAAGGAGCTGCAACAAGAGTATTTTGGTGTACTTTTATAGTACTTTCCTATGAAAAATGACTCAAACCGATTAGTTGACTACTACTGATTATTTTTATAGTCGATTAGGCGACTAATTGTTGCAGCCCCAGTGTCTGATGAAAAGGTAAAACAGTGAAAATACCCTCCAAATAGCGTACATTTAAATTGATGTTGATTTGTTTTAGGTGGTCTTACCTGGCTAAAATACATTATGTTGCTGACCCCCACAGAAGTACATTCCTTAGCTTTTGTGTCAGACTCCAGTCTGCTTCTCCACACTGAGGGCATGCTGACTGACAGAATGTAATACACAAACAATTGATAAGCACCTCATTCAACACACTTAAAAAAAAAATTGAACTATCCCTTTAATAGACTTGATAGGGAAGGTTGTGCTGCTCCAGAGTAGAGTATATGAAAATGGGGCTGGGCCAAATGAAGACAATCAAATATAATAATGTTTTTGAGCAAATACCTCAATATAAATATTACAAGGATATTGTAGAGTTGACTACTGATGCTTTCACAAAATATTTATACAATGAGATTTTTGATAAGTAATCATCAGTGATGTGGATATAATGCTTAAGTAGATAAAGGGGAAAGGAACAGCTAAAACAGTCACGCAAGTTCAGAAAATAACACCCCTTTACTGTAATGCAGCCTTTAAAACCAGGAAAAGACAACACTTATGATATAACAATATTGATATAATACCGACAAATCGCCCCGCCCTGTATGAAAATCCATTATAATTAGTCCTGCTTTAGCTTCTGACCCAATCATAACAAACAGAAGATCTGAAGTGGTCTTTTGAAAAAAAGTCATCAGGTTAAAATCATGTTTGTAAGCAATTCTCATAAAGTCATTAAGTATCAAGGTAATACAATAATGTGAAATGTTTTACGAGCTGTTAAAGAGGACCCAGCAATAATTGATCAAAATGTGCACTTTCTATTAAAAATTGTTTGCTATCCTTTTTTTGTTGTTGTTGCTGAAAATTTTATAACTGAACCCAAGCTCCCCTACTTACTCACTTTATATAGTGCATCATTGTGCTGCCAGCACTCATTTACTTTCATGAGTGTATTTTCAAGTGCACCTAGAACTCAATTTGCCACTTTTTTTCAGTGGAACAGCGCTGATCCACCTTTTTCAAAACTCTGCAGCACAAATTCATAAAGCGGCAAACGGAAAACTGACAAAAGTGATGAATCAACAGGTTTTTTTTTAGTATCAAGGTTTATTTGTATCGATGGTTGCTGTCTTTATAAGAGCTCATGATGCAGCCACTTCTTGAATTACCTTGCTAGTGTCCACGTCTGTTTTTGTGCATGCTTGAGAAAAACACATTTTTTTAAAAAATTTGATAAAGCACTCTAGCTTGTCACGTTTTTCATCCTCCTTTGACATCATCTTCTTTCTGTAAAAACATGTAATACCCTGAAAATAGTTCCTAGTTTATTCAAAATAAAACAGAATGCTTCAGAGGTTCAGACACTGGGTGCCAGACACAGGTAGATAGCAGAGCTAGACGTTTGTTTATCAGATCATGGGAAGAAGCCGCCCTGGAATAACAGGGGGTGTGGTACCCTGAGGGGCTCCATGCTCTGTTGGATAGTCTAATCAGTTAACCCCAACACAAATAGGCTTTTGGCTTTTTCTCCACCTGTAAGGCTTGTGTTTTGTCTTTGACACACGATCATGTGTTTCTGGTGGTCAGCATTAACCGCATTCATGCCATCTACTATGTACCTTACTGAATTACCTAAAGGTCAAGAAGTAATGAGAATCCAAGATTAGGTATTTTGCTTGCTGATGACACTGGCGGTGCCTCTATCCAATCCAATTATCCTCACCTGACTGCAGCAGAGATGACACAACATAAATATGGATACGATTTAATTACATACGAGTTTCACATCAGTATTATCATCTGGTAATTATATTAAAAAAGCCAGGCTTTGTTAAGTTGCGCACACAGATCAGTCTTCCTTGTTGAAAATTAATTAACAGCATCTGAATAAATAATGAGTGTTTTATGAGATCTGCAACAGAGTTGTTTAAAGGGTTTTCCAAGGAACAGCTTGGTTTGTCACATGTCCCTCTAACACATGGTGTCATTGCAAGTAGTAAACGTACAGGTTGGATGAATCGCTCAACTGACAAAACTTTTGCTGTTTTCCTACATAAATGTCTATGAGGCTTTAACTGCATAAATCATTAAGTAATGATGTTTTAATACTGCTCTCTTCTGAAAGAAAAAAAAAATTGCACATGATTTTAGTGCACCTACCTACCAGAGCATCCCATTTATATGAATTAAGATGTAATAGATTTACTATAATCTTAAAGATAATTCTGTGTAAGGTATGGATATTTTGGTATGGTAACTCCACACAAAAACTCTTTGTAAGCCGGTAAGTAAATTTCAATCAGGAGAGACAGAAAAATGAAGTAAAGATAATATTTGATATGGAATAATAGTGCACAGATTAACAGATGATTTGTGCTGAACTAAGATTTAACAGAAATCTTTGGTGCTTGGACACAAGAGGGAGATATTTTGTGATCAAGGGACATCTGAGCGGCAGCAGGATGAATCCCCCCCATGGAGTTGAAACACTGGTGGTGGTGGTGGCTGATGACTCTGAGGCTGCTGACTGCTTAGGCTGATGAATCTGTAAAGACTAGGTGGTGATTGGGAGGTGGTGGGTGCGCACGACTGCAGCAAGAAAGAACTATGGTGAAGAAAGAGCCATATTTAAAATGAGGAGCAATTGGTGACTCAATTGACAGACCCAAACAATGACACCTAGTGGTAGTGAGTGAGCATGAGTACAAGGAGTGAATGGCAGGGTGAGAAAGAAAACTTGCAGCCTGAGGACCATTTTTCTAGAGCGTCATTTGTTGGGGAAAAAAGGCAACAGTACTTGGAGAAAAAATCATGCTATACATTCATCTGTTTATGGTCATATTATTTACAACAAAGAACTGACAAATTTGTGGGATTAATTTGGTCTTTTAATAGAAAACACAAAGAAATGTGAGACAGCAAACCATCCAACAAGAACTCAAACTCAACCCCAAAATAACTATTATTCTAAAAATATGACAAAGAGCTACAGTGTGAAATGCAAAGAAACATTTGTGTTTGAAATCACAGCTACAGCATCACTGTATTGCCTCTCTTTGGGTTGTTTTCCTGAGTTTGGTCATTATGGTTCGTCATATCCTGCCAGAAACTCTGGGAAATGACCACAGAACTCAGATGCTATTGGCATTTGGGCAGTAGCATTCCCTAAAAGTTCTATTTGTTGTGAAAAATTTGAAATACGAGGCATATTTGAAAGACACATTTGGTCCCTTGATGAGGCCACGTTATTGATTGATGATATAATCCCAATAGTCCAAAGAAGGTTCCATTTGACTGAGAGCCTATTTGTCCGACAGCCTGTTACCTTGAAAACAAACACCTGTGGCTCTAAAGGCCCATTGCTCTGAAAATACACACTTTCCCTGTTGTAAGTAAGTAATCAGTTGGATGATGGGCTAACTCTAATATTCTTACTCTAACCCTAACCAGTCTCCTTTTGCCTAAGCCTAGCCAAGCCAATCAACGAAGGCAACGAGTGCTAGCCAATCAGAGGCAGAGCACGGAGGGCCTTATTTTCGCCATAGTAGGAAAAAAAAAAGACACCTGGGAAGGTCTGATGATCTCTTTGTTTGTGTATTTTTGGAGCAATGGGCCTTCGAAGCAATGGCTTTCTAGGCAATGGGCTGTCGGACAAATAGTCTTTCGGCTAAATGGAACATTTATCGGGCTATTGGGGTGTTGCAATAATCAGTGGTTGGAACAATGGGCCCTCCCCCCCTTTGCTTCTCTCCACTGGAGTTACCTCCCTAGGCTGTTGGCACTCTTTACCCGCATCTTGCTTTTGGCACTGCAGCTACCTGAGTTATGAAATGATTGAGTGTGCCTATAACAATTGTACTCAGCTGTAAGCATTTTCATTTATGTTATGCATTTCTGGATAGGTTAACGTCACCTTTTATGTATCATGAAAGATTTCAAGAAGGGCCTTGCTTCCATGTATTTCCATTTCTCTTTCTTGCTGGTCTGCGGTCCACTTCTGCTCTGTTCCTCCTTCTTGTTGCAGATGTGTGTGTGTCCTGCAGGTTACACCACATTTTATTTACTGCTTCTTGGTCACACAAATTCTTCAAAGGCTTTTGACAGATGTGAAAAATTGCAGAAAATCAAACCTGTTCGAAAAATTTCAATGACGGACAAATATTTCGGTGTAGGTGTGTAAACGTGCAACATTTTTGGACGAAAAATATGGACTTGGTGTGCAAAGGCTGTAACGCTATGGGTTTTCATGCCCTTATGGGAAAGATCTTGGACCACAGTGAACAGGGATGTAGCACCAAAGTCTGGACCGTATATGCATAAGTAGTCTCTGTGGGCCCCCCGTCCTTCCTCTCTAGATCCATGTTTATTTGCTTTTCCTTTACTTTGGTTCTTCTCTTTTTTTCATTACTGTCCAATTTCTCTCTCCTGGGGAAAGACATGACAGTGTATACATTGGTGCTCCAGCAGTGCAGGGGTGGACTTAACCATTTTGTGCCTTTATTAGTGAGAGGTTTTTATAAGTTTAGTCTTTCGACTGATTTATTCAGCCAATTTTAATTTAGTTATGACACTTGGTAAAAAATGCAATCAAAACCAAACTTTACATTCTAGGCTTTTGGGACTCCCTCCAATCTGGGCCCTTGGTAATTAGTCCCACTTTCCGCCCAACTACGACTCCCCTGACACTGAAACACCTAATCAGTGGGAAAATTGCTAAATCTTTCCTTGTTTGTCTTTTGCTCAGTTGACAGTCAGCAGCAGTGCGACAGTCTCAGCTCGTTAGACATGCACTCAATCCTCTCCTGCTTTCCATCATCTCATACGCTGCATTTTGATGTGATTTGACTGTGGCTGATGAATGCTAATGATACCTGCTAACCAGGAAAACCATAACTCCTGCACTCCTAATTCTATGAGATTGTCTGACAAAATCAGCATTACTACAGCCTTGTAACAACTGGTTATTTTTCCCCCTTTTTTACTATGTCCTAGAGAGTAAGAGGACAATCATGTCATCGTTATGCATCATGTCATCTGCTGGAGATCTGCTGAGAGTTACAGTCGTCCCTCTGTTTCATCTAGCCTAGCATTATGTTCACAAATGCACACCAACTGTTCAGCCACTGTTTTCCTGCCATTTTGTGTGTGTGTAAATATACCAATTGATGAGAAAATATGTTATTTTTTTAATGAATGCAAAGAAGAACAACATCATTTAAACACTGTCATTTGACATTCACAAGCCAAAATCAAACCACAATACGCTCAATCTGTTGTCTGACAACAGAACCAGACAAAAAATAATACAATGAGAGCAGCTAAGCAGTGAATGTGTACATTGAAATGAAATAAAGCCCAGAGGTATATATTATATTGATAGTAGACCATGTCCAGTTTACATGATATCTGTAGTTTGTATATACAAAACATTTCAATCAGGAGAGACAGGTGAATGTGAAGTTTGATATAGAATATGGGTGTACAGATAAACAGATGGTTTGAGCTGATTAAGATTTAACAGAGGAATTTGGCACTTGGACACCAGAGATTTTTTGTGATCGAGGGACATCTGAGCAGCAGTAAAGTAAATCCCCCCATGAAGTCCAGACACTGGTGGTGGCTGATGACTCTTAGGCTGATAACTCTGTGAAGATTAGGTGGTGATGGGGAGGTGGAAGGTACGCACGACTGCAGCATAAGAGAACTACAAGCAAAAAAAGAACCATGTTTAAAATGAGAATCATGATAGGCTAACAGAGAAGGTGTGTTGGTGCGCTTTTTTGACTGGAGTTAGCATGTGTGTAAGGAGTAAATGGCATGAAGTACAAGAGATAAATGACAGGCCTATGACAGGTATAGCCTTCCTGACTGAGCATTTACTAGAGCTTCATTTCTTGAAACTGAAGTTTTGGGAGGTCTCTACCACTCTATAATGACACCTGTAAAAACACCAACAAACTTTGTAAAAGACTTTACAAATGTGTCTGAAAAAGTCCTTATTTTTATCCCTGAAGATTTTTAAGTGTTAAAAAGATTATCGAGGTTTTAATTTGTAGTTTTGCTTTGATTACATTTTTCTAATATGAATTGGTCTGAAAACTCTGTTGAACTTGAAGGCATCCTACCAAGGATACAGATGTAGCATTTCCTGTTTATTGCTGATTGTATGGGTAGTCCTTTGGGCAAGATGGATCACACACCCTATAGTTATAATCCTTAAGAATTCAGTCCTGGTTGATCTGGTGCAGATTGGTTTAAAACCACAAGTCCCAGAATTCACTTGTGTAGCAGAGGAACAAATGGTATTCAGCGCAGCCAATACATAAATGCATGGGTAGTTTGAATCCCACATGTGATATGCTACTCCTGAAAAAATACTGACCACAAATTGTATCAAAACAGGATTTATCTTTAGGAAATCAGGATTGTACATTCAAGAACAGGCTTTTTTTCCAGAAAACATTTTGAAATGTGAAACGTACAGATGAAAAACGTAATGATAGCTGAATTCTGTGTACCTGTCAGCATTCGGGTATAACTTACAGGGACACTTGAACAAAACAGAACTCCACGAAATTCCAAATCTCATACTGTATAGACCCCATGTGCCTGTCTTTCTGTGATCTCATTTTGCCGTCGCATTTTTTAACATATGATTGAATTTTGTTAGGTGACAAAGATGCTGGCTGTGGTGGTGATCCTCTTCGCCTTACTTTGGATGCCCTACCGGACCTTAGTGGTGGTCAACTCCTTCCTGGACAAGCCCTACCTGGACACCTGGTTCCTGCTCTTCTGCCGTCTCTGCATCTACCTAAACAGCGCCATCAACCCAGTCATCTACAACGCCATGTCCCAGAAGTTCCGCGCTGCTTTTAAGAAATTGTGTCACTGCGGCCCTCAGCGTATGGAGAAACCAGCTTCTTACAGTGTGGCGCTAACCTACAGTGTCATCAAGGAGACGTCCAACGGGGAAAGTCCCGACCACTTCACTACAGAAATGGATGAACTAAACACGCCGACAGATCAGTATCTACCCGCCAGCATCCTGCCAAGTGCCAAGAAGATGCCGTTCGCAGAGCCTTGTCTGTCAGGGAGTGATGTCAAAGCCTGACTATAAAATACTTTCCACCTTAAGAGGATAGCAGAGACTCTGACAGCTGCAGTATGGATTCAGTCACCCATGGGAAATTTTAGAGAAGTTTTAATGAAAAGTACCCTCACATCTTCAATTTAATTTCACCAAGGTATTTTCTCTTAAAAATGTTTATTTTATTTGACAAGACAAGTTGCCAAAGGCCAAATAGGATGAGCTGACTTTTAGCATTTTATACAAAATAAGTGCAGGGAGCTTTCATGAATCTTGCAGAAACACAGTTTATTGACACATTGACACAGGAAACTGAAACTGAATTGACATACAGTACAACAATATGTAACCCTGAATGGCGGGAAAATATTTTATCTCAATATTTATAGAAATATTTATCAAGATATGTATGTTGATCTTAAGATTATGTAGCAGGATGCAGAACAAGAAAATTGATTAAGAACTGTGTAAGCTGCAGATAGAATATCTATTTATATTAATACATTATATAAAAAAAGATAAAGTCACCAATTATGTCAGACTATCCCTACACTGTGTGAAATGTTTACAGCCATGAAACTTATATCTTCGTCAGTTACATTCATCAATTAAACTAGTAATGTTACAGTTTGTTGTGGGAGTTTTTATCTTGAGAGTCTCGCTACTTGTTAATTACTGGTGACAGTAATTAAACGCCGCCGCCCACTGACAGTGCTTCAGGTTTAAATTAGTTCCTCGTATTTCCCATCTTCCCTTTGACAGTATGCATCACCTACACTGTTTATTTCATGTCACACTCAAAATGACATTAGCCTAGCACTGTTTGGGACTAACTTTGTGGTAGGGGTGGGCAGACCAATATCAAAATATTGATTCAATAGAATTTACGTTTTTAATTGTGAAGCTCGATCATAGCATCAAGAGGATCAATACAAAAAAAACTGTCAAGCAATGTTTTGTTGTCATGAACGCATCAAGTGCATGTGCTGTTTTTGTGTTGTGTGCACGCAAACAGCAGCACACTGCAGCGTGCACCTTGACTAGTTTCATCCAAAACATAATTGCAGTGAAGGCTTGATGAAAGAAAAGAAAAAAACAAAAAACACGACAAAGGGAACTTGGAGCTGCCACCAAAAAGAAAGGAGGAAAAGGTAAAATGCCTCAGCATCCTCGCCGCCAACACAGAGAAAGAGTTCACTGACAGAATCTTTCAGAGAAGCTCAGGAAAGGAATATCCACGTATAAAGAAGTGAAATTAATATTTTAGTCAAATCAGATCTTCAGCATCATTGGTTGTTACTTTAGCAGACTGATTATTCTCTTCATAAATCATGACACACTGCTTTACCCTGCATGAAAGTACACTTTTAATAATATAAAGTATTGAATCAGTATCAATATTGGTGATTCTATCCCTGTTTTATATGGTATTGGATCGTAACCAAGTTTTAAGGTATAGTCCACCCTTACTGTAGGGCCCAACAGGACTAAGTAGCCAAAGTAACGCTGGTTTCTCCTCAGCACCTCTTGACCATTTAAGGTTGTTGTGGTAGTGGCTGCCTAACTTCTAATAACAAAACAGTGGCATGTGATGTGTTTAGCTAACTCAGCTAACCCGGCTGTGCGTATCTCAGTTTGTAAAAGGCTACCATATGACCACTGGGGTTTTTTTCGGTAACAAGTTGTGTAAGGGATTACAATTTGAAATTCGGTAGTATACATTATAAATTACCAATCCCAGTAACGCTGTTACTTTGACAGATTGGGGGTCGATTTGTTTTTCAGTAGTTTTATAGACAGGTGAAATCAGTCGGGTCGCTGTGAATTTTTGCTTTTGAGTAGTTAGTAATGTACCTTAAATAAATGATGTAGGGGTGTAACAGTATTTAAGTCACGGTCCGGTTCGTACCATGGTTTAGGATTCACGTCAGGTGTGAGTTCGGTACAGCAGAAAAAAAACCCCCAAATGCATACAGATATGTTTCTTCTCATTAATTTTGAACAGACAGTTTCAGACAGACACAATCTTCCTGCTGACGATTGAGGTAACATTTGTTTATTAGCAACTTTGATAAACTATTTTCATTGCAAAAATAAGGAACATTCAAAACACTGTATGTACACAGAACAACCTTTCCCAAAAGGCAACAGGTCACAATATGCTTTAAACTGAGAGGCATGTCTTATGCTATGAAATTGAAAATACTAAAATACATAAACATGAAATTTGTGCATTGGGAGGAGTGTTTCATTAGTTCCACCATTTAAACATAACATAGCACTGAAACATTTATCATTCTGGTGATTGGTAAATTGGCGACGCCGTCAAAAGTGCGTCACATAAGTTACCCTACAATGGTGGAGAAATGCCGACACACTGTTGTTGACCTCACAACTTTCTCCGTTGCTGTCGTAGCTAACTGGCAACCCGCAGGCAGTTTTCCAGCTTCAGTGATTCAGTTTCTCTCTCCATAGTGTGACTGACTTGCCCACCAGTCTGCTTGTTGTGCTAACCTTAGCATACTATAAAACATGAATTAATAGCTCAGGCTATTATTTGCTTAAATCACTGAAATCAACAGGTCTGTCTTTGGAACAGGTGTCTGTATGGGACAGGCCTTTAATTCCTCTCACACTAGACTTAATCAGGAAAGACCAGGAGTAAAATCAAATTCTTTATATAAATCAGTATGAATGTTACTTGTCTAAAAATTAGGCTTCAGATAATATATAAATTATGAATCATTAATTTGATCTAGCTCCAACAGACAACACATCAGAGAGTTACGGCACTCGAGGATTACGGCACCCGGCACACCGACACAACAACACTTTATCCTGTTAAAACTCACAACTTGGATTCATTTTTATGAAAAACCCTTTTGATCCTTTTGACCTGAGGACCCTATGGACTAAAGGAATATGAATAACTTAGAGGGTAATCGAGGAATGGACACATAATTTGAGGTAGCAAACAACTTGGTTTATACATCCGAAGAACATCTGTAAAAGAAAAAAAAAAGAACTGCTCTGCAACCAGACCAGGTGCCTAATTGAGCCAGGCCTTTATTTGTCAAAATGTGAAGCCACACCGGGCTAGTAAAAGGGACTGGGCGTTTAATTGAAGTTTTACGGTATGTTGCTAGCGTTGCATTATGCTCATTAAGTACTGTGTATTCTGCATGCACAGGACCGTGACCCCCGTACGGAGATGTTTTAGTACGAATACATGAACTGTAACAGCCCTAATGTAATGTGTAAATTAAAACATTTTTCATTGGATATGGCTGGTTAGAGATATACTGTATTTGTTTCTGTGTTGGGACTTGGTAAAAGTATGTCATCAAGCAGTCTGATTCATGTGTTTATATTCCCCATCTGGATGCCATAGACTTACATTAACATGGTATCCAGGTTTGACTTCACAGTCTCTCCTCTTGGTTCATTGACCTCCCCATCAGAAACCATATCACTCAAATGAATTCAAATGCACAACACTGTGAATTTTAATCCTGGCACCAGAGAGAGAGCACAGAAATAGAATCACACGACCTTTTTAAAGGCTCCAAGTAAAGAAAAGAACAGATATTACAGGCATTCATTTAAACCTGCAGTTTCAGTTTAAAACCTGAATGATTTCTGCAGGGAATTAAAAGTGACAGACACACCAAAGCTTATAGTTGCTTGGTCACTGTGAAGACAGCCACTGTGGAACCTGTGAGAAGCCTGTGAAGGTCAGTAGCCAGTGTATTCTAATGAGGAAGAAATGTGCAACCCTGATGTGCAGACAGAGGGGCTGTTCGTCAAAGGGTCAGATAACTGTCATGGCAGTAATTCACTGATATTGCCTGAGACTGCAGAGTGCAGCACTTTTCTGCGATTTATCTGCTCAGCAAAACCCACAGAGCAATGATGAAATGTGTAAATAGATTGCGACAAAGTGCCATACTTGAGTTGGTGCAATCCACAGTATGTATATAGCTCACCCTGCTATTAAAAGAAGCATTTTCTGCTGTTTGTTTGAGCTGCGTATATGTATAAAGTGAAGAGCACTCGGAGGGAATGAATACTGAGTAAACTAAATGAGAGGGAGCTGTTTCTTAGCGAGCAGCAGGCTGGTTATTTTTTGGTCTATACTGTAAAGTTGCTTGAAATTGATTGTGCAGTGCAATGTGAAATTAATTCAATATCGTGTTTTCAAATGTGTCAGCAAGTGCATTTTTAAAAAATAATAGCTTGTTTTGATCCATTGTTCCATCTGTGTGTTTTCTGTCATTTCAAACCAGTCAGTGGAAGCTAATAAGCTCCAAACTTGAATATGTGAGAAAGTGAAAAAAGTTTGAAGATTGTAAAGTACCTCTCATTCGTGCACTTTTATTAATCCCTCCCTTTGTTCTCAGTTGAAGCGTTTTTTTTTTTTTGGGAAAATACCAAACAGTTGTGAGGTTGTGTTTCTGTTCTGCACAGTGTGCAGTTTGCAGCATGAACGTGAGCTTTTGTGAGGCAAACACACACAAAGATGACAAAATCTGATGTATTTTCATCTGAGGTGATGCTTTGTGCACATTTCTGTCTCAAGCTTTTTTTCTGCTTTGCTGTTTGATGGATCGTTTCGTATTTTGTATTGTTCTTTGTCTTTAATAAACAGAGACAATAACTGCAGCTCCTCGTGCATGGTGCTTTATTGTTACTTTCTACTGTAAGAGTATCAATTTTTCCCTCAACACCCTGCACCTCTGCTTCCACTGATCTATTACTAGCAGCTATTGAAGAAACAGCCTCATCCAAGACCGCCATGAATCAGACACAGATAGCTCCTGTATGAGCTACGACCACCCTAAGGACATCAATCAGAGGGGTTGATGGCTTCGTTTTGAAGCCACTCAGCATGTGGTGGCCTGCTTTGACACAAATTCATCTCCCCTGAAGCTATCAAAGGCCAACTGTACTCTCAATACAAACAATATGACACCAGAGCAAAATTTATGTTTCACTGCTGTAGGTAATATCTGACTCATCACACCCCTCTCATTTTGGTAAAGCGATGATGCTAACAGTAGAGTATATATTACAGTAATTACCAGTGAGATGTTATGGAGCTGGAAGGAGCTTAATGTGCTGGGAGAGAATGTCCTTGGAACGCAGAGGCACTAATTGACGGCTGCTGTAAGATTTCATCAGCTGTTTGCACTCCAGCTGTAAATCACACACGCACACACACACACACACACACACACACACACATAAAAAGTAAACAAATTACTTTTAGATTTATGGCTGTGGTTTTTCAATTCATACGTACAAAGATTTGTGTTCCAAACAAAGTGGCCAAAAGATTTGTTCAGCAAGACACAATGATGTTCTGGTAATGTTTAAAGGGAAATTTCGGTTTATTTCAACCTGTCTCCTATCGTCCTAAATTTGTTTCAAGTGACTAGTGACATAAAAATAATAGTGAGCATGTTAGCCGTTAGCCTAGATACAGCCGGGGCACATAGTAGCGTCAGACCTGTTAAAACGTAAGTGAAAGGGCATACTTCAAGTGCAAAGTTAGTCCACTAAACAAGCTTTTTTTCCACAAAGACCGCCTCATATCGTTAGGATAAATGTCAGAGAACATATAGAAAACGACATGTAAACGTGATCGTAATCATTAAATTGATTTCGCTCCAAAAGGTGAGAATTAAACTATAACTTTTCTCATTCTTTTTCCCACTTCCATATTCATAGAGCTCAGAGGTGATTAAAATCTTCACTTTGCTGTTAAGTTATGGTGATTCAGATGTCTTGCACTCTGTAATTGGTGCTACCATTCAGAAAAGGTATTCGCCCTCAAGCAACAGACTTATCCTCAACCTTCTGTGTATGACCTTATAAGATCCATCAGACGTGGTTTGCAGTGTACTCCACCTGGACACACTATTGATCCATGAGAGAAACAGCTGAGCAAGACTTTCCAGAAGGTATAAATATTAGCAAATTGGACACAGTTTATTGTGTGTCATATTCAAGGTTGATGAAACACAGGCTGTGATTATACAGTACTTCACTAAATGGGATAAAGCTATGTTGAGGTGCAATATTAAACCATGTGTGTCTGCCGACTAGATTTTAACAAATCTGTTCAGTTTATCTTGTGAAAGGCAGTGGTGCCTATAAAGATTTAATGGCCACAGAAAGCACACTGATTTGGCAAAGAGGTGGACATCCAAAGACTGAAAATGAGACACTGAGCAGGGTTGAAGTGGCCAGGAGAATGAGACATCAGGAAAAAAAAAGCCTCAGCAGTGGGCAGCTGCACCAATGAAACGGCCCTGACTATATGAACCTTATCTATTTGCTTGCCTCTGCCTTCCAGGCCTGTTAACATTTGGAGTGCTGTACATTTTTATGCTCATTTTGAAAATGAGGAACAAGAGGGGAAATGATGCCTCTAGCATCAGCGGAATGCCAACAAATTTGCATGAGAAAAGAATATCGCTGTGATGATGATGAACACTTCTCCTTCCAGTACCAACCATTTACTCTCACATTGAATCATGGCTCTTATTCCTTCTCTACAGTTCATTTACATGGGATTTATTCTGCCATTCTCCACAGAATTAGTCTTGGATTGGGAGGGTATTATACCCTATGAATGGCTTTTCATTCTGTAAATCTGTGTTACAATTTTTATGGTGTAGAGAGCAACACACTTGATAAACTGTGGCCTTTATCTTGAAATGTTCAGTAAATCTAAAAAAGAATCAATATTGGTTTTCCCATATTTTTCAAATCTAGCTGTTGTCAACCAAGTCAGAGCATACATATGAGGAGAGCTGAGAAGGCACACATGTGACATTTCCCCCAACCTCAGTCTCATGATAATTCATTGTTTGATTCCCTAGAGGCATTCATCAACACAATCCAAGCCAAATAAGGCGGAAATGCTGCCTTGAAATTATTGTTTAAATATAGCCAGCTGCTGAGACTGGCGAGCTGTGCAAGAAGCATTCTGTGCTTCAACAAGCATCCCTTGCTGAGAAAAAGCATTTATGCTTGACTTCACCAAATCTTGCACCAGCACACAATCATTACTTTTGGATTTATTGAGTCTCTGCATGCAGGTGTAAAAACAAAGGAAACAACCACAGTGACATTGATCAGGTTTCTGAACAAGTTCCCGCTCATCATCTCACCTGCGCTCTGTGTCCCGTAAGGCACGCTTTGTTCTGAAGTAAATGGTTTGATTTAGGCACAAAGAACCAGCCTCGTTACGGGTTTATTATTGTGCTGAGCCATCCTAACTCAATAAGACAAGTGTTAAAGAAGAAAGTGCTCAGTATTGACAATACAGGTGCGAAAATACCAGTCAACATTCAGACCACTATTCTGTGCTCAGTCTTTTTACCTACAACTTATTGCATGGGATCCTGAGTGGCTGCTTTTATGTTCCCCAAAACACCCTTAAAAGAGTCCAAATACTGTTATTTATTGCTGTTGGCACACAGTTAAAAGCAGTCACAGCTTGAGTTACAACTTGATAGCAGGGGTGAAAATTATGGAAGATCACTGTGCAGAACAGGATACCAGCTAGACAACAACAAGTGTCCTACACATAGAAATAGAATGAGAGTAGAACAGACACTGAACTGTTTGCCGTCATTTGACTAGTACAAAAGAAAATGGTGAATACACTCAGTGGGGCTGTAAAGTGTGACACACTCCCTAGTTTGAGAACTCTGACTTGGCCTATTCTTACACCTGTTTTCCTTATTAAACGGAAAACACAAACATACACCAATTGAAGTTTCTTGCTTTTTGTTTTTGAGAGGGAGCTACAGCTTCAGTTTAGGCCACATGTTTCAACTAACATGCATAATGACGATAAAATAAACAGGGAAATAACAGTTATGGTAACATTTAAACAGTTATGGATCACTTACTTGAAAAAGTACTACTCCACTGCTCAGCTGCAAAACCTCACCTCCGTGAATTCACGACTGTTTAAAAGGAAATATGTATGGTAGTTAGCCCACTGCATCGGTTGCAATGGCAACGGTACACAAAAAAATGGCCGGTTCTGACTATCCTGCTGTCCTGATTTGAACAGGTATGTACATTCTACTCTCCTTCTATTCTATGGTCCTAGCTAAAACAACCCTACACAAACTAGTAATACTTTAACTAAGAAAAGAAGCTTTTTGGCTGTTGTCATTTAAGCCATCATCACTGATACATTTTAGTTAGTAAATCTATCATTAGTTTTCACCCTGAACAAGTTTAACCACCAGCCTTTTCTGACAGAGTGCTTGGAGGTATTTCCATTTACACACATTTCACTGTAAAACTGCCTCTCAATTTTTCAGTGTCCATAAATATGTTATGATATATATGCACAAAGAAATGTTAGTTACTTCACCACGCTTTTCATTTGCAGACTAGAAACAAATGCTCCTTGATATTTAAAGAAAAATAAATAAATCATAAAAAATATTTGTATTCATATTACACAATACACATATGTATACAGACCATAGAGCTGAAGTAAAATGCAGTTAGAGCTCCAACACTGTAATTTACATTAAGAGAGCTCAAGACTGGGGTTGCAAAGTGCTGGAAAATTTCGGGATATTTTCCAAAGGAAGCTCAAGGCAGGGAATTTTAAAAAATTTAGCACAATATAAAAAACCCTTTTAATACTCATCATTTTGGGGGGAAGTACATATAAAAAGCAACACTGGGTCTTATGGCATGTTTTGGTTAAAAGTATGACCAAGACTTGTAACCGTGAACTGCAATTGGCAGCGCACAATTCAAATAAACAAAAAATTGGCCAACATCCCTTTAAATAATCAACCCTCTGCTTGCACAGTGCACATGCCCATCACATGTGGGCCCACGCTACAGGAGGGCCAGGATAAAAGCAAAACTTTTCTGACTACACTGAGATGCCAGTGCCAGAGTAACCATGTTTTTATTGTGAAGAACAAACACTAGTCCTCTACCAATAGCAAACATTTTTTTAAATTCTTATTTTGGATAAATGAGTCAGATCCATGTTGCATATTGTTACTTTTGCTCTTTGTTGGGATACTGATCCACACTCCAGAGCAGAAGGTGGCGGTACTGCACCAATAAGCTGGATGTCAACCGCTGTAAAACAAGAAGAAACATCACAAAGGTAAGTAGCTTGATCTTAGGTACTGTTTCAATAATGTGTGTTACATTGCAGGTGTAAAGAGCAGCTGATGTCAGCACACATAGGCTACACATGAGAAGACAACTCAAGTTCACAAACCAAAAATTTAAAGCCGATTTTTCAGTGAGAGGTGGAGAAAAGCCGCTAGTGGGGAGTGAAGTGACCGTTTTCGATGACCGTAGTCAGTCAATAATTTGTTCCAGCTGTCAGGAACACACTTGGGCCCAGCACAACACAAAAGGTAGTTACACGCAGAAGTGTGATTTCAAAATGGTGGCTGGCAAAATGGTAATTGGTAAATGGACCTGCATTTGTATAGCGCCCATCTAGTCATCCGACCACTCAAAGCGCCATTTACACTATGAGTCACATTCACCCATTCACTGGTGGCTGAGGCTACCATACAAGGTGCCACCTGCTACTCAGTTTTTTACACACTCAAATACCGATGGAAGCATCATCGGGAGCAATTTGGGGTTCAGTATCTTGTTCAAGGATACTTGCAGACATGCAGACTGGAGGAGCTGGGGATCGAACTGCTGATCTTCCGATTGGTGGAGGACCTGCTCTACCTCACAGCTCAAGTGTTAATTATTCTTTAATGGTCATGTCTGTGCTTACACCAACTCAAAATGTCTGTAGTGATAAGGGCCCATTATCTTAACAGTGACAAATGTAGTCTAGGATACAGGCCAAGACATTAAAATAATCAATAAATAAATGGACCAGTAAGGCTTTACCTCTTTATGATTGACCTAAGAATCAGTTAAGGAGAACTGATCAATGGCTTTTTCATTCAGTCACTTGTTTAAAACATCAGCCTACATTAAAAATAATACAAAGCAGCATTAAATAATGGATGGTGCACAAACATTTATTCATATTTTTGTATGTGTTTTTGTTGTTGTTTTTCAGGACACCGTGGGAAATCAGATTCAGATATTCAAAAAGCAGTGCAATTAGTGGGGAAACTTTCCTCTGCTACATGATTCACAGGTCAGTGATTTTTAAAAGGCACACTAACACAGCACATTATGAGAGCCAATCCACCCTACATGACCCGCATCCATATGGGTTAATCAAACACCAGAACCCAACCTGCAAACCGGAGCTGAAAGCTTCTGGGAATGACCATCACTAATGACAACCTAATTGCTGTTGGTTATGATGTAACCTGTGTAATTTACAGTCACTATCACAATATGAGTAGTTGATCACAATTTAAGTAGTAGGCTACAAACATAGGAAGACAGCAAACAGCCTACTCAGCCATCTATTAACTGGTTACATCTTAAGTATGATCTTCTGTGAACAGCTGATGTGATTTGTCTACATGATGTAACAGAAGTGCATATTTAATGGATTGAGTGTGTAAAGAGAGACGTTTGCTTGCTGTAGGGACATGGTGTTAGGCCTTCATATTCTCAGAGGGAAATATTTTACCTATATCTGACATTATGACTGGAGAGATAATGAATGTCGGATTCAACAGATTTTGCTTGTCAAAAACTGGATAACAGAAACCCTGAGCGCAGCAGCACTGATGATGAAGCTGCTTGCTGTATATGTTTGAGACAGAGAAGGGAAAAGAAGGTGAAAGGTGGACTACTGCGCAATGTTTCTTAAAGTTATTAAGAAACCACACTGATGGCTCTTTGATACTTGATGCCTTCCAGCAAGAGATGAGAGACATGGTTGTCAGGAAGCAGAAGCATTTTTAATTCAGCGGATGCTCTGGTGTAATTTACATCGTGGTTGAGAAGTGTCAGGAAGTTTCCTGCATCCACCCTGACCAACTGCATGAACCAATGTGGTCTGGACCCATCACAAACAAATTGGTCATGGTTAGTCTCACAAGGAAACACAAAGTGTGGTGGTATGCTGTTGAGTGTTGACCTCTAATGCCAAGGTGATGAATCTCTCTCTTTCTGCAGATGTGGTTGCTTCAACCTGCTTTCTTCGTCGGCTGGCAATTATTTGGTCAGGCACTTGGACAGTGACTGTGCTGGTCTCATCTACATTCCACACATCTGTTGCTTGGTAGCAGTGGCAGTCCAGTACTTTAGACAGGTTTTAAAAGAAGTTTGCCACATTAGTGGGATTGAAGCATATCACCCTTGAAAGGCTGCTGGCCTGAGGATGACAAAAGGAAAGATGAGGACTCCGCTCTAGGAAGCCTAATTTACCTTACCAAGCAAAAATGAAAAGAACAAGAGCACCATGCTGAAGCTACCCTGCGAAACTCGATGGGGTTAATGATGTCATTATGTTCGACAGTCTCCAGGAGGGGATGGAGTCTCTGCAGGAAATAAACATATCACAGTCTGCAGACACTGACAGCCCCATCAAGAGGATCTTGCTGGATGATGTCTTTTGGGGGAGAGTGGTATGCAGCCTGAAGCTACTGAAACCAATTGCAGTTGCCATTTGGTAGATTGAGGCAGATGATGCTATGCTGTCTGATGTCCAGAGTATGTTTGTTAATGTAAGAGAGGAAATTTACACAGCCCTGCTGCTCAAAGCAGAGGAGACTGCTGAAGAGTCCATCAAAATGCATGAAGACTTCTGTGTGAAGCCTCGACATACCACAGTGTACATTGTGGACCCGAAACACGGCTTCCCACACATTAATTTATTTGTGACATTGGAATTGCATATGCGTCCAAGCGCATCTCCTACCAAATTGCATCCCAGCGCCAGAAGAAGATGATGGGGATATTTTCTCCCCTCTTGGGAATGAATTAGCAGTGTGGAAATATTTCAGTTTTCTTAGAAAACATGGGTCAAAGCCCAGGCTATACAAACAATGCCATTAGAAGATAAAATACTCTTGACTGCCAGGGTAGGTCTTTCAGTGTTGTTGAAAACGAGCTACTGCATACTCTGGAGACAAAATATGCAGCCCGATCGAGACAACACTGAGTGAGACTTGCTTACTGAGGTTGTACAGTCAAGTTAAAGATGCGGTTAAACCTGAGTTATTGAACGCAGCATGAGGCGCTATCCCTACAGATGGATGGACATCATGTACAACAGAAGCCTATGTAACTGTGACTTGTCATCATATTGACACCCACTGGCAATTGAAAAATTATGTTCTGCAGATATGTATTGTCAACGATGCACACACAGGAGCAAATCTGTTTTGAAAGAAGCATGTGAGCAGTGGAATATATGTGACAGAAAGTTTGCACTTGGGACTGATAACACCAGCAACATGTCCGTAGCTGTAGTAGAGGCTAGTCTATCATCAAGCATTAGATGCTTCGGCCATACCATAAACTTGGCCACCCAAAATAAAAACTAAAATGTTCTGGTGCAGCATGTCTTCTGGGCAGAGTGAGATTGGTCGTGTCATTTTTCCACTGCAGCACAGTAGTGACCACAGCTGTGAAAGAGAAGCAGACGTTGATTGGACTTTCAGAACACAAACTGAAGCAAGATGTGATCACATGCTGTAACAGTTTGTTTGAAATGTTGAGTGGTTTTCAGAGCAACAATCTGCAATGTGTGCCTCAGTCCAGGACAGAAAACCACGAAAAGGCACGAATGGCATGCATACACTCAGCGAAAGTGAGCTTAACATTTAAGCCTAAGTGAACACTGCAGCTTAAGACTTGGCAAAGCTACTGTGACCAGTGAAAAGTGTGACCACCATCATGTGTGAGGAAGATCAGCCCACTGTATCTGCTAAATTGTTGGAGAATTTTAGGATGTCAGAGGATGACATGGTCAGGGAGCTTGAATAGTGATATGGGGATGTACAGCAGGTCCATCATGGAGTATCTGCCTTAGATGCAAAGTTCAAGAGGCTGCCATTTATAAGTAATAATTTCCAGGGTCTCATACGTGAGGCTGCAGAGCTGTGGGACATACTTTTTGTCTTGTTGTATTCATCAATTCTTTATATTTTCTATTTTGTTTCCATGGAAAAGTTGCACCTGGAATACTCAATTATTTTTGTTTCATTTTTTTTTTTTTGTGGATCAGTTGCTGGTGTTATTTCCTAAAGCAATAAGTGCACCAATGTCCCCTTTTACCGGTTGAGTGGCTGAAAGTCAGGGACCTCAGTGGGTTATGGGCTGACAATTATCCCTTCACTTATTTCCCTTTGAGTGTGATCACCATTTGGGACTTTGGAGTTTAGTTTTTGTCTATGACTACAAAAATAAGATCACAAAAACTTAAAAAATATATATTTATATATTTTCCTTGTTTTTCTTTTTTCCCCCTGTATTGTCTCATTTGTTTTCTTTATGGTACTTCAAGACTATTCAACGTTTCTTGAACAAAAGTGAAATACTTTAGCCTACATTTTGTTTGGAAGTAGAAGAGACAATCAGAACTATAACAGACAATACACAAACTGGCTGCATTGATGACCAGCTTTCTCTATATGATTGATTGATTATTTTTATTTACGTGTCATGCACAAAGTGCCCACCCCTCATGGGTTTATAAGACACCAAAAAGAAAGTACAGTTGCATATTTTAACACTGAAATATCTGCATAGTGTGAGCTTGAGTGACACATTTTAAATTTAAAACATTTTAATGGCTTTGAGAAATGATCATGCTGTGTAACGGACAATGGATGGAATTACTTCAAAGCAACTTCAGCTAAGGGTACTCTCCTGGTTGATTTCTGAATATCTTTATGGATACTTTCTTTAATAGTGCAGTTTCTTTAAACTTTTCTTCAGTCTTCTGATGTGAGAGCCATTCTGTACGCCGAAGTAGAGGAAAAAAGTTTTTAGTTCAAAACCCAACACGGCAATACAAAAGAAAAACAAGAGAAAAGAGACTAGTCGGTGCAGTAACAGTTACGCTCCTGCAGAATTTGTTTGTGGTTTAAAGGCAAATCAATCTTGCGGATCATCAATCTGAAAAACAGCTCTGAGACAAAAGCTGCAAACACTGATGGAGCACCAAGTGAGGCATGAAAAATCCTAACAGGAGAGGGGAAAATAAGACCATGCAGGCTAATGTTTCCATCACCTCAGCCAATCACATTGTGAACAGAAAAAGAAAGACCGTGGCATGAAAGAAGCCATGTAATCACAGCTTGTTGCTCAGACGCCCCAGGAAATCTCTCACAGGGGTGCAGCCTTTATGAAACATGTCAGTGGTCGATAAAGCTGGAGGGCAGGTGGCTGAAAACAATTTGTGTCGGATGAGCTAGTCACTTATAAGGTTGGCTGTGTGAAGAGGATTACCGCAGGAGTGTCATTTATGCAACGCTGTTACACAAATCTGTGAAATTAGCAGTGAAATACAGCTACTGTGTCTAAATATTATGCCCCTCAATCATAAAGTGGATGATGTGACAGTGGTGCAAATTACAAGCTGGGACCCTTCATCACTTTTTCGTGTACTTTTGTCAGTGTCATTGAGAGAAGTCTTCTCTGTTTAATGAACAGTGTAGCACTGCTACTTTAGAGGAAAACTGCAATGTTTTTTTACATGTTGCAAATTTTTTGTTTTCCCTTTCACTTTAAACTAATTTTTACAGGCGTGTCAACATAAGAGATATTTTCCAATCAGCTGTGCCTGAGGTCAGGCCTGATATTCAATCAAGAAAACCCATGTGAGACTGTGAAGAGTTTCAATAATAGCAGTAAAGCTCTTTAGCTTCTCTCATTTCTCCATTTTCCTCTTTGGAGTAAAACTTTAAATCAATAACCCTCTCTGCAGTTACATTGGGACCCAGTTTAAATCTTCTACAATATATTCGAACCAGCCAGCAAACGAAAGCTGTACCTATTTTTACAATGCATTGTTTAAAACAAATATCCCAGTGATAACCCTACTTAGATGACATGTTATCATAATGAATGGAAGTACCTAGGCTCTGCTTGACTACTGTCCATCCATCCATCCATCCATCTAGGCTGAGCAAAGTACTCAAGACGTCCCTCTCCCCAGCAACGCTTTCCAGCTCCTCCTGGGGGTTCCCGAGGCATTCCCAGGCCACTGAGATATATAATCTCTCCAGTGTGTTCTGGGTCTGCCCCAGGGCCTCCTACCAGTTGAACGTGCCTGGAACAACTCTAACAAAAGTTGCCCAGGAGGCATCCGGATCAGATGCCCGAACCATCTCAACTGGCCCATTTCGACACTTGGGAGCAGCAGCTCTACTTTGCACTCCCTCCGGATGTCTGAGCTCCTCACCTGATCTCTAAGGCTGAGCCCAGCGACCCTACAGAGCAAACTCTTTTCAGCTTCTTGCATTCACAATCTCATTCTTTTGGTCACTATCCAAAGCTAATGACCATTGTCGGGTATTGGGTGACTTGTAATTCGAAAGTTTTGCCTTCTTGCTCAGCTCCCTCTTCACCACAATGGTCTGAAGGAGCACCCACATCACTGCTGACACTGCTCCAAATTACCTGTCCATCTCACACTCCATTTAACCCTTACTTGTGAACTAGATTAGAAGATGCTTGAACTCCTTTGCTTGGGTCTTGACTACTGTAATACACTTTTCTCTGGCTTACCTAAATCATCTATTAGCAAACTATAACTTTCAAAACAATTACTGCTGCTAGGATCTTAGACAAGGCTAGAAAAATTGATCCCATTACTCCTGTCTTTATTTTGTTGCATTGTCTCCCTGTACATGCTAGATCTGACTTCAAGATTCTACTTTTGATCGACAAAATATTACAACTTGCATCATCCTACTTATAACCCAGTCACACCTGCTAGGGCTCTACAATCCCAAAATACCAATGTTCTGACTATTCCAGAAATAAAAAGAACATCAGTAGGTGGTTGGGCCTACTCTTACCAAGCACCACGTCATTGGAAACGTCCTCCTACCCAAAGTTGAGAGGTTAACTCAGTCAACATATTTAAAAGTCAACTCAAAACACATCTCTTCGCATCAGCCTTCAGCCTTATTTAGTCTGTCAGAATTACTAAAATACAGTCATCCGAATTACTCTCAGTCTATATATATTTAGCTAATGTCGCTCATTACTGTTTTACTGTATGTATACTATATATGTCAAATATTCGGTTTGTAATGCTCTGTATGTAGTTTATCCTACATATACATTTTTGTGTTAGGGTTTCGGCTTTGCCTCTTTCTTGTGTTTCCTGTTAACCCTTCGTAGGGTCTCATGTTTATTTTCAGTCCGTCTCTGTGTGTTTGCTGGGCATGGCCTCCTGGTTCCCTCCTACTGCCAGTCTTCCTGAACACAGCTGCTGAACCTGCACAACAATCAAGCCTCTGCAGTAAAAAACCCCAGCTCAGACATCCGGACTCTGCTAGATCGTTGTCTCCGCGATACAGATGTCAAGACAAAATTTTAAGGTTTTTTTTTTTTTTTAGACTTTGTATTTTTTGGACCTCAATTCACATTCTTTTCTGTGTCTCAGGTTCACCACACCAGCTTCAACAATAACCAGCCATGTCCAGCCTCGTTCTCGTCTTCTGCCTCCGGATTTGGACTGCTCCGCCTTCAGCCCCAAGGCCTGCTTTGCTTTGCCATTCCAAGCAAACCTCAGCCATCATTTCATTCAAGCCTTCAGCCCCCATCTTCAAACCACAATGAACTGCCATTAACCATTCCCAGTTTCCTGGTTGTGTTTGTATTTGGGTCCTAAGTTAAACTGTTGTTCTATTGTTGCTCACTACTGTTTTTAATATTTGTTCAGCCCTTTGTGATATTGGGCTATAATAAACTTTGACCTCACTGGAGTACTTCAATAGGGAATGCAGACAATAAGCTAAAATTGTGGTGCATTTTATCCACTAACACAGAAAATCACTTTTAGGCAACTGGAACCTTTTTGTTTAAACCAAATTTATCTTCTAACCAAAGGTGAGCACATGACAGGGCAATGTAATTAATTCACCAAAAAGGCAAAGATATTGCAGTTTACAGTTTAGGCATGTCGTCATTTCATCAAGACCATTTCAAATAAGTGAACATTCCTCAGATATCAGCAGGGTATTTATACACTAGCAAGGAGATTCAGAGTGCTATAAAAGCAATGAAAGGAGCAATAATCAAGACAGTAAGCTGGATCTGTGTCAGTTGTACTGTTTTGTAACAGTGCTTTCTTTCTATAACAGGAGCTACTTCAGCACAAGGAGGGACTGTGTGTTTTCTCAGCTGGTGCTGTAGATTCTGTCCCTCACATGTGAAAAGTGTCATATGGATGTGTATTGAGCTTCAGGTCATTTAGCTCCTATCTGCAAGGATGCTGTTACGTTGTACAGCTCAAACACCACAGACCTGTTACCTATGTACATAATGATTTGTGGGTATTTTCTTGTGACGGCAGTGTTTATTAGTTGCATGTTGTCAGTGAGTGGCATGGAGAGTTTCCATCCTCTTGTAGGTAGGAAGAAACTAAGGAGAGTGTTAATTATAGAAGATAACTTGTTATACAAGCAATCAGTATTAACACCATTCAACAATAGTGCAGGCACTATTATAAATGAGACAGAATAATCACACAAGCTTAAAAGCATCATCAAGACGTCATCATAAAATTCAATATTTGCACATTTGCTGAATTAGTATCTTGATTCCAAGTAAAATGTAGATAAGAAACACAAAAATGAGACAGCTGTAACAGAAGAGAGTTGTGTACATTGCCTATTGACTTGATAGGAGCAGTGTCAGGTGTGTGTGTGTACATAGCAGCACATTTAATTTCCAGCTCACATATTGCTGACAGTGTGAGCAGCTAGGAGCCTGGCTGACCTTGGCCCTGTCTTTCTGCTTTTGATGGATGAAGGGAAGCTAGCTGTCCCTTTTAGCAACCAGTTTACCACTGCTCATTTCAGGAATATAAATGACCATTTCTTGAACTTTTTAATTATATCCCCGAGACTCGATTCCTGACAGTATTTGTGAATATGGTTATTAACTTTTGATGGATGACATGGCTTGAGGACTACTTTTTGCTAAACAAAGAGGATCCAGTCTAATTTCTTTCTGAATTTTCCAATTATTCTAAGGGTTAATCGATCTCCTTTTCAAAGCACTTTCCTGTATTCAGGAGCTACTGGTGGACGTTTACCAAATTCAAGCCAAATATCCACTCCTGATCATATCTCTGCCAACATCCCTCTGTAGCTTATCCTCTTTCCGGAAGAGGGGAGGGTTTGCCATAAATATATTGTCTTGAGCTCCTTACGTCTTTCTAAATTAAAGGGTGGGTCTAAAGAAAATACTCTCTATGCAGGTGAGGACCTTGCTTTATAATAGAATTAAATGTATGAATAAGTCTTCTTCCTCACCCCAATATTTTCTGGACAGTCCAAAGTATGACCTGGCACACTGACAACGTCCATCATACTGAACAATGTGACTGTCTGTAAGCATCCATCTAACGAATCAAGGTCAAAACAACTTGTACTTTTCATTATAACCATAAATTGTTAGTTGTTGGCCACTTCATTGGTTCCTTGTTTGTTTTTATTAGAAGTGTACTCGTTTAAGGCAACATATCCTCATACAACAGTTCATATGATATCTTACAAAAATGCACCCACAACAGTTGATATGATATCTAATGAATTAGCGCCCTCCACGTGACGTTATGTAGTTAGTTAAGTAATGTGGGTTAGGTTTAGGCAAGTAAAGTTATGTAGTTACAGTAGTGGACAAAGTACATAACTCTATTACTCAAAGAGTCAAAGTATGAATATTCCTTGTCAAATATTTCTCTGTTACAAGTTAAAGTTGCTGAGTCATATTATCACTTTAGTTAGAGTAATGGAGTACTTGCTTTTAAAAAAGTAATTAGTAATATTAATCTGGAATCAAGCAAATGTTTACATACCTCAACATGCTTTCTGCGGTTTGATGGCGAATTCTGTAGGCTGTGATGACATTTGTGTGCAGTCAACAGAGCAAGCATTTAAAACAATACAAATCATTCTTCATCTCAGAAACTTTATATATGGACCTGAGGTATGGCCATGGGTGATCTGGTGGGGAATCTTCATCTCCATCTGCTGCTGTCGCCATAGTTACACTGCATATCCAAATACAACCACTTGTCCCAATCTGAGTAGTGCATGCGTGAGGTAGAGGTACGAGAACACCGATTCCACAAATAAACCACACACAGAGCTACATGGTCATAGTTTATGGACTTCTGCATTTCAAAAAAAAAATAAAAAAAATCATCCGCTCACTTCAAAGCAAAGTAGTAGAGTCAAAGTAATATGTTTCCAAAAAATACTCAGTTAAGTACAGATACTCAAAAACCTTAGTACAGTACTTAAATAAATGTACTTTGTTACTGTCCACCACTGTGAAGTTACATAAGCTAGGTTAGGTGAGGCCTTCTGGTTTTCATGTGGATACCACCTGACGCTCAAACACCGTTGCAGACCAAGTATCCCCCCTCATGGCAACAGTACTCAGTACACTGCAAACATCGCTCAGGAATGGCCCAAGGGATGTGACAAAGACCTCAAAGTGTCAATCTGACCTCCAAATTCCCAGATCCCAATCTGAATAAGCATCTGTGGCACATGCCATTAACCCACCTCACAACCCACTGGACTAAATGGATCTGCCACCAACGCACTGGAGCCAGACACCGCAGGACACTCCCAGAGATCCTGTGTCCATGCCTCGACAGGTCAGAGCCAAGTCCCATTCAAGGAGGCCCCACCTTGGATTAGGGGTACATCTGGGGTACCGGCACATCACAAGAATCCTTGAACAGATTGGGACCTGGGAAATTTAGAAGCCAGGTCAACACCCTGAGCTTTTTGTCACGCTCTACGGGCCGTTTCTAAACAGTTTTTGTAGTGTGGCATAGTGCTTTTTTCTGCTGGGGGGCCACTGCCATTGGGAGAACTGTTGCCATGAGGGGGGATACTTGGTCTGCAATGGTGTTTGAGTGTCAGGTGGTATCCACATGAATGCCAGAACCAAAGGTTTCCCAGCAGAACAATGCATTGGAATGAAATAATCAAAGTTATCCACTTCACCTGTCAGTGGTTTTAATGTTTTGGCTGATCAGTGTATACGACTTCCAGTGCATTACGTTGTTGTGTCTTTTTCCAGCGCTTCCAGTTGAAAACCTCCAAACTTTTCAGAAAGGCACTGGTATTGTTATGGCTGCACCTTTTCATACAACCAGTCAAATGGAGCAGTATTTGTTACCGTGGTAACCAAAAAAATGGACAAACCTTTTGTAGCTGTGTCTGTCACTGCCGAGCTGTATAATATATATATATATGGAGATATATAAAATGGTTACTAGTTGCCTTGTTAAAAATGTAATATGAATATCTTAATTACTTAATCAAAGTAACATAGTAACTTATTACATTCGATTACTTTTTAATTACTTTTCAGGCAAATGTTTTAGACTGGGCAATAAAGCTGAAAAGTATTTGGTAATAGGCTTTGTCAAAATAAGGCATTCCTGCACAGCCAAAAGATGCAATTCACCATACATACATTTCATACTTTATACACATATAAGCTTTTACCGAAAAGAATATATTCGGATGTAATCCCCTTGTAGACTTCAACATTTTGATCAGTAACTGTACTTTAATTACATACTTTGTAACTGTACCTCATTTTGTGATAATACACATATAATGTAATGTATATATAAATGTAATTTAATTCCTCTGGTAATTTATGTCCAAGCTGAAATATTCTGTTGACCAGATGACCCAAGACTTGTGCAGCGAGGATGACATACAGGAGGACACAGGTCAACTGCTGTGTCCTTGTTCCTGCCAAAACCCCACCCCACTCTGTTTCTGCACCACCGACAGAGATACCTGCTAAACCTGCTGTACACAGAGGAAGGTCATTGGCCAGCCCAGCTCCTCCAGGGAAGTTGTACTGCGAGCAAAACATGGTGGTGAGGAGGAACATTTTCTGTTCAGTTTGGTACAGTCTCTTATAAGACTGGATAATAGTAAAAAAGCCCCAAAAAGTAGTTTTAATAAAACCATTTTATTTTAACCAGGTTATAGAGCAATTCAATGCATCATGGCCCCACGAGAGTCTGCTGGGCTTTGAATCCAGATTTGCTTTTTGACCCAAAAAGACATTTTCTTATAGACGTAACGTCACAACCCCTGCAAAATAATTTGTTACAGTATTGGGATTTGATTCATTCAGTCCGATAAAATTTCACAGTCTAGGAGAGCGACACGAGTAAATTATTTTATTCCCATTCCAGTTAGTGGACGCCTCAATTGGAAGTTGGCTGGCTTTATGCACTACTGAGCCACTTTCATAGGAAAGAACAGAGTCCTGCTTGAACATTGTATCTAGGTCTTTTTAAACATCCATAGCTGGTGCCCCGACACATGCAGCTGGTGCTAATTTGAAGGCTCACCATCACAAAAGAGCAAGCTTCACGCAGAAGCACCGAGCTGATAAAAAAAGAGAAGGAAGCAGGTGAGCCATGGAGAGCCTCTTCCATTTAGAGGACCAATAATAGCTAGATGAACATTACCTTGGTCAGACCTTTATGCAGTCTCCCTCTATTAGATTCGAGGCCACATACTAGGTTCAATAAACCCTTGTGCATGCTGACATAACATCTGACAACACTACCCAAGGACACGTAGGAAAGGCTACACTTGTAGTGTCCTGATTCACTTCCTGGACGTTATTAGAACTCAGTCTTGGCTGAGGTTATTTGGCAAGTATGTGGAACAAAAGGACATCTTATTTTCAGGGTTTTTAATTTTTTTTTTTTATTTCTTAGGGGTTCTTCTTTCTACGGCAGCCTATTTGAGTCATTGTAGGAAGAACAAAACAAACAAACCAACAAAAAAGAAAACAAAAAAGACACAGAGCCAGGGTAGAGGAGTAATAGATTTCAAGAAAAATAGTAGAATTTCAGATTCTGTGGTGTAAATCATAAATTTTAAGAAAAACTCTGAGACTTAGGTGGTAAATTTACAAGAGGAAATGTACATATTTTTGAGAAAAAAATTGATCTGTGATATTATAAAGTCATACATTTGCGGAGTAAAAAGAACTATGACTTGCCCTTGCTCACAGCGAGCAAAACTGGGAACCAGAAGTGTTGATGTTCAAACACAAGGTTTGCAACTATCCTTCCAGCAACAAGGAGAACCAAGTTGAGTTAGCACCCCAACGTATCACTCTGCAAGGACACAGCAAAGACTGCTCCTGGAACCACAGCTCTTTCCAGCCTTCATCTGCAGACTGACAAAAGCAGCCACCACAAAACAGCTCTTGCCCCCATCCATTCAAGGATTGGTAACGTAACAACTGGGCATAGCATTATTACAGTTGTACAGGCAAAGCAGGACTGTTTAACTTCGTGAATTAATGTTGTTCACTGAGTTATTGTTGTGATTGTTTGCAGTTAGGTCATTGGTTAGTTGGCTTTGCCAAAGCTAAGTGATGTTAGTTTGCTAATGCTGTTCACAGACATAGTCTGAGTCTTGCATGCAACTAAACATCCTCTGCACTAATCCAGGCCCCATTACAACACATATCACATTCACAAAGACTCATTTACAAATAGGCTTTCAACAGAGTTACACCCCAAAGAGGCATCTCAAAGTTCCCCCTTCTTTTCCTTTGTCTTTATCCTGACTACACTGTCAGGCAAAACCTCCCCTGATCTGACAGCCAGTCTTGATTTGGCCATCTTATAGTTCTCTGTTGTCAGCCATTTTGTTTGTCGGCCAAATGGCCCTTTGTTTCACACACCGCCTTTCTCTCTCTCTCTTTCTCTCTCTCTCTCTCTCTCTCTCTCTCTCACACACACACACACACACACACATATAGAAACACACACATATACACACCTATGCTTGTTAGAAATTGTGTGTTTTGATGCTTTGCTTCCTTTAGGAATAAATATATTTGGAATCATACCTGCTGTCAGTTTAATATAGCACAAGAATGAATAAATAGTCAACCTCTGCTATGTCAAGAACTCTGAAATTCTTCAGGCTTTACTATTAATTTTGGTTATGGTTATTAATTTATATAATCAAAATTCCAAACTGATAGTTTAATAAACTTTATGAGTTTGAGATCATTAACTGGCTATCATTTTTCCCTTCTTGGGAATGGTGCCCCACGAGGTGATTTAATGTAAATTTAGACACATTATTTAACATAATTAATAATTATTATTATTATTATTATTAATTATTTCCCTTAGCCATTTTTATTCTTCAATTGGAGATTTGTTTTGAGGTCAGGCCCATATTTAGGCATTTCCTGCAAATGGTGCAGCCGTTTGACACATAGTTTTGTTGTAAATTCCCACAAATGGCCCCCTTACACTTGCTATTTCCAACATTTTGGTGTCCCCATGTGAGACCTAGATGATTCCCGACGCTGAATACAGTTTCTATTATGTAATATCACAAAAGTAAATAATAATAATAACAAATGACTCTTTGTAGGCATTTTATTCTCAGTGGTGCCGAGTAGGCTTTAAAACTGCATTTCAACACTTTATTTTAGGAAATACAACTTTAAAGTAAAAGGAAAATTAAACAATTAAAATGAATTACATGTAAGAAACCCATATCATAAAAATGGATGGGAGGCCATTAGGGGACCACAGACTCATGATCTTAGTAATTGCTGACTGTGGTATGTTGACTGGCAATAATTTTCCCATAAAATGCATTTGAGTATCACTCATAACAATAGAGCGCTCCAGGAGTGAGTCCTAAAACCTGGAAGCACTCTGTAGGGAGATGATCCTAGTGGATGGTGGTGATAGTGTAGGACTTTGACAGGGGCCTTTAAGGTTCATGTGGCTAAGTTGAGGGTACTACACTTTGTTAGGGGAGAAATCACAGTTTTTGTTAAACACATCCTGTATCTTACTACAATTACAGGTTCTCCCACACATTTATTTATTTGTGGTGGCCCACCACCATGATCTTGATTTTCTACCTTTGGAGCTGGACTGCTCATCAGGAATGCTGTTGGAGTATATACTTTGGCCTCTAGTTTTGCAGACCGGGCGAGGCGGAGGTGCAGCGCACCTGCGTTTCGCCAACTGGGTGTGGCCAGGCGGATTTTGCAAGTTTGGCACACCGTGCGCCTGGCGCAGCTACTCCTCTTTCCCACCTCCGTCCCTCCTACCTGCGCAAGTCGGAAAGAGGGAGGAGAGAAGGCGTGGAGTGGGTTTTACACACATCACACCAATCAAATGAGCCCCTCTCCTCGCCCTTAAATGCGCCGCGCGAAGGCGTAATGAGAGTTTACTCAATTCGCCATGGCAGAAGAGAGCAGCAGCGTCAGACGGCCAAACTTCTCCCAGGAGGAAACTGATGTTTTGGTCCGGGAGGTCCAAGCTCGCAGTGTCCGAATATACGGAACTGCGAGCAGACCTCCACGGGCTGATGATGCAAAGGTAGCCTGGGAGGAGGTCACCACAATTGTAAATCAATGTTGCGTTTCTCTCGTGCGCGCGCGCTCTCTCTTTCTCTCTCGCAGTCTCACTCTGTTTCTTTTCTTTTGACTTTTCTAAGATGACAGATGCTGAATATATACTCCCTATCTGATGCTGTGGCTGTTTGTGGTTGGCTGAGAGGGATGTGAACTCATTAGTTTGCAGCTGTGTTAATCAAATCAGGTTGGGTTTCCATTACGCGTGCCAAACGTGCCAAACGGTGCCAATCCCCTTTGATCTGACATCAGATGTGACGGGACAGTCGATATAGAGATACATTTATGTGCTGATTGCAGATAGTTGCATTGAATAGTGTTTTTTTGGGTATTTATTGCATCGTTAATGTGCCTGATATTCTGGAAACCTGCCTGTGAGGTTTTGGTGACGTGTGCGCACTGTCCGCCGGTCAGCCAAACTTCGGCTTACACCGGCTGCGCTCCGCCTGCGCTGACAGTAGACCTGGTTTCAGCTGGCGAGCTTTTAGCGCACCTTCGGCGAAGCCTTTTGGCACGAAACTGTCACTGCGCCAAGCTGGATCTGTCGACACCTCCTCCTGCTGTGCCGCCACACCCATCTCAGCGCACCTCGGTCTGCCAAACTACCAAACTGAGCTGCTCAAAACTAGCTCTGCGCGGGGTTCGCCACCCTGCGCCACCCTGTGCCGCGCCAGGAAACTAGAGCCCTTTAAGTTATTCATTGCACCACAATCTCGGAGCACAGAGCGACACTGGGCACAGACTGAGCTGCAGAACGTCAGGCTCAGTGAAAGTGAAACTTACCTGTTCCTTGCACTGGATCACCTGCCTCTGCAGCAGCTGCTGCTTTCATCCATTAAATTTGGTCTGATCAGCTCTGATCAGATGGATTGATCAATTATCAGTCCTGCCAATCAAACTTCACAAACTGGTGCTGTAGAAAAATAAATTCATGAAGTGCCCACATGCACTGCGTTCTCTAACCCATTAAAACCTCCAAATTTAGAGGAAAGACAGAATGATACCAGAATGATACAAAGAGACCCACCTACACCCCTCCTTCTAGCATCAGCATCAAGTGTTGACTTTTTAAATAACATACAACCAAGACAACGATCTTTGCTTAAAAAAAAACATGTAGTTAGATTAAGGTTAATACAACCTTATGGTATAGGGGAAGAACTACGACTATTATGCCATTTAGACTACTAATAATCAGTGTTGGGCAGTAACTTGTTACTAGTAACTAGTAGCACGTTATAGTAATAAAATTACTTCTTCCAGTAATGAGTAGTGTAACTAGTTACTAATAAAACTTCAGTAATAATATTACAGTTACCCCAAAACCAAACAACTCGTTACAACGTTACTTTTGTTATCACATCACTACTGTCTTGAAATACAACAGTCACATCAGCGGACTCATTTTCATAATCGTTGCACTGCGCAGGCACGTCACAAAGCAGCAAGCTAGTTTGAAAGATGGAAACACTTACCTTAGCGGCTGGAGATGACTCGTACACTATTGCTGCAGGCAGTCGTATTAAAACTTTTTCCAGCTTTTTCCGGCTACTATGACTGACAGCATGACAACATAAAGCTTCAGAAAATACACCCCACCAAAGGTGAGCCCTCGTCGGCCACGGATGTCAGCCATAGCCTTACGTTAGTTAGACAGCTACAACTGGATTGTAAACGTGGACAGCTACAGGCTACAAAGTAGTAATGAAGCTTGTGGCTGGATATGTGGTGGGTGAGATGTTGCTCCACCAGTGACTCTCCATCTTTCAGGAAGAGCCTTGGGAAAATACCAGTCACAGACAACTGAGGACTCTAGGTAAGACAAAAAAAATCAATTGCACACTATCTAACGTTATCTACACTTAACCGGCTATTACCCTGATTTTCATAGAGACACACTTCTGAATTTTGGGGAGATACGCAACTACCAATTTTATGGGATGTAATGGAAAAGTGATATGACGAGTAGTGTAACAAAGTTGTAAGGAGGGCAGGGAGTAATAAGTAAAGTAATATTATCACTTTTAAAAAGAGTAACAAATAATGAGTAATATATTGAGTAATATAATGAGCTCAACACTGCTAATAATAGCATGTATAACTGTGTGTTCAGACAGACAGACTAAGCAAATTTTTGCCCTGTGTTATCTACAAGTACTTGACCTCTGGACCGTTTGTGCAGTCTGTGTATTTGCCACAAACAGCCCATAAATGGATTGTTAACTGTAAGCTAGACAGTATCTGATGCAATTATTATGTGTATGGGAGTTTATCTGTGTGTGTGTTTATGTTCAGCTCAGACTGAGTGAACTAAGAAATCACCACAAACTCCGGTTCTTCCTGTTATTTTCCTCCAGTCTGTCTCCTCTATACTATAATCTCTGTATGTTAAGCAGATTGATAAAGCCCCAGGATACTTGCAAGGACACATGTTTATGTCAATTTGTGCCCCCTGTCTCATCGCATCTTTCCATTAATTTTATATTCCTTTAACATAATAAGAATTGATTCCTTTGACCCCCACTGGCAAAATCAATGGTCCTTCTAATTCATAAACGCCTATCGTCAAAATCTGATATTCTATCCCAAACGTTAAAAAACTACTCTACTTAACTTTTCAGTTTGCAAAATGTATGTGTTCATTCTGACCTTTCAATCCTGTCGCTCTGACCTCCATCTGCTACAAACAGAACGATTTGTTATATTACACTACTTTCACAAGGCTGTATCAAAACTCTTACATGTGTATAGGACACCAAAAATAACACTTATCTGTCAGAATGACTTTCCCGCAGAAAAACAAACATTTTGTCTCAGGAATCTCCTCCAGCCTGCAGGTTGGTTATTTCTTTATCAAAAAGGTCAGAGAGTGGAGCCGGGCTCAGGTCTGAACATGCTGAATCCCTTCCATTACAGACTAAACCTGGCAGAATACCTCAGGGTACCCTCCATCCATACCCTGAATTGACAGATAATTGCAAGGATGTGTGGGAGTCAGGCCGGTGGCATCTCATCTGCAGTAAAACAAACAGTAGTAACAAACTTGTTTGTCCGCATCACTTGAAATCAGTTTATTAGCTCTTTTAGCTTAAGGAGCTTCCGTACAGCTCTCACAGGCCAGCTCTGTAAGTTTCTGTCCCTGGAATTTTCTTGTCATTGTATGTGAAGTATATATGTTTGCATAAGCTTGACCTAGTTTTGTGTTATCACAGCAGTCCTCCTGAAGAGAAATTACACAGCAGACAGATAAAAGTTAATGTAAAGAAAACAAACTCTGGGCCTTGAGTAACACCAAACTTATTAAACACTAAGATGAGATTTATTTTTGACCTTCACTGTAACTTTGGGTGAATCCATGCCAGAAAGTCCTCTAGTCAACATTTCCCACGTGACCTTTGACTGAAACTATTTCAATAATTGATTGCACATTCTATTCAGAAAATGTCAGTTCAGGCTTTTTGCCTTGACTAAGATCGATTAGCTTTTAAAACTGAAGTGTTGGCACACTGTAGGCTGTAGAGAGATTCCCTGCTTCCACAGAAAGGTTTTCTTAGTTTACAGTGATAGTGGAAATAAAATGAAACTGTGGTTGATTTGTGAGCCTTGTTCCAGATAACCCACCTCAGTTGGCCAGCAGCTTCTGAAACTGCCATGGTTAGCATTTTAGTCGAGAAGAGAACTGTCCCTTCTAACTGGCTTTGCTCATTAATCACCAAGTGTTTGTGTTCATGCATATGCTGATAAAACATACTGCATAATGTCTGCCTGGCAACATCAGAATTATGAGTTTGGCTGCTCCAGCTCACAACAAGTAATAATTATCAGGAATTTTTTTTTTATGTTTTGATGGACTTAAATACCCAGAATTTATTATGTAGGGGGACATCATTAAACTGCAAAGTCCTATTTAAAGCTGCATTAGTCAGTATTTTAATATAAGCATGGTAAACGTGTTAGTATCACCTGACTCCTTCAGTTTCCCTCAGTTCTGTGGTGCATTTAAGTGTCTTTCAGGTCATTGTTTTTGCAATGTATCCTCATACAACAGTTCATATGATATCTTACGAAAATGCACATTTAACGGTTGGTATGATATTCTAATGCATTAGTGCCCCATTGTCACGTTATGTACTTAACTAAAAGTTAAGTGTGAAGTTATGTAAGCTAGATTTAAGCAAGTAAAATAACATAGGTAAGGTTAAGTAAAAGAAACACAATTGGATGTTGTAAAGTTATTTAGGTTAGGTTTAGACAAGTAGAGATATGTAGGTTAGGTTTAGGGAAAGTGTTGTGGTAAACTGTCCCCAACCCGGGCCAGGAAAACGGTCTGGAATTCTTGTCAACACTTTTTCAAAATGTTGACATTTTATCAAAATTACCATTGTCAAAACCACTGGCGTCTCAAAAATAAACGGGCAGGATCTACTGTGAGTTTATTGCACTCTCAAAAACCAGCCCAACAATAAATCCCAGCCAAGCTTTGAAGCTCTGACTATAATTTTCTGACAGTCTAAAATATACCCAAGAAAACTCCTATTTGGCAAAGTTTTCTCCAAGTCTCCACTAAAAACGTATCAGCATGAATTACTATCTAATGGGGTCACACCTGCACTGTATGATGTGGAAATGTACTTTCCATTCTCCTGGTGCCATAGCTATCTACTGTCCACTGCTAGTCTGCAGGTGTGCATGCCATGGCTGTCCACTCTAGGGGATATTAAGAGTTTCTCCTCTCTCCTTTACAACGGTAACTTCGGGCCTGCACTGAACTTTCTTTTTTTTTCTTTTTTTTTTAAAACCAGTAGTTCTGGACCTTTTCCAAATGATGTATTTAAGTTAATGGCGTAAGTTTTTCTAAGTTCTTTATTCTATTCTTTCTTTAATTCACACAATACGAAAAATACTACATTTGATTAAATATTTGACTTAACACAGAATTAGATGTCTATAGTGGTTAAACAGCTGTACTCTTCCTAATAACCTTACTCATTAATGTCATTCAGGTTCACAAAAAAAACAAAAACGAAACACAACACAACAAAACAGAACAAAACAAACATGGTGACAATGTACCTTAAAATAACTCAAAGTTCACTTGGTTTCACATGGTCCCGAATCCCAGTCTCCTGGGTAAAAGTCCTGTGTTTTGTGACCCACCCACCGCCCCCAACATCTCTCCTCACACTGGTTTTCAGGGTTTATACTACTTCTTTACTGCGCATTGGTCACATGATTGTAGCCTTCCTGATTACGTGGGTTATACAAGAATTACTGACTCGTGATTCCTTTTATCTATAAATACCTGAAAATAAGAATCTTTGTGTTTTGTTACCTTACCTTAACCAAACACTGGCTCTGCATAGGGCCATTTGTGTTTTTGCCCAGCCACTGTAGTTCTCCTCCACGCTTAGCACATGGGAGAAGTTTTAGCTCTGCAACTTCACTCCTAGATGCCACTAAATCCTACACACTGCACATTTAAGATGTTTTATTATATGAACATTCCTTATACCAGTTACACTGAGCCTGATTTAATTGGATGCAACCTCAGTTCCAGACAAAGTGCTTAATTAACAGAAACACCAGAACAGCACTGGCCCAAACTGCCTGAGGCAGCTTTGATAACTTATGTATAGTAGCTTATTAAACAAATGGCTGCCAGTCAATGGCTATTGAGCTAGACAGTAAGGGCTTTGATTGTCAAATATCTTGCCTGAGGGGCTGAGTGTACCCTCTGATGGCACCATCTGAGCTTCTTCGCACATACATTTTATTTGCATTTGCACAAAATTGAGCAGTACACAAAGACAGCAACTAGCTTCAGACATCTTTTGTGGGGTTGTAGGGAAACAGTTCGGTCTTCTGAGGTTAGTCTTCCTCTGGATGCAGAACTGGCTCACAGTGTATCTTAAGTGTACTCTTCACTTCCTGTCAGTAAGCATGCCCAGACTTTCACATGGGAAAATAGGGTTTGAAATGATATCTCAATTAGTGTGGGAAGGGATGTGCTCTTCTTTATTTGATGATAAAATGGGAGGATTTTTATATAAAATCTTAGTCATAGAGCAACCTTATCAGTAGAAAGGCCTGTCTAATCATTTTGTAAAAAGCAGACATAACATCTAACACAGTTACATCTATTATACTGGTTCTCATGAAAGATGCTTTCCTGATAATTTGCTTAATAATGTCATAACATGTTATGCAATATTTCTTCTTGACATTAAAATAATTGCAGCCAATTCTATGAATGGCATTTATGTATTCAGAGTGGGCCCGATAGAGAATCATGTTTTGCATTGCCTTATTAAAATGACTGAATATGGCCCTGCCATTTCATTTTGTGTAAATGACCTTTTCTCAATTACATCAAAGCAATAATTACCCAAGGAGAAGCGTGAAGAAAGGTCAGATGAGTGTGAGACTCTGAACTTGATTTGCCTGATCACAGTGGTTTTCTGTTGGTTGTCACAAGCAACTTTTGTGTTCTCTTTTCCATCATTTTGCTAATTCAGAAGGTAATTTATTTAATGATACTCATCACCAAGGAAACGCCTGGGAGCAACAGTTAGTTCACCACCACTGAGTGTGTTTTTGGAAAAGGAAAAAAACTCAACAAAAAAACAGGCAGGCATGGGTTCACCAACTCAGCCGTGACCCACCCAAGAGAAGAATCTGAAACACACAGCAGTCAGCAACAGTTTCAGCAACTTCACACGCGAGCAGGACTTAGCAGACCTCAATCATCATTATTTACTGCAGTATGTATGTAAGTAATTAAGTGTTTAATAAATCAATACTAAAACATACCCTGGCTAATTTTTAAACACAAGTACACAAATTGGCTCCCATATAACTCGCAGCATTCACAGACAAAGCACTTGTCTTTTGCTGGACACCATTGTCCCCACAAATACAGAATGCTAACGTTTTTAGCACAAGCCTATAGCATTTGGCATTGTATAAATTTGCCTAGCAGCCAATGGACTTTTCCTCTACTCAAATGAAGCCAGGGACAACAGCAACATTTAACAAAAGTAACGTTACAAAATTTGGTTCCGTTACAACTCACAAGGTTCACCGACAAAACAACTGTGTTATACTAAACACATTTTCCAAACAAATATAACATCCTAACATTATTAGCACAAACATATAGTATTTTACATTGTATAAATTAGCCTAGCGATGGGAAGTTCACTAGTTCAGCAGGTATGAACCAAAGTACTGGACAAATTAAAAGTTAGACCTGAAGTTGGTGCTACATTAAAAGTAGCCTCTATAGTGATTATAATGAATCCTACATGATTGTGTCTACCAAATGTAATGGTATTCCATCCAGTATTTTTCAAGACCATAGAAATAGAATTTGCATAGAAAAGGGTTTGGCCAAGTACTCAGAGTATTCAGTGCAGATAATATACTTTAAGTTAAACGTGTCGATATGATGAAGAAAAATCCCCTTTTGGGGGATAGCTGTAGCCGTGTTCAATCTGTTACTCTTGTGACCCAAAATGATCTGAAGCTCAGTGCTGACATTATTCTGTTAATATGTTTTTAATAAATAATAAATATACCAACTTCTGATCAAACCATATCAATATATATTTAAAATGACTTTCCAGTTTAAGCCACACCCATGTGCGGTTCAAAGTTCATTCAGAGTACAGATACAGATAATTTAGTTGGCTGAACAGATACAAATACAGATACAGATACAGATAATGATGTACTCATCCCTTCACAGAACGGACATTCCCATTCAAATCAACACACTAGAATCAGAGCAGCAGCCATTTTTATGTGTACTGTTCCCACTGCAAATAACTGCGACCATTGCAGGGGGCTGGCTTTAATAAAAACTTCCTCATAAACTGACTTATAGCAAGTCACAGACTCTCAGGTGAGGTCAACGACCAAATGAGCAGTGGAGTAGCACAAAGCATTTAGTGGCATCTCCATTGCTGTAATAGGAACTGAGGATTGCTGGATTTAATTGCTTTATATTTCTACTGGGTAAGTCAACAAATTCTGTTCATTAGTATCTCAAACTAGCTAGTGTGATACGCTTTATGGTCCCAGTGACGTGTTGTCACAATAACAACTAACAACAATTGCCATTTTCTTTTGATCTGGTCAAATGCCTATGGCAAACAGTTCAATGTCTGTTATACTCTCATTCCGTTTGGTCAAGATGTTTCACTTAAAATCAAAAATGTCAACCTCATGGCGGTGCTAGAGGAAAAGTCATGGAATCATTAGTTAGGATACATTGTCGTACATTGCCAACATTACCATCCACTGAGCTATGCAGCTATGTGGTTAGAAATATCCTGGTTTACTTCAGCTCTTTAATCTGCTATATTATTTAATTATTTTTTTCAATCTTGAATTATCCTCTGATATAACAACCGATCTCACTCTATTTGATTTTGCTTCCCACTTCTCATTTGCACCGTTCTGAATGAAGACCCGTCCTAGATGATCCTGGAGGTGAAATTATGGGTAAGGATGATTAAATCAGTTTATGTCCTCATCTTGTCATCATCCACAGTTTGTGATTTACCATCTGCGATTTTATGTTAATATCTTGCCGCAAGACATTGACAGTGTTTGGGGAAAAATTCTCTCTTTGATAAATGAAGCATTCACGCCTTTTTACCGAACTTCATTCAAAATGATTAAGAGCTTTACAGACTTGCAAAACGCAATCCTTTTAATTTTAAGGATTCAGCCACTGCATCACTGCTCCTCTCCCTGTTCCAGCATCCCAGAGGAGTTGCCTGTCAACCGTGCTGCACTGGCTCTTTTTCACCATCAGGATTGGGGCGCTGGGAGGCAACACTACCTAATTGGCTTTTATGACAAGAAAGTTACTTGATGCCAAAGTAATCAGAGCTTTTAGAGCAGTTGTTAAAACCACACAGCCAGACTGAGGCTACAATGGATGAGTCTTGGTCTGCTATCATCAACTTGACTTGAGGGCAATTTGGTGTTTGCAACAACAGAAATGTCTATTTCCCCCCTGTTGCTTTCTTTAGCTGTTCTTACATTCAGCCACTTTCAAGTTTTCTCTCCTTTTCTCTGATAACAAATTTATCATGGGTGAGATAATATGTTTATCAAATGAGTATAATTAACTCGGACATTTTTTGGGACTGACATGGGTCTATGTACGAAAATGGACGATACCACATGCAGAAACAATTTTATATGTATACTAAAATCTCATAGGAAGCAGATTTTACATGTGGAATAATGTATATAAAGGCACAGATGAAACAGCATTTCACACATGATGAATTCACATATACTGTAGGTAAATGTAGTTTTTGGTTTGCATGTGAATTATTACACGAACACGTGGTTATTTATTTAAGATGTGAAAACATAATTACACAAAGTATGTCACAAGACAGGTGTTTTCACATTCCTCTCCTGAAGGGGATGATGTCTACATTCCCTAAAATCTGAGAGACACATGTACACTGGGCAAGCTAGATTATGTTCATCACTGATAAGAGGGTCATTTGCTGTCAAATAGACCATTTTACTGTTAGTAAACAGTATGGCGTGTTTTGGTGGGCAGAGCTTAGCTGGAGGCAAAACAATTCTCCACAGACATTAGCTCTTGCTAGCTAGTGAGTTCTGTTGGCTTGTTTGTGGATAATGGTGGAAAACAATGCAAGTGGTGCATTCAGAAATACTCATAACGAGTGCCAGAGCGCACCCAGTGGAGTGAATGGTTGATTAAATTAACCGTTCGTTAATTCGTATAACACTCGATTTCTTCGACCAACAGGGCTCTCATTTTAGTGTAGATCATCAGACTGAATTATGAACGAACCATATCAGGTCACACACTCTCCTGGACAGCAAATGTTAAGTTAACACGACCAACAGGACCAGAATGGCCGACCTGTATGCTCTCACTCAGTGGATGGATGATTTGACAGGATCGCTGAAGGTGGGATGACCAGCTTTGTGGTTGATTACTATGCAAGTCTTGCAAGGATGACGCTTGAAAAGTTTCTTCAAGTTTGTTTTGCTATCATAACTTACGGTAGCTAATGCGCTTAAAAGCTAGTGTTACGGAGAAATCCAATATACTTCTTAATACCTCCCAAATTTCTGATTAGGAGGACATGATAACCCTTAAACATGTTATTCATCTCTACAACAGGAAATACTTTTTCCCTAACCTGATATGACATGCAAGCATTTTTGATGACCGCCTCTGTCCAATCCTTTCATCTTATCGCATCTAACTATAGTTGTCTTCAGGGGTGGATCTAGAAAAATATTTATGGGGTGGCAAGAGGGAGGCAGGAATTTGTGAGGGGTGGCAACGTATGGCAGACGTATATATACTGAATTTAATCACAGTTATCACAGTTTGATGAGAAATAGTATGTTCACACTACATAAGGGCACGGGCTGCCATTTACAAACTCATACAGACAAATTTAATCTCATGCAATCAATGTCTTGCATTTGAGGTTTCATGTGAAACAGTTCATATTAGGAATAAGTGTTGAAGGAGGTTCAACAAACTCTGAGTCTAACCCTGAACTCTGAGTTGATTTTCCCTGAGATGGGAAACTCTGAGTTACTGGTTCCAGAACAGCTGATTTGAGTTAAAAAAAAAAAGCCATCATCAATGGAGCTCCGACTCCACGATTCACCATGGCAACAGGTAAATAAAAGATAACGGCTCCATTTTAATCCAGTGGATGTAGAGATATTAATGCATGTGTAGCAGACGGTGCACGTTTATCTTTAAAAGAAGAGCCTGAGTCAGAGCGAGGAAAGTGTAAATAAGTTAACCATAAAGTTAATAAAAAAGTTTTATTCAGTGTTGTCCGTTTATTCATCATTTATCAGACTTACATTTCCTTAATGAAGATAAAGTGGTGGAATCTGACTGTGTACCAGGCTGTAGATACATTACATTATATTAATAATATATAATAATATATTTGTTCAGATTTGATCTGATGGGGAAAAACACAGGAGGCAGCAACTGAAAAATAGGAAGATTTAAAACATATAGGCTAGGCTATAGATCAAAGACATAAAGACATGACTGTAAACTCACAGTCTGACCCAGTAATAATATGTTTGGTGATTTGCACCTGAAAAGACGTTGAGGTTAAAATA
>NC_065511.1:12699342-12716655 GCF_006386435.1 Epinephelus moara | reverse complement strand
ATATCCAGCAGGATTTAGACTGTGACAGACGGTAAATCTCCGCTAATGAATGCGCTTCGATACAAGCTTTGACACGGACTGAATAAATGAGGAAATGAAACAGCGTGCAAGAGGGAGTAGACAGAGAAAAACCTAACCAGCGAGCAGGTTAGGTTCACAGACTCAGTTGCCATGGTGATTGACTCAGAGTTTGATTTACCTCTCTTTCTGGAACTGAAAACCCAGAGTTTCCCTCACTTCAGGGTTAACATACTCAGAGTTTTCACTAAACCTGCTTTCTGGAAAAGGCTACCCCTCTGGCTCCACTCAGTTTTCCAAACAAAGCAGTCTCTTGCCGCTGTGGTGTTATCTTGTGCTAGATTTACTGCAGTCGGACATTGGAGATTCGCGCTCGTAAATGTCAAATTGGCAATAACTTTTCTTTGAATTCGTTGCTGCTAACTGGGGTGGCAGCAGGGGTGGCATGGCCCGGTAGATCCGCCCATGGTTGTCTTCGTTTTTGTTGATGGGCAGTGGCGGCTGGTATGCGATAGAATTTAAGTTTTGAGCTATGACTCCTCCTATTCTGGCTCCCAATAACACAACAAGACGACATTTAAAGACTCCTATGTAGCCTACAGCCCTGTGGTGGCGAGTCGTGTTTCGCCTCTAGCTAACAAACTGACAATCATTGTGAAAAACAGTAACTAGTTACCGTTACTAGTTACTTCATAAAAAGTAACTCAGTTTGTAACTCAGTTACTTAAACCAAAGAGTAATGCGTTACTGAGAAAAGTAACTTTTTAGTTACTCCCCCCCCACAAAAAAAAAAAAAAAACTCGACGTAAGACTTTCGTCTTGGCTTGCCATCACGCCATGACCTTGACGCACGCGCACTAGTGTCATCTATAATCTGAGTACGTCCTGGCTGTAGAAGACTGAGTGGGGACGCTAGAGGGCGCTAGGTGCTTTTCTTTTTTGTAGTGTAGTTTTTCTAAGCCACAAAGAAGACAACGTTTATTGATGTTTTGGGAAACTCAGCCCTGCAGCCCAAAACATTTCCTAACTGTATTGGCTCGTAGCTACATTGCCTAAGCCACTGCGGATGGAGTTTAACCAAGGGACTGTTAGACTACAACTTGACAAAACAATTGAACGGTATAGGGAACATGCAACTGTCTTCTACAGTGGAGTCACTCGCTGTCAGGCAGCTAAACGTTTTACAACTACGGTACTTGGATACAAATATGGAAAATGCGCTAAAGAGAACATTTGAACAGCTACATGATGGTGTCGAGTCTGTCGCCCACCGCAGACATTGTCTGTCCACAACAAAAGCTTCCTCGGGATAACAATGGATATCACGTCACTGGATATAACGTTACTGGGACTAAAAATCTACAGAAGCGCTACCGCTTAATGTAACGTTACAGCACTGTGGTGAGGCCAGCGGGTCGACAGTGACTTCAGAGATGGTGAGAGACGTGTTTCATTAAGATGCTCTGGTAAGAATTGTTCATATACCTCTATCTGACTTGACTATCTTTTATTGTTTAGGGCTAAAATGTTTTAGTGAAAGGGAACTTCATTTTGTGAAGGAATACTGCATACTGCGTGCTGTTTTAAAAGCTGGCCAAAAATAACGGAGTAACGCACCGTTTGGTAACGGTAACTGAGTTACTGAATTTAAAAACTAACGTGTTAGAGTATTAGTTACTGCCAAAACTAACGGCGTTACTGTGACGTGTTACTAATAACGCGTTACTGCCCAACACGGGTGACGTTGGCCCTAAAAAGTGTCAAGAATCAGACATTGAGACAACAGCAGAGAAACCGGAAACCTGCAGCACAGAGCGGACCTATCAGAACAGAGTTAGCATTAGCATAGTGTGCAGTTTTTTGGACTGTAAACTGGACCCTGGAGCTTCCTTTCACTATCTACCAAAAACCCCATTGTTGCAGATATTATTTTATGTTTAACCAATGCTAATGCTGTGTCAGCCACTGCCAGTAAGCCTACAAGCTAACAAACATCACAAATAAAAGATGCTAACTACACTTACCATTCTGATAGGTCTGCTAGCAGAATTTGGTGCACAACAGACTCCTCATCTGAGTCAGACTGAGGGTCAAACATGTATGGCTATCCGATGTTACCGCAACGTTCTCGCTAGCCATCTTGATGCAGGTTGCTCTTTAACTGCTCAGCCAAGCCTGAGCAGCACTGGAGAAAGAGAAAAGCAAAAGTGAAACTTACTTCAAACAAATTTCTCAATAAGGGAGAGTATATCTGTTTTTTTAAACTATTATGTGGGAAAACCACATCAAACAAAATATTAGTATCAGTATACTTAATAACGTGTCATGAGAGGGATTTTAACTGATGCATACTTCAATTTTACTCCATTAAAATAAATAAATAATGAAATTAAAAAGGTAGGCAATGTATTAGTAAGCAGAATGATAAAAAAAAAAGTATGGGGCAGAAAAGCACTTAAAAAGATGCACTGTGTTCCCTCATTACTGGCAGAGTGTGTTTACAGTCCCAGCTCTATTTGTTCATAGCAGATGAGTACGATCTGAGATTCTTTTCATGTTTGCACTCAGCGACACACTCAGGCAGCTCTTGTCATACATTAGTATAATGCACACAATTGCAAACACAAACAGGATGTATTTTTTTTTTAAAACTAATTCAGTGATTTAAATGACACGCATTATGAATTTAACCTGCATGATACAAATTGTGTGGGTTCAGGTTCTTGTGCCAGACTTAGACTGCAGAAAAAAGCAATGAAATTGGGTCTTGAACATTTCAGTGGAGCCGGGTTGTTTGTGCTTTAAGAATAAATCAGAACAAAACATTACCATCATCTTTATGGGTCATTAGAAAAAGAAAGTATGCTCTCCTATACCCAAACGAAACAGAAACAGATGAAATGGAGCCTAAAGCAACGTTTGACTCAATTTTCTAATCTCTTTGATGGAACTGCTCAGTTTATTTTGATTTAGATGAATTGTTCCTTCATATTTATCTATTAAATATAGATTTGTCATTTGGAATATGACTTAAGCAATATGTTATTTTTTTCAGCACCACAGCTCTCTCTTTTTATCCAAAACAGAGCAGATCTGAAGGAGGCATATGTTGGTTAGTAGTCAGTGCAGGGAGTGCGGCTGGGCAGCAGGTGGAAATGATTGACAGCTTGGATCTCTTCAGATGTTCTTTTTTTTTTTTTTTTTTTTGTTAGGTTAGGCTGGCATATTGTTTTGTTTTTTGCTTATTAGGCAGGCAATCCAAACTGATATCAGTCAAATGGTGACCATCAGCGTTGCAGAGAAAGAACAACATGCTGGATAGTAAGAAAATCTGTTTTTACAACCTAGTTTTCATAGTTGAAGGGTTGATGTCGATTCATAGACATGAGTTACAGCGGCATAGAGGGGGGCCACTCACAGAGTCCCCATTTCGGGCTTGTGCGCCTGCTTTTGTCAAACAAGGCATCAGCATGAGAGCTAGAAAATGTCCTAACCTTTTTGAAAAGCACTCACTTAACATCCACCTGTGGCTTAATACAGAAACCTCTTAGATTCAATATTTCCTATTGCAATTGCTGAAGCCCTTTTCCTCTAAGAGTTCTGGAGACCGCTCTGCATTAAGGTCAGCGGTTAAGTGCATACTGCATAGTCAAAAAGTGCGACAAACTAAATGCTGTGTAGCTCTGTGGTTTAGATTGCGAATAGGTAGCATCACTAAGTATATGTTCTTAGAATTTATGAATTTGTGTCCTTATTATCTTGTTATCTGTGGCAAACAGGAGGTGAAAGTTACCTCAGGGGGCGATGCCACTCTCTTTCAAGCCAGAGAACGACATATAAAGGTGTGATCTGGCTTGACAGCGAGGTGGAAAAAAAAAGAAAGAAATCTCAGGTCCGTGGTTTGCTCTCTGCACTCCACCTGAGTCTTCATGCCCAGAGCGGCTCACACTTACCTCACCCATCCATTTCCCTCAGTGGCTCTAGTGGTGCCGAAGGGGTGAGGTGAGCTATTTTGGGTTCATGTGGGCTTTTTTTTTTTGTGTCTACGCACATTGATCCTTTATAACCCAAGGAGCATGTTTGACCTTTTTGATCCTCTATTATTTATATGCACTAAACAGCATCCTTGTCCTGATCCTTTATTGATTACATGTGACACATTATAGATTGTCAGTATGATAAGCCTGTAATTTATGATAAGCAAAGTGACAAGCCCAAGATCATACCATCCCTCTCTACATACAGCATGAGCAACCAGGCCAGGAGCCCAGAGAAGGGCTGCTTTTGTGTTCACGGCTTTGACGTAAATGGACAGCAAAGCTCCATGTCAAAACCTCTGTCCTTTAAGCCTCATTAAACCCTGCTGATGCATGGCCACCTACAGGCAGACTGGCAGACAGGAGGGGAAGCAGACAGCCAGGCAGGGAGGGCTAGCAGGTAGGAAGACGCACGCAAGCAAGCATGAGCGCGGTACAGCAGGCTCCTGACAGAGAATATTAACATACCCTTGTTCTTCATGCTGCCTACACGCCTGATTAATGAGGACAGGCCCGCTGGATGGCTGAGTGAGGTGGTGAGCACAGACAGAGGGGAAATAAGTAGCCAGAGAGAGAGGGAATAAAAGAGAGACAAGGACAGAGGTATAGAGAGAGCGAAGCAGAGAGAAGACTTTGGAGATAGCAGACAGAAAATCAATTACCAGGCTTAGACAGAGTGATCCGACTTTCAAAGCTCTTCACTTCAGAAGTTTGAATATGCTCAGCTTTATTCTGGACAAGTTTCCACCCGTAATATCATCATAGATTCATTAGAGATTCAGCCTGATGATTCACACGTGAAAAAAATAGAAGCTCTTCCGTTTTCATAATGGAGCTTCAGTGATGGTGAAACAGAACAGTTCTGCTTTGTGTACATGTCAGTCACGGTGATTAAGTGTCCACATAAATATGTGTCATCTCGTTACATGATTTAATTTTTCACAAAACAGTTTCTCATTAAAATAAATTACCTGCATGTAATTGTATCAAACTTTAAAAAAGTCTGTTGAGCAAATCAGCTTATGTATGCATTGTGACATGTTGCCACCCCGGTGTCTGAAGACAGAAGAGGTGAAAGATTGCATTCATTATTCATTACAATTTTCATTCTTGAGGCCCGGTATGTGCTTGAGGAAGTGGCACTGCACATCTCTAAAAGGCCCTAGAAGCTTGGTCATGTAGTGACTATTCACAGTGCTAATGAACTACTATGGCTAGCAAGCTAAGCGCTAACATTCTAGCTAACCAAGAACATGCTAACATTAGTGTGAATAGCTCCCTGAGCTATGACTAGCTATATTTTTTTCAGTGCTGTGCAGTTTATACTCAACTCTGGCATAATGTTCTTGGGACTGTACGCCATTTAGGGCTGTATCGAATAGTTTGAAGCATTGAAACTTTATTCATAATGCTGACATTAGAATTAAAAAAATAATGTTGGGACGTTGCAGGTAAAGATTAAGCTACATTGATAGTATTATACTTTTTGTAGAATGAGGGTCCTGAACCCTGTAGGGGGGTCCAGGGGCATGCTCCCCTGGGAGAAAATTTTGTATATATTTGATTTAAAGGCATCAATCTCGTGAATTCTGAGAGCCAAGTTATGATGGCAGAATATGCCTAGATTTCAACATCTTTGTGCTTTTTATGTGTGTTAAATGTTCTATTTTTACTGATAAAAACTCTAGTGGTATGTTATGTTGAAGGGTTACACTTAAAATACGGCTAAGGATTAGTGGTTAAACATTTTAGTAATCAAAAGAAAAATGACTAACTATTTTATTATTTTAAATCATGTGCGGACAAAATATTCTCTTAAAACTCTCTCACTCACAAACAGATATGCAAAACAATACAAAATATGCAATACGAAAAGAAAACAAAAGGTAAGACTCAAATTGATTACACACAAACAGACACAAATTACTGCTAGAAAACTCGCGCCCTTTTCCTCCTTGTGTGGTGTGTTCCGCATGATCCGTGGATGCGCCACTTTAAGTGGTCCGACCGGCTACCTGTTGAGACGATAGTTCCGCATTCTGCGTTGCCCCTCCGACTCAGAGTTACAGGGGCACTGGCTCCTGCTGGACCCCCCCCAAAACCGCCATTGGTGATGATGCAGCCCAGTCGCCAGAAGAAAATGTTAGAATAAGTTTTTATAAATCATGAATATGTTACATTTTTACATTATATACATATCATTTAATCATCTCTAAAGTAATGTATATGAGCTGTCATCTGGAGGTGGAGGGGATGGTGTGACACCAAGGAGCCTAGGCGGGACGCCTGCCAAGCTGTAGACCACTGCAGACCATCATTCAAGACCAAGAAAAGAGAAAACCGGTTGGTTTTTTAGTGAGCGGTTACTGGTTTTCCAGTAGTGTTTTTGGCCACCAAACATGGTTGTTTTTTTAGATAATCTTTGCAGCAAGGATAGTGCCATGAAAATTGGATGTTTTTTACCAAGACAACACTGCATTTCCTGCTGGGATAGTGCCATGAAAAGCGGGTATTTTAAGCCAAAACATGATCTTTTCGTTATCATAACCAAGTGTTTTTGTGCCTAAATCTAACCATGCGTTAACCCCAACATTGTTAAAACGTCCATTTTGTAATGCATACGCTACATAATGACGTACCTAGTAATCTAATGTTCGGTTTATGGAAACATACAGTGCCTGCCAACCTTTTTTTTTTTTTGGTGATTAAGTTGGACGACATAATTAAATATGATGACAGACATTCAAAGCTTTATTCAAAAACCTCAATAGAGGCTTCAAACGTAGCAGACGACATTTGGAACAGTGATAGTTATTTAAGACTTATCCAATAGGGGAAAAAAACTCTCCTAATGACCATACTAACTGTCATTTAGTGAGCTCATTAGCTTGGTCACTTATGTGACATCAGGTATACACAGTTAATTCAAAAGACGTATTAGCACCATTGGCTCCTGTCTCATAATAACTGTCTGCAAACCATTTTGCTTTTGTGAAGTTTGTATTTAGACAGAGGGGCTTGATAAAAGGTGGCAGACAATGTATGCTTTTAGCAGATTTTAACTCCAAACAGATTTTGGATCAAAGTTGTCATTTGACGCATAATTTTAGTGGGATTTTACTGGTCAAACAATCAACAATCTGGCTGTTGGCCAGCTGTGGCAGAAATTTTTGGCCATCTGTCTTGCAGAGCCTTTCCGCAATGCAAATTCCTATGCATCAGTGCCAGGCTACCAACAAAGAGAGCACATGCAGCAAACAAAAAATATTTTATCATCACAGATGGGAGACACATTGCAGGGGATTGCCTGTACTTACAGCTGCCTGATAAACATTTCAGCTGTAGCACCGAGCAGGAATATTCAAGTGGATAGTGTAAGAGAGCTAACAGGCTACAATAGCATCTTCCATTTTGGATCCTCTGTAACCCCAAAGGTCAGTGCTGTGTAAATGGCTTGCTAGTTTTCAATGGCATGTCGAAGTTAAACAAAATGGAACTTAAAAAATTTGCATGTGAATCCACTGATGACTGCAATTTTATTGAAATGAGTTAGTTTTGTCTCAAAATTGAGCCATTTTACATGCTAATGTGACCAGGCAATGGAACAGAGAAGTTAACACTTTTACTGCTTTGTGACATTGTGCTTATGGCTAAAATGATAAAACCTATAAATCTTAAAAAAAAATAATAAAAGAAAACCAGAGGGGCGCCCAGTACCTCAGTGGTTAGAGCTGGCATCCCATGTACAAAGGCACTGTCACTGCTGCAGTGGCTGTGGGTTCAATTCCAGCCTGCAGCCCTTTGCTGCTTGTCATCCCCTCTCTCTCCCCCTTTCACACTTACGTCTGTCCTGTTAAATAAAGGCAAAAGCCACCCTAAAAAAGAAAAGGAAACCAGATAGCAGCCCAGTGAAGTGTGTGAAGTTTAAGACAAAGAGTGAACATGGAAAGCAGCAGGAAATACCTTCACATCCAGAGCAGCACTTACTCAGTCCCCTATAAAGATGTAACACAGTGCCAATCGAGACTCTCTGGTGTGACTGAAAGTGTGTGTGTGTGTGTGTGTGTGTGTGTGTGTGTGTGTGTGTGTCTCAGTTTGGGCTGAACTAGATGGCGTGACAGGAGAAATGTCAGCCTCTGCGGAACCCCGGTGAGCTTGGTGTCTTGCTGGCTGCAACAGAAAAATATAGATCTCTGCTGGCTGCCATGCGGACAGCAGACAATGGTCAAGTGTTCACATCTCCAGAGCTTAGAGTAGATTGAAAGACTTTGATCGATATGTGAACAGCCATAGAGAAAATACTTTTTTCAATAGACATAACTTACTTCTTGATTGAAGTTTCAAAAGCCTTTCACTGCTATCTATCATTACTGTATGAAGCATCCATTACGTAAAGGTTTTCAAAAGAAATTTGATCTTTACATTTCACATGACAGGTAGCACACACACACAGCTACACATAGTTCACCTGTTTACTCTCCCCATTTCACTAATGTGTACACATTAACAGTCGTTTGCCATTTTTACTGGAAATGAGCTGTCAGCCTCTTTCACCCGGGCTTGAGAAGATGTGGGCTTATCACAATAGTGCATGACAGAATGAAATGTTAATGGAGGGCAGGCCACGCATGGGGGGTGCTGCAGCTCTGATCAGCCTCTTGACGCTCCCTCATCAGCCCTGAACTGTCACGGTTAAGGCAGTAGTGTTGATAGAAATGTGCCCACTGACCTTATTGCTTTTCTGATGGCTTTCATGAGGATTAAAAAAATAAGGAGCTAAGTGATAATAGCAACAACATATCTTTGTGTATGTACTAATGGATAAACCTCAGGGACATGTATAACAGTAGTTGAATGCCAGCAAATTTATAGTATGTTGTTCATGAAAGGTGGTTCCTGTGTTTGTTATTTAGCAGGTAATATCTGAGAGGATGTTGTGGCACAACAGCTCATTTAAAGAATAGTTTGACATTTTGGGAAATACACTTTCTTGCCTGGAGCAGTGGTTCTGCAAACAAAATCCATACAAATGCATTTTTTCAGCCAAAAAAGACACAATTAATATCACTGACAAGAATCTATTTTAGCGACCAGTAAAACTAATGCTACTTTTGTGAAATTTGTAACATATATGCTCTAACATCAATGCCATGTTAAATAATACTGGCCAGTGTGGATTATCCAACTCTGTCTTCTAGAAATTTGTATATTACTAAATTGAATTCATAATTTCATTGTGATGACAACGTAACTGCTGCCTGGATTCCGAGATTGTTTCTTTGAGTTAATGAAACAAGACATTTATGTACTGTGCTGGACTCGCAGGGAGGTGGTCGGGGTGGACATCAGTGCAGAACTATGACATCACAACCCAGGGTTTGCATCCAGACTCCTGTCTTAGGTTTAGGAAAAAAAAGCAATAAAGAGAAAAGAGAAAGATTCGATTAAATGTTAATAAAAAAGGTAATAATTCAAAGATAATGCTGTCAGTAGAACTGGATATGTATTGCCTATTTTGGCGGAAGATAAATATATTGTCAGTGAACATTTTGCTTTCTGGGTATGTTCATTTGCAGCAATTCCATTATAATAGAAAACGTAATTTGCTTGGCATCACGTTTCCCTCAAAAGCTCATTTGCTGTTTGAGATTAGTTGGGTGTAAACTTAATTTCTAGTGGGCCATGGATGGGATATTGTAACATCTAGTCCCTGAGTATAGTTATGTTTTTCTGTCTTTGTGCATTTTTGGTTACTTCCTGTTTTATTTTGTATTTTCCTCTCATTCCAGATCCTCACCTCCTGTCCTCCTGTGTTTCCCGCCTTGTGTGATTACCTGCCCCGCCCTGATTAGTGTCACCTGTGTCTCATTATCCCACCTTCCCTTGTGTATTTAGTCTGTGTGCATCCCTTTGTCTCTGCCAGTTCGTCTTTTCAGTTCTCTGTAAGTGTCCCAGCCTTTTTCCCAGTGTTAGTCTCGTGAGTGTATGATCTAGTTCTGTTTTTTGGACCCTGCCTCTGCCTTAGCATTTTTGGATACCTCTGCCTTGTCTGACTGCCTTCCAGTGTACCGAACCTGCCTTCTTCATTAAAGAGCCTTCCAGTGTACCGAACCTGCCTTCTTCATTAAAGACTTTTGATTTGAACTGAACCTGAGTTAAGTCCTGCTCTTGAGTCCTATCAGTTCAACCTTAACAGATATAAATATTAAACTTGAACTGAACAATGAATAAAAGGGAGGATGGTACATCATTAAATTACATTTTGTTCAGACATTAAGTGTTTGGTTTTGTTCAGGGGTAAAAGTAGCCCACTTTGGTCAACAGTGAGATTTATCAGCTTTTTTTCTCAACAAATCTTTACATTGCTTGGCCTGAAAGTCAATATTTCTGACTGTTGTGCACCAGGAAAATGAACCTGCCTGAAAGCGTGTTGTGTAACGACAACCAGATATCATTAAAATGTAACATAAAATTAAGTAAAAGTGCAGCGTTCTTTTAAATCTGGTGGGATGTTAATAAAAACAGTACAATGTGCAATGAAAAATGGAAATCATGAAATCTTGTAGCAGCCTTGGCTTATTTAGCCCCGTTTCCACCGAGCAGTATGGTACAGTACAGTTCAGTTAGTACACTTTTTTTCCATTTCCTCTGCAAAAAGTTGTGGATGGTAGCAATGGAACTTCCATACTGTTCCCACTTTTGGTCCCCCCTTCTGTTGGGGTACAGATCTGGTACTAAAAGGTAGAACTGTGAACGCTGCAGTCCATTGATTGGTCAATAGCCGACGGTCATTCTGCTCAGGGCTGAGTTGTGGCTGGTTCTGACGCTCATGTAACTGCTGTTCATAATGTGCAGAGTTTTATACATTAGTAAACTGTAACTATAAAAAGAAAGGATGTTGTGCCGCCTCTTGCAGCAGCTGCAGATGGAGAAAAAGTAACTTAATTCACTGGGCCAACTGCCGGCAACTTTTAAGGTGGAACGTTAACTTGTAATGTTACTCAATGCATGACTGGACTATGTGAACCATCGACACCTTACAGTAAATATTCGATATGACAACGCTGACCAGACCAAGTTTTTATATGACATACACTTTTAGTAATGAGTGGATCTTCAAGCGTTTATATTAATTTTCGTCCGGATTATGTGAACTGAATACATTCTAATCCTCCCTCAGAGAAAAATAACAGCTTGCGTAGCACCACTTCTCTGGGCAACACTAAACCCCTGAGCTTGCTTGAGAAGGACTAAATGCACAAAACCACTATTTTCAAATATCCCATGTAGAGAGACTCTCACTGCATCCTGTTTTATTTTGTTCTGAAAATGTCAGTGTGCAACACCGTCTTGCAGACGATAAATGAGGTGCAGACCTCCCTCTGTGTCACCGATAATGAGGAAATACATTGAGTGCTGGACGCAGCAGTGAGTGACAACAACCCCACCCACGTTTACAGGTACGGTTTGCAGTGGAAACGCTAGGGGTCCAGTTACCATGTCTGAAGGGTTACTTTCGGTTCCAAAGGTACCATACCGAAAGTGTTTGGTGGAAACGAGACTTTTGAGGCACCCACTTTGGAAATCTGCTGGCCTCAAATTAGACGAGTTGATCGACACCACTTTTCATTCAGTAGTGTGCCCCAGGAATGAGTCTTAAACCTTGGAAATTATACTCATGGTTCCCTTGTCTCAAAGTCACTATGTTTTTTGAATGGGTTTTTGGTTAGATGCCTGAAATAAGGTCTGTGTTTAACACAAGCTTAAGAGACTTTCACATATTGTTCTAATCATAATAATAGTGTTCATTTGTGAAGATTATCTTGCTGAACAAAAGTGCAAGTTTCATGAACGTTTGTTTGCCACGGAGCTTATTTTCTGCAATAATCCAAAATCCAATGGGAAAAATCCCATAGGCCTTTATATAGGCCTACAAAAAACATCATCCCTGGAGCCCTCTGTATGAAGCTACTGCCACTACTACTACTGTTTGCTTAACTTATCATAATGTGTAGAAACAAGGGGACATGGCTAGTCTGGCTCTGTCTGTTACAAAATCTGCCTATCAGCACCTCTAAACCTCAATAATTAATATGTTTTATCTTATTTGGTTAATCTGCACAAAAATCAATGTGAAAGATATAATTTATTGTATTTTCAAGCCATCTCAAAATCCAGTGGGATTTGACTGCAGCCACTAAAGTTCAGGGCATTGGAACAAGTGAACACAAGCAGATGTGTGGAGGACTAATCCAAACAGCATCTGCTTCTTGAATTTGATACAGGCTGGCTACTGACACTCCTGTATGGAAAGTATGGCATTGTGATTGCGATGCGAGTCGAGAGCAGTTCAAGAACTGGTACAGGCACCTGCTAAAAGGCCCTCACGCATACACACGAGCGCAATTCAGCATCAGCGTGAGGCTACTGACATTTATTCTCCGTCAACGGCTTTTTTCTTTTCTTTTTTTTTTCGAGAAATCAAGGCTGGAAAAGGCTGTGGATGCAGAATGAGAGCAGCAGAGGAGGATCAAGAGAGTGTGTTATCAGCAGCAGAGGGAAATGAGTAACAAGAGAGGCGAACGGGGGTGGATCTGCTCAAGTGGCGAAAAGCAGCTGGCCGTGTCGGGCTCCATCCTCCTCTCAGCGTAAACAAGCCGGTTACATCCCAATCCGTGTGACACATGCAACAACCGCCAAATCCCACCGGGTGGCTTTTGAAAATGTTAGTTTGTGAGTGAAGTTGTAGCGGACGTGTTTCTGAACTCAGTAGGAGGGGGATTGATCTCTCAGCCTGTGTGCTGAGTGGCATATAAGGCTGCAAAAACTTGTGTGCGTAGCTGGGTTGAACTGCCTGGTAGAGGTCTAAGATCTACATCACTGCTGCAGTGACGGTTGTGGATACTTATGTTGGTATGTTATCTTGGAGAATTAACAGATATACTTTAATTCCCTCTTCACAAAAGGCATTAGACACTGACAGACAAATGGAAAACCTACTTGGATCGGGCAGACACAAGACTGGAAACCCACAAAGAATGTCACGCTGATACGTTTTTAAACCTGAGCCTCTAATCTGCACAGCAGCTTTAACCTATTAGATTTCATCTCATTCCACTCCTGGAGTTTAAAAGTGGCAGTGATGAATAAGCAACACTACAGTGCCAAAACCTTTTCCATCTACAACACAACAGAATAACAGAATGCCTTAAGATAAAAAAAAAAGAAATAGGTAAGTGAGTGCACATTATGTAGGAGTTTATCTTTATGACAGCCATAGGTGCTGTTTCATAAACAGCACACCCCATTGTTTCTTAATGCATAATTCATCAGTAAATCAACTCCATAATACCCCATGATGTGCTGTGAGGATTCGAGTCCCCATCAATATGCTTACAGCCTAACATAAGATGACACTATCAAGTAAGGGACTCGTGTTTTTAATGTGCAGGTAGCCGGCTGCTCACATTCAGTTAGGAACATAAATTGATGTGCCGCAGCTTTGTTGTCAGTTTTTCCAAATGAATTTGCAAGAAGCAGAGATCGGTATGATGACACCTCGAGGAGAGACATTAATTTTATCATAAGGGGAATGGAAATTATTGTGCGCAGTACCAACTGGGATTGCTTCATGCATGCATACAAACACACATGTACACAGACTGATATCAGCCCCTCTGTGAGAAGAATCCATCTTACCACAACACAGATGGGCCTCGGGCCTCAACACAGACTGCTCTCTTTAACAATTTACCTGATTTACAGCCCCTTATGGCAGCTGTGATTCAGTCTGAATAAACAAGGAGCAGATGGCCACTTGGAGACACAAGTGTCAATCAGCTGGGATGGAGGCAACAAGAGAAACTGAAGAGTCTCAGGATGCCTGGTTGAGAACATGCATGCACATACATGTATGCACACTGTCAAACAACAAACAATGTTCAGGCAAACATGTCAGGTCTGTATTATGGTGTGTTCAAACTGAACATGATGTGAGCGTCTTGTGTGACAAGTTTACATGCAAAGTCAGTGCAAAGACGTGAATAGACGTGGATTCACGCCAGTTAAAGTTAAAAAATGTTCAGCTTGAGCGTGAAATTTGCGTGACGCTGTGTTGCAAAGGCCTATTAGCATTGAGATGTAGTCGAGATTCTCCTGACGTTACCAAGATGGAGGACAAACATTGTGGCCGTCTGTGTGCACCGGAATTCTATCCCTGAACACTTCACAGAGACAACTCAAAAAAGGAGAGGGCTCAGAGATTAATAGTGAGTGAAGCCATAGGACTACCTTTTATTTTGTTGAGTTGCTTCTTGGCAAAATGCTCTGAGGAATTTAGGTTGGTCTTTAATTGTGGCTAGTACGGAAGAAGTGAAGCAGTCATGCATTGCTGTGGCACAATGAAAAAAATAATACAGTGTTGTTGCTGGTTCAGAGAATGGAGCTGCCATGTTTACCATGCTAGTAGGCCTAATGCAATACAAAAATTTGTTTTGTGGTCGGTGTGAACTAAAATAAATTTCAGTTGTTTAGTTAACTTTGATGTAATGAAGGCTCCTGTCTCTCTGTCACCCAGTTCAAAGCAAAATCATCATTGTATTTATTGTTAAAGTGCACGTCTGATCGAGTTTTATAACAACCACCCAGCTTTAAATGCCATCCCATTGTTATTTGAACAAACAGTATGGTGCTGGAACACACACACACACACACACACACACACACACACACACACACACACACACACACACACACAGAAGCCAGAGCAACCAATGTTTGTGTACACATCCTTTTTTAGACCCATTATCCTGAAATTAAAGGTGCCCTGTGGAGTTTTCTTGTAAACAAAACAAATTGCATGTATCCTTGAGGTCTAACAGTCGATTGCACTTTCCTCCTCATAAAACATTTGCCATTTTTAAAATTATTTTAAATCCTACATTGTTTACATCCACATTTACTACCTTGCAGTCTGTTGTGTCATCACTGATAATGTGTTTCGTGTTGCAGGCTTGCTTGTGTGCATCTAAGTACAAACCAAATTAGGGTCCACTGATTAAAACATTGCTCCATAGGGCCACTAGTGGCCCAAACCACCTCTGGGTGCATTTAATTATTACATCATGGTTGGAAGAACTTCAGGTCTCTTTGTTCATTGTACCCATTACCCCAGGACAACAATGTAATAATTTTTTAAAACAGTCAGTTAATGGTATCGCCAAGATTCCATCGTGATCGTTCCTCTGCTGTTTAAAATGATCAAAAAACTTTAGAGACACTTCTTAGGCTTATATAGCCTGAGGTTTCAAAGCTACATTTAAGAACACTGAAAGACTATCCAAGTCTAACCAGGACACATATGAGTTCCACAGGTAAGTGAATGCTTTGATGTATTGTGGCACTTTCGTGTTTCATGTACCACATGACCACAAGTTAGTCAGTATTGCTGTAATAATCTAATAGTAATCTATTAAGGAGGATTAGGGCCATGTTCAAGAAAAAAATAATCTTAGATTTTGAGAATAAAGTCATAAATCTATGAGAATAAAGTTGAAATATTACAAGATTAAATTTGTAATTTTAGGAGAAAAAAAGTCACAGATTAAGACCAGAAAGTTAGGTCACGTGGTATAAAAAGAGACAAAGTGTGTGCAAACAGTGTGGGGGTAGTAATTTAAGTTTTAACAGTACCTAGAAACCAATGGCTCTGAACACAGGAACAGGCAGACAGAGGATCAAAGTCTGATCAATTATGAGATAGGGATCAATAATTTGGCCTATCATATAAGACACAGCAGACAAATGCTCAGGTTAGCACAACAAATGGAGTAGTGTATGGGGTCAGTCACTGTGACAAGTGCATATTAATACACCAGAGCTGGAAGACCCACGTCTACCAGTCAGCTTCAGCAGCACCAGAGAGAGTTATGCATAAGAACAGGACTGTTTGCCGGTATTGCTCTTCCATTGTAGGGGATGTGAATGGAAAAACATCCAACATATTAACACACATATGATGTGTTGATCAACGGGACACACCGGGGGCCAGCTCCTTATCCCTGCTGCTTTAAGGCAGCCTTAGAACTCAAAGCAGAATGGGATGCATCGTAGGTATATGAATGAAAACACATTGATCATAATAATGCACAGTGCAGCATCACCCAGATGTGCGATCACCGGCGGAATCCTTCTATAATGTAGTCTGTATATGACACAACAACCAGGGGATGTTTTTTTCTGGTGGCGCACTGGTGGAAGTGCAGCAGTGTGGATCAGTGTGGATGAATGAAAAATGAAAACAATAAACAGTTTCCAGGTGGTATGTGACATTGTAAATGTAATAATATCACCTGAAATCTTGTTGGTAATGAATTATATTACTTTGGTACTGCCGAAACATATATTACTTTTACTCCAACACTGTTTGCACACACTTTGTTGCTTTTTCGACTTAATTCTCATATTACGACTTTATTCTCGAAATCTAAGATATTTTTGTTCCTTTAACATGGCCCTAATCCTCCTTTGTAGTAGTAATTTGTGCAGCAGGTGCAATTGATATTTCCTGAAGCTGACCTTCCACTACCCATTTCGCTGCATTCCAAATATATGTGATGGCAGACAGGAAATGAAAGTGACCTCTAAAGCCTTGGAATTTGATTTGCCTTTTTGAGTGTTTATTTACTTAAAGGAGAGAAAAGCTGCCTGGAGACTTTGATGCATGCGTGGATGGATTATCACACACAGTCAATGCATGCACAGTCTCGTCCTCCTGCAGAAAGACAGTAGATTACCCACACAGCACACATTTAAATGGCATGCCAAAGGCTATTCTTAAATCAATTCACCAAGGCCATATCTACCTGAATTATTTAAGGAAAATAAGCATTTCATTCATTATTGAGACACAAATGTATTCATTTGTTAAACCTAATTTGTACTTTTTACTAAATGTATTCTCTCAGTCTGTCACACATTAACACACACAGTGCCTTTGAGCACTGGAAGAGAAACACAAATACGAGCAAAGTGGATTGTGTCCAGAGGGACTGTAGACACCAAGGGCTCTAGTTTCGCAGACCGGGCGCGGCGGGGGCGCAGCGCACCTGCGCTTCGCCAACTGGGTGTGTCCAGGCGGATTTTGTAAGTTTGGCACACCGTGCGCCTGGCGCAGCTACTCCTCTTTCCCACCTCCGTCCCTCCTACCGGCGCAAGTCGGAAAGAGGGAGGAGAGAAGGCGTGGAGTGGGTTTTACACA